>NC_057795.1:411873575-412217758 GCF_018294505.1 Triticum aestivum
CGTTTACTAATCAGGCCGTGCCTGGGCCAAGGAGCAGCGCCCGTGGGCCGGCACGGCACGGCCCGGCTATTAAACGTGCCATGGCGGGCCGTGCCGGGCCAGGCACGATTAGCACGGGCCGTGCCGTGCCGTGCCGGGCCGGCCCGTTTGGCCAGGTCTGCTCAGCGGGGAGGCTCCACCGCGAAAAGGCCTTGCTCAGCCCCTGCGTCGCTCTTGCCGGCACCACGGGCAGCAACGACTCCGTCCCGGCCAGTAGCCCCCTCGACTCCTCCCTCCTGTTGCTGTCGCCGGTACATGCAGTGGTGGGATCCGTTCTCTCCGCCTCATGGGGGGCGCCATGGATCTCGCAGCTGAAGACGCTCGGCGCGGTAGGGTTTGGGGCCAGCGGCGTGGGTGGATCTGCGGCGGTGGCGGCAGCCGATGCGGGGGGTCGACGATCGCGTCGCGCCAGATCTGCCTGCTCCGGTGTTGTCGGTGGTAGTGGAGGCTTCGTCGTGTGCCCATTCTAGCCACATCTGGCCGTGTGGACTCATCTGCGGTGGCTTTGGCGAGCGGTGTGCGGCCGCCGGGATGGAGGACGGCGGTGCGGCAGCGTTCGCGTTTGGTGGTTGTTTCAGGGCGGCCATTACATCAGGGGAAGTGGTGAGGGCTTCGGTGGTCGCCAGAGAGGATGCGCTGACTTCAGGTTGGCCTGCCCTCGATCTGTCCGTGTTCTGCCGCCGCAACTCCCGCGTCATGGGTGTGCTGAGCCTGCATCTTGCTCCGTCCTAGCGGCTGGGCGTCCTGGTCAGCCTTCCATTTTCGCCTCCCTCTTTGTGGATTGCATAGGGCGATTGGCGTGATGTGCAGCCGTTCTATTTAGGGATTCGGTGTGTATGATGACATTTTCTTGCTGTTCTCTAAGATGATTTATAGTCCTTTACCCATTGATTTTCTGCTAGGTGGTCATTCCCTTTTTCCAGCCAGTCACTGATGCCATCGGGTTGGGCATTGCGTTTGTTCGTTTGATCACACACTACCAGTCCCTGCCATAGGAAGGCAGCAGCCACTGTGTGTCGTCCAGGATGGAGAGGATGACGGTGTCAGCATGGATGAAGAGGGTGAAGTAGCTGGTCAGGTTAAAGGGCACCGTCACTAACTAGTCCGCCAGCACGGACAGCAGGCCTTTGCCCTCGCCCACACAAATGTTGTGTGCTCCTGGCAGTTGGGCGCCATGTACATGCTCCGACAGGATGTGGCTGCACATGGTCACTGTCGTCACAAGTAGGAAGCTATCGCTGAATCACGTTTTTATTGGAAGGCATAGGAAGCTTTCTACCATTGGAAGAACATAGTTGTTTTGCTCGTGTATGTCGCAAAAATAAACCTTCTAATTTGTGTTTGATCCTTTACGAAGGACACAAATTTTCTCTATGACTAACCTTTTGTTTCATTTTTCTTTCAGCAGTACATGATTGATCATCTGCAGTAAGTATCATTCACTGGGTGTTTGTGTTGGAAATTTAGGTGCTAGATAATGGCAGAAATGACACACATGAGCTTGTGGAGTGCATGGGCCCAACCACTGATATTGGTTTAAAATTATTTATGCTCAAGGACCAACTTGCTCAGCCAATTGAACACATGCATATACAGGTCCTCTGAATTAAACCTCTTTTGTGGTATATGATGGACATATTTTATGTTTTGAAATCACTCAAAAGTTACCTTTTGCAGCGTCGGTGCAGCAGCAGCCTTGTGATGCAGTTACAATGGGCAATATGAGTTAAACTACTTGAGCTTCATTACACACCTCGGTGCAATAGGGATTTAGATTTCCTTTTTGAGTTAATTGTGCTTAGAATCAGTACTTAGTCACATTATCACCATTTGTGCAGAATATGTCTTAAAGAAGATGTTGCAGTTTTCAGATTACTACACAAGAGAGAGGATCAGGCATATTCAATGGTAGGAGAATTACTCCTTCACATCCTGCCAGTTGTAAGATATACTCCTGCTAATTGGAGTAGTGTATAAAAAATTTCAAACAATTATTTCATGAGATAATCTGTGTTCGGGTACGAATTGGATAGCTAAGTCCGAATTTGAAGTGGTTTTATTTTGGCGTTCATTGAGTATACTCTCTAGGAACTAGATTGAAAGTGGATGGATTTCCTGATCTACGTCGGGTATGGAATGTTCTTATAAAATTCTGGCACAAGTGTTACATGATTTCCCTGTCATTTCTTAATATGCTTTATCAAGCATTAGCATTTTGGAGCTTTTGTTTCTTCTACTTATTGATCGTGTGTTTCTCTCTTCACAACAACAACAAACAACAACAAAGCCTTTAGTCCCAAACAAGTTGGGGTAGGCTAGAGGTGAAACCCATAAGATCTCGCAACCAACTCATGGCTCTGGCACATGGATAGCAAGCTTCCACGCACCCCTGTCCATAGCTAGCTCTTTGTCGATACTCCAATCCTTCAGGTCTCTCTTAACGGACTCCTCCCATGTCAAAATCGGTCGACCCCGCCCTCTCTTGACATTCTCCACACGCTTTAGCCGTCCGCTATGCACTGGAGCTTCTGGAGGCCTGCGCTGAATATGCCCAAACCATCTCAAACGATGTTGGACAAGCTTCTCCTCAATTGGTGCTACCCCAACTCTATCTCGTATATCATCATTCCGGACTCGATCCTTCCTCGTGTGGCCACACATCCATCTCAACATACGCATCTCCGCCACACCTAACTGGTGAACATGTCGCCTTTTAGTCGGCCAACACTCCGCGCCATACAACATTGCGGGTCGAACCGCCGTCCTGTAGAACTTGCCTTTTAGCTTTTGTTGCACTCTCTTGTCACAAAGAATGCCAGAAGCTTGGCGCCACTTCATCCATCCGGCTTTGATTCGATGGTTCACATCTTCATCAATACCCCCATCCTCCTGCAACATTGACCCCAAATACCGAAAGGTGTCCTTCCGAGGTACCACCTGGCCATCAAGGCTAACCTCCTCCTCCTCACAGCTAGTAGTACTGAAACCGCACATCATGTACTCGGTTTTAGTTCTACTAAGCCTAAACCCTTTCGATTCCAAGGTTTGTCTCCATAACTCTAACTTCCTATTTACCCCCGTCCGACTATCGTCAACTAGCACCACATCATCCGCAAAGAGCATACACCATGGGATATCTCCTTGTATACCCCTTGTGACCTCATCCATCACCAATGCAAAAAGATAAGGGCTCAAAGCTGACCCCTGATGCAGTCCTATCTTAATCGGGAAGTCATCGGTGTCGACATCACTTGTTCGAACACTTGTCACAACATTATTGTACATGTCCTTGATGAGGGTAATGTACTTTGCTGGGACTTTGTGTTTCTCCAAGGCCCACCACATGACATTCCGCGGTATCTTATCATAGGCCTTCTCCAAGTCAATGAACACCATATGCAAGTCCTTCTTATGCTCCCTATATCTCTCCATAAGTTGTCGTATCAAGAAAATGGCTTCCATGGTCGACCTCCCAGGCATGAAACCAAACTGATTTTTGGTCACGCTTGTCATTCTTCTTAAGCGGTGCTCAATGACTCTCTCCCATAGCTTCATTGTATGGCTCATCAGCTTAATTCCACGGTAATTAGTACAACTCTGAACATCCCCCTTGTTCTTGAAGATTGGTACTAATATACTCCGTCTCCATTCTTCTGGCATCTTGTTTGCCCGAAAAATGAGGTTGAAAAGCTTGGTTAGCCATACTATCGCTATGTCCCCGAGACCTTTCCACACCTCAATGGGGATACAATCAGGGCCCATCGCCTTGCCTCCTTTCATCCTTTTTAAAGCCTCCTTCACCTCAGACTCCTGGATGCGCCGCACAAAACGCATGCTGGTCTCATCAAAGGAGTCATTCAGTTCAATGGTAGAACTCTCATTCTCCCCATTGAACAGCTTGTCGAAGTACTCCCGCCATCTATGCTTAATCTCTTCGTCCTTCACCAAGAGTTGGCCTGCTCCGTCCTTGATGCATTTGACTTGGCCAATATCCCTCGTCTTCCTCTCCCGGATCTTAGCCATCTTATAGATGTCCCTTTCACCTTCCTTCGTGCCTAACCGTTGGTAGAGGTCCTCATATGCCCGCCCCCTTGCTTCACCAACAGCTTGCTTTGCGGCCTTCTTCGCCATCTTGTACTTCTCTATGTTGTCTGCACTCCTATCCAGGTATAGGCGTCTGAAGCAATCTTTCTTCTCTTTAAGCGCCTTCTGGACATCATCATTCCACCACCAGGTATCCTTATCTTCGCTTCTCCTTCCCCTGGACACTCCAAACTCCTCTGAGGCCACCTTACGAATGCAAGTCGCCATATTCATCCACACATTGTCCGCATCCCCTCCTTCCTCCCAAGGGCCCTCCTTAAATACCCTCTCCTTGAACACCTGAGCTACCTCCCCCTTGAGCTTCCACCACTTCGTTCTAGCGACCTTGGCACGCTTATCCCGCTGGACACGAATCCGAAAGCGGAAGTCAGCAACCACCAGCTTATGCTGGGGTACAACACTCTCGCCAGGTATCACCTTACAGTCTAGGCACGCACGCCTATCTTCTCTTCTCGAGAGGATGAAATCAATCTGGCTAGAGTGTTGGCCACTACTAAAAGTCACCAGATGTGATTCTCTCTTTCTAAAGAGGGTGTTAGCTACAATCATGTTGTAGGCTAGAGCAAAGCTTAAGACATCTTCTCCTTCTTGATTCCTGATGCCATAGCCAAAGCCCCCATGCGCCCCTTCAAAACCTGTGTTAGATGTACCCACGTGGCCATTGAGGTCTCCTCCTATGAAGAGCTTCTCACCAATCGGTACACTCCTAACCATGTCTTCCAAGCCTTCCCAGAACTCCCTCTTGGTGTTCTCATTGTGGCCTACTTGCAGGGCATATGCGCTGATAACATTGAGAACCAAGTCCTCAGCTACCAGCTTGACCAGGATAATCCGGTCCCCACGTCTCCTGACGTCTACCACTCCATACTTGAGGCTCTTGTTGATCAAGATGCCTACGCCATTTCTGTTTGCAGCCGTCCCCGTGTACCACAGCTTGAAGCCGGTATCCTCCACCTCCTTCGCCTTCTGTCCTCTCCATTTGGTTTCTTGGACGCAAAGGATATCAACGCCTCTCCTCACTGCTGCATCAACTAGCTCCCGAAGCTTCCCTGTCAGAGACCCTACGTTCCAGCTACCTAAGCGAATCCTCCTAGGCTCGGCTAGCTTCCTTACCCTTCGCACTCGTCGAGTCAAATGCGAAGACCCTTGCTCATTTTCCACTACATCCGGGCGCCGATGTAGCGCGCCACTAAGGATGCGACGACCCGATCCTCGCTCACTTGCCACCGTATCCGGATCAAGATACGGCGCGCCACTTGGGGGGTGACGGCCCGGCCCTTGCCCATTTTCCACCACACCCGGGTTCCAATGTGGCGCGTCGCTGAGAGGGTTACGCCCCAACGAAAATCTTTTGGGTTTCATCTCCATAAGAGTGGCTGAGTTTTTACGTTGGCTCGCCAAGCCTATCACAACCCTCCTCCTTTACCCGGGCTTGGGACCGGCTATGTTGAGACAACATAGGCGGAGTTTGTTTCTCTCTTCACAGCCATGAACAAAAGTCATGGTCTCTCTGTGTTCTCCATATTAATTCTTCAAAAGTGAAAATCAAAATACTGAAGATTGCAACCCTTCCTATATTACTATTCTCCATCATTGTTTGTGGGAAGAATATGAAATTTTAAATATTACATCCGCAGCAGATGGCAATGAACTTTGTTTGCATTTCCTACTCCCGTTGAGAACTTTACTACTGAGCATGTGTTCTCAATTTCTTTTTTAAAATATGACTATGATTGTTAATAGCTTTTTAAATGGCATATTTTTTATGTAGGAAAAATTGCCAAAATTACCCACAATAAGAGCGGTTGCCTTTTCATCCATGAAAAAAACATAATATCTCTTTGTGATTGTAGATGAGCGCAGTAATGAGTCATGTATATTATGAACCTGTGATTGTTGTATATTACAAACCTGTGATTGTGAACCTGTAAAGTATAAGTTGATGAAAACTATTTGAGCAGGAACATCATCAAACATATAGTCTTAATTGTTTGTGTGTATGCTTAGTTAGAACATGATAGGACCTCCACCGTGATATAGGAACAAGTCAAGCTTCTTGTTGTATATAGTCTTAATTGTTTGTGTGTATGCTTAGTTAAAACATGATAGGACCTCCACCGTGATATAGGAACAAGTCAAGCTTCTTGTTGTTAGACAAACTGGGAAACCTCTTGCTAGGTTATGGCCTTTGTTGCACCTTCCCTTGCCATCCCTTTTTAGCTCAGTTCTCTACTTTAGCCTGTAATGATCATTTAAGTCGTCCAAGGAAGAGATGTTACAGGGTCTTTTCTTTCCATTACAATTTACATGGTAGATACCTGTGAACTTGTTGCATATGTCATAAGGGTGGATCTAAACTTTGTTTATTTAATCTTTGTCATGAATGATTGCTATATTTCGTTCTTTACGTCAGCTTGCAGGGTTTTTTGCATGTCCTGCTATTTTGTTTTATTTCGCAACATTTCCCGATGTCCTCAAACTGATCTCATTGGATGATCTGAAAGATGAAAAATTTCATGGAAAACTGTGCAGCTTAAAACATACATTTTCTGCAAACCATCAAGCGGTGGAAAGGGACCAATATTCTTTATATTGGATTTCATGGTCATTTATGATACAACAAAATGGAATTGTTTCATGTTTGCCCTGCATATTGCAATATATGGAGTTACTTCTCCAGTTGGGACCACAATCAGTTTTTTCTCATCATATACCTTTGAAATATTGCTTTCTATCAATATTTTTGCCCTATTATAACTACACTATCTTTTAGCGATGTTGTCTATTGGCTTCACTGCATATGGAAGAACTGCTGAAGGGTATTGTATGATGACGCAACAAATGCCTATATTGGACAGCATTTTCCTTGCTAGAGAAAAATACTGAAGGAAATATTACTGGAGACGTGTGTAGACATCATTTTTGTACATTTGACTGAAGGTTAATTGAGAATGGTGTCCAGTATAGGCATTTGCTAGAGAAGAATACTGGAGGAAATATTGAGACGTCTATTGTCTATATATACTGCACATTTGACTGATGATGATTTTTTTGCCCTCTAATTGACTAATTTTGTTTTACTAATACTTTGGTTCTTTGGCAGGTTTCCAAAATTGCAGCAGATTATATGTGAGGTGGTTTCCTGTACATTTGACTGAAGATTATTTGAGAATAGATACAAATTCATAGTGTCGATCGATGTCATTATCCTAGAAAACTTAGAAATACTTTACATGCTTTTAGTGCTAGCTTTTGTAAAAATAAACCCGAAGCCGTGTACTTTTAAGATTTTACATGTATAAAACTAAAAATTGAAGTGGATTAAGTTTTTTGTTGCGTTCTTCTGTAGGGATCTGTGTCAATGAAAGAACAGGAGCTTAACTGGCCCATGAACCAAATGAATGTGCATTGAGCACAAGTCAGAACTAATGGTCTGACAAACGGCGCAGCAAAGCACGCGTACGCTTCTAGTGAAAACTATGGCCCTAAGTCTATCTTTTATCATATTGTTTTTAGATCTACAAAATCAAAAACACAAAAATACTTTGCTGCAATTTATTGACTTTTATTTTGTTTGCACTTTTACTTATCTTTTATATCCATCCCTATCAGATCTCATCCTTGCAAGTAACCGTGAACGTATTGACAACCCCTTTATCGCGTTGGGTGAAAGTATTTGTTTGCTTGTGTAGGTACAACTATTGGAGACATGTGTGCTCCTCCTACTAGATTGATACCTTCATTCTCAGCTGAGGGAAATACTTATCTCTACTTTGTTGCATCATCCTTTCCTCTTCAAGAAAAAAACCAACGCAAGCTCAAGAAGTAGCAGGAAAAAATTGTGGCGCCATTACCGGGGAGGATCTACATCAAGCTTATCAAGTACCTATCATAAATTCTCATCTTTTGAATTTACATTATTTGTCATTTTTCTCTCGTTTTCATCTCCCCCACTTCTAAAACATTTTCAGAAAAAATACAAAAATATTTGCCTTTTTCCGTTTGCCTTTTTGTTTGCCTTTATGTGTTACTTAGTTTGTTTACTTGTTCGCTTGGCATAATTGTATGTTTATTGCAAATTAGAAGTAAAAAAGTTTATGGATCCTCACCCACTTGCTATTTTTTTTAAATATCTAATTATGATGAACCAATTGCTAGTGGGTTGAGTGCACTAGATTATCTTTATGAAGTTTTGCTTGAAATTTGTGAATCTAAAAATTGTGATAAAGTGCTAAAAGAAGAAATTTATGAAGTGATTAATGATAGCTACTTGAATGAAAAGCATGATTGCAACGGTGTTACTATAAATTCTATTAATGTCAATTGTGATAATAATATGCAAAACTCGAAGTTTGGGTATGCTAATTTTGATATGTCCATTACTTATTGCAATGATCATAATTAGGGTGATTCTTCTTATGATCTTGAAGATTTATTTAAGCCTCGTAACGAATATGTTTGCGATAATATTGAAAGTGAGTTTGGAAGAGTTCCAACTTTAGGTAATAATGATCCCACTACTTTGTAGAATGATCAATCTTATGAAATTTTTGATAAAAATGGGCTTGGAGAGGTCGTGACTTTATTTGATGATAATCCCGATATTTTGGAAGGTTGTCAACTTTTCATGCATGTGGATCATGTAGAGAATATGTTATGTGCTAGCTATATTGTTGAATTTGATTATGATCCTATATGTATTTATTATAAGAGAGCAAAATATGGTTGTAGAAGTTTTCATGTTACTAAATTACCTTCCGTTATGTTGAGATTGTCAATGTTTTATTCCTCTCCTTTGCATATGTTAGATATTTCTTGTCTTGATAATTTGTTTGCTTATAAAATTCCTATGCATATGAAGCATGTTAGACTTTAATTTGTTTATCACATGTTTTATGATTCTCTCTTTGTGTTTCAATTATTACCTTTCATGTGAGTATCATTGAAATCTCAATGCCTAGCTAAAATGCTTTAAAGAAAAGCGTTTATTGGGAGACAACCTAATATTTTTATTTTCTATTTTTAAATAATTTACCATTATAATTCTGTTATGATGGTGATATTGAGTTTAAATTAGTGTTTGTGCCAGTAAGACCTTTGGGATTGTCGGGGAAAATATACAGGGGCATGCATTTTCCCCTCGTGCATGGACAAGCACCAGCTCAAGTCAAAGAGTGAAGAACCAAGAGACTTGAAGAACCAACATGCAGCTTAGAGAGACCAAGATCAAGCCAGAAGAATGAGATATCTACAAGAGAAGGGCCTCCCTTGTCGGGCAGGCGAGCCCGACAAGGGGCGAGGCCACCACCAGAAGCATGCAACCAAGACTCCCCGGCAAAGCCTGCCGGGGTTCATGGGGTGCTAAACCACCCCGCCAACCACTCTAGCATGACTCACGTCGTCAATCAGTGCGGTGTCAAGCCACAAGGTGATTAAGTGGCAGCCATTTGCCACATGGAGGTCATTTCCTACAGAAGAAACCCGCAGATGACACCCGTCCTGCGACGTGTCAAGAGAACAGGCACGGAGTTGGCGAGATAGCCCGGCCAGCCTTGCCGGGCAACCAGTGATGTGACACTAAGCAGTTTATTTAGTGCACCCTATCAGCTCGAAAAGTTAGGTATGATAGCACTATTCGCTATCATATCAGTGGATAATGACCACTTTTCCACTATGGTGACCCCTTAATTTATAAAAGGAGGCCCATGGCACTCGTAGAAAGGGTTGGAAAGTTGATGAACCCAAGCCATCATACGCGCGTAGCCGCTACAGCCCCGAGGCAAACCCTGTCAGGCAAGTGTACTACTCACCATCACATTCATTCCACCATCAATCCACCAAATCAGGAGTAGGGTCTTACACCTCGCGGTGGACCGAACCTGGGTAAATTGCTCGTGTGCTCTCTGTCGTGCTGCCGTGCGCTGACCTGCTCTTTCTGCAACGCGACATCTCCCCGCCGAACCAACAAGGGGCCACCCGATTGTTGGGGAACGTAGCAGAAATTCAAAATTTTCCTATGAGTCACCCAGATCTATCTATGGAGAGACTAGCAACGAGAGAGAGGAGTGCATCTACATACCCTTGTAGATCGCTAAGCGGAAGCGTTCAAGAGAACGGGGTTGAAGGAGTCGTACTCGTCGTGATCCAAATCACCGGAGATCCTAGTGCCGAACGGACGGCACCTCCGCGTTCAAAACACGTACAACCCAGTGACGTCTCCCAGGCCTTGATCCAACAAGGAGAGAGGGAGAGGTTGGGGAAGACTCCGTCCAGCAGCAGCACAACGGCGTGGTGGTGATGGAGGAGCGTGGTATTCCAGCAGTGCTTCGCCAAGCACCGCGAGAGATGAGGAGGGAGAGAGGTAGGGCTGCGCCAGGGAGAGGGAGACTCATGTGTTGGCAGCCCCAAAGACCTCAACTATATATAGGGAAGAGGGAGGGGGCTGCGCCCCCTCTAGGTTTTCCACCCCAAGAGGTGCGGCAGCCCCTAGATCCCATCTAGGGTGCGGCCAAGGGGGGAGAGGGGGAAACTTGCCCCCCAAGCAAGGTGGAGGCGCCCCCTCCCCAAACCCTAGGCGCCTTGGGCCCTGGTGGGGGGCGCACCAGCCCACCTGGGGCTGGTCCCCTCCCACACTTGGCCCATGCAGCCCTTTGGGGCTGGTGGCCCCACTTGGTGGACCCCCGGGACCCTCCCGGTGGTCTCGGTACGTTACCGATAGCACCAGAAACTTTTCCGGTGACCAAAACAAGACTTCCCATATATAAATCTTTACCTCCGGACCATTCCGGAACTCCTCGTGACGTCCGGGATCTCATCCGGGACTCCGAACAACAATCGGTAACCACGTATATCTATTCCCTATAACCCTAGCATCATCGAACCTTAAGTGTGTAGACCCTACGGGTTCGGGAACCATGCAGACACGACCGAGACGTTCTTCGATCAATAACCAACAGCGGGATCTGGATACCCATGTTGGCTCCCACATGTTCCACGATGATCTCATCGGATGAACCATGATGTCAAGGATTCAATCAATCCCGTGTACAATTCCCTTTGTCTAGCGGTATAGTACTTGCCCGAGATTCGATCGTCGGTATCCCGATACCTTGTTCAATCTCGTTACCGGCAAGTCTCTTTACTCGTTCCGTAACACATCATCCCGTGATCAACTCCTTGATCACATTGTGCACATTATGATGATATCCTACCGAGTGGGCCTAGAGATACCTCTCCGTCACACGGAGTGACAAATCCCAGTCTCGATTCGTGCCAACCCAACAGACACTTTCGGAGATACCCGTAGTGCACCTTTATAGCCACCCAGTTACGTTGTGACGTTTGGTACACCCAAAGCATTCCTACGATATCCGGGAGTTGCACAATCTCATGGTCTAAGGAAATGATACTTGACATTAGAAAAGCTTTAGCATACGAACTACACGATCTTTGTGCTTGGCTTAGGACTGGGTCTTGTACATCACATCATTCTCCTAATGATGTGATCCCGTTATCAACGACATCCAATGTCCATGGTCGGGAAACCGTAACCATCTATTGATCAACGAGCTAGTCAACTAGAGGCTTACTAGGGACATGGTGTTGTCTATATACCCACACATGTATCTGAGTTTCCTATCAATACAATTATAGCATGGATAATAAACGATTATCATGAACAAGGAAATATAATAATAATAACTAATTTATTATTGCCTCTAGGGCATATTTCCAACACCGATCCCATAGGTGGCCGCGGATATCCCGCGACATCTTTGGCGCGCCAGGTAGGGGGGCTCGCTTGCGCAAACCTGAAAGCATGCGCATCGCGTCATCTTCATCGTCATC
This sequence comes from Triticum aestivum, assembly GCF_018294505.1. Lineage (NCBI taxonomy): Eukaryota > Viridiplantae > Streptophyta > Magnoliopsida > Poales > Poaceae > Triticum > Triticum aestivum. The sequence goes on from NC_057795.1 coordinate 411,885,567, forward strand.
CCCAACTTCGACGATGCTACTGACCGTGGTGCCCGCAGCGACGCAAAAGCAGGGTGGGGGAGATCCACTCTTGCACCGTGCAGCCGCTCTCCAAGATTTTCCATAGCAACGGTTACGACCAATGCCGCGGCTGACGGCGATAGATTTACTCCGACGGTTCGTATGGCGTTATCGCCATCCGAGCACTGCCCAGAGGAAGGGGCACAGGAACATGCAGGCACGAGCTCCGTCTTTCTTGTCCCTCCAACTCGTCAGCAGCCGAACTGCTTTAGCCTCGGCATCGTCGACGTCGACGATTACCATGCGATGCTCGGTCCAGTATTTCCCCCATTATGGGAAATCCTGAGGAAAGCGATGTATGAGTCCGTCGATTGATACCCCGGCAAGCATAGTTCAGCAAGGCTACCTACATTGGCACGGTCCGTGCGATGGTAGACGTTGTACCGACTCGAGGGGAGGGAAGCAAAAGGGAAGAAGACCAAGGAAGGCTACCGTCGTGCCCCTATGCTCGCCTGATACAAGAAATGCATACCGACCTATGCTGGGAATGAAGAAACCACCAGATTTCCTTCTACTCCCCCAGGCTCCGTGGACGCGTCAAACGCGCCCGGCCCGGCAGGCGAAAAAGAAGCTTAAAACAAAAGCAAAGTTCACATTATCATCTCTTGTTCGTGCTTTTTTAGATTCTTGTTGTTGTTTATCCCTTAACTCCAATGAGTGTTCGTATCGTGAAAACCCTCGTGTGATGGAACCTTGGCTAGTTTCTTTGATCGCACCATCGTCCTGTCCAGAGCCACGCTCGCAGGTCAAGAGGATGCATCGAGGGCTACCTAGGAAAAACCTGCCGAGACGCATCCACGCCAAGATGACTGTTAAGGGCCGGACCCTTACGACAATCGCGACAATATGATATCAGCAGTCATCCAGAGCATACACAGGAATTGATCATACGAACACAAGCACATAGAGTTCAAAGGGATAAACACACACTTAAAGATCCAGCTAGAAACATCGGTTTCGCACGAATGCTGGAGATAAAATGACTAAACACAAGATATGCATCGTGTTTCATTACAGGACCAGGTGGGGTAGCTTAAACGTGGAGAACCCTGTCGGCGCGGGGAGCAGCCTTCTCTCTAGCAGCAGCGACGTCGGCACCAGTGGGCGGCTTCTTGAAGCCATCATCGAGATCAAGCTCTGGGTGGTGGCAGGCAATGTTGCTCAAGACCATGAAGAGGGCGTCGCGGGCGAGCCTTCACGACTCGGTCGCAAAACGCTTGGCCCTCCCCCCTTCATGCATCTTTAGCTTGTCGATCCACTCGTTGAAGAAGATCCCCAGCTTGACACTCGGGACCTCCTGCTTGCTGGCTGAATAGACTGGGCCGTCCATACCCATCGCCGCAGCTTGGGCTCCAAGATGTTCTGCGATATCAGCCAGGCTCTTGATCCAGAGGTTGCTCATGTTGACCTGGTTCTTCAGCCTGCCCTCTGCATCTTGCCGGAGACACTTGGCATCTTCCAAATCCTTAGACAGCAACTGCTGCCGGGATTCAAGGGACTCCGCCGACCGCTCCAGCGATCCAATCCTCGCCTTCATGTCAGAGATGTTGCCATTGGCGGTTTCCAAGCTTTGGGTCTTGGAGTATAGCTACGAGTGCACGTCAACCAGGTGGAGCTCTGCATGCCGTGCTTCCTCTTTAAGCACCTCCACCTTCTTGGAACTCTCGGCAAGGTCTTCATTCAGTTTGGCCACCTGTCGGGCGAGCTCAGCCTTAGCAGACGATGCGGCGTCTAAATCATCGACCAGCTTCTTCAGCCGGGCAGCACGGTCAGTGATGAGAGTGTCCAGGGCAGCCCCATGCTTGTCCTCCAATTCCTTGGTGCGTTGCTGGACCAAGGCCTCCAAATTTTCATCCTTGGCCCGGAGAGTAACTTCAAGATTCTCTTCCTGGAGGGAGATCTCCCTCTCCTTGGCGTCTAGAGATGCCTTGTGCTTTGCCATGCGCCTCTCCCGAGCCAGGACATCCTCTCTCATCATATGAAGAGTCTCTTGCTGCCTCATGAGCACCTTGAACTGCCTGTCGTGCCATTTGTGAAGCTCCAGGCACTTGTCCTTCAGTCTCTGATCCACTTTGTCAGCGGATTCACGCCGTCTCTTGAGCTCTTGCCACTTCTGATTGTGTCGGGCCTGCATTTCTTTCAAGCCCACTGCCATGGACTCGATGAAGGACAAATCCATGGTGATGGCAGCTGAGTCATCGGCTCCCTGCCTCCCAGATGCAACGGTACCAGGAGCCGCTGAAGCTCTTCATCGAGCTCGGCGACTGTCAAGGATGGACCGGGGCTCCGATATCAGGAAACTGCGGCACCATGGCCAGCATGTTCGAGGAAGACGGCGAGGCATCAGCAGCACCCCCGTAGGGAGGGAGTGGACCCATGGTTTGATGAGGAATCTTCACCTCGATAACCACTTCCCTTGTTGGGGCGCTCTCAAGAGAATGCTCCACCACTGCCAAGGAACCTTGTGTCCCCCCGGCAGTGAGATCCTGCCCCTCAGTAGTCGCGACCTTCGTGGCTTCATCTGCGGTGGACCTGCCTATGTCCGCCACCACCTCCAACAAGTCTGGCTCTTCGGCCTGGGGAGCTGCGGGTGGAAGGGGCCAGTTAACAAACAGAAGGATGGAAGTCTCGAAGCAAATACAGAAGCCAGTGGAGGCAGCTAGAGTATAAAAGAAAAGAAGAATTAAGCAAGATACCTGGGGAAGTCTGCCAGGCAGGGGTCTCTGTTTCGCCTGCAGCAGTCGTTGCCGGGTCGCGAGCCTCGTCCTCTGTCGGGGTAGACTTGGCAGCCTTCTGCGCCATCTCTGCCACGGAGGATTCCATGACGACATCTTCAGCTTGGGCGGCAGGGGAGACATGCTCCTCAAGAAGTGGCTCGCTCTGCGTTACCTCACCCCCTCCTTCACGCGAGGGGGCAGAAGGACTGTCTCCATCATCTTCGGCGGGTGGGGTCCAATCTCCACTCCCAGGCCGGGGGCTGAGCTGGGGGCTCGGCGTGGGATCTTCTACATCCTTCCATGTTGAAGCCGAGCCCTCTACGCCCTTCAGCGACCCAAGGCGTCGGAGTCTCTTCAGGGAGTGGTGGACAAGGGTCTCCCCCTCCTCCATTTCCCTGCCGACAACAACAAGAACAAGAGGTTACTTGGCAGAAAGCATTCAAACCTACTTAGGAAGATATCTACCACAAAGAGGAATCATCCTTACTCTTCTATGGTAAGCATGGAGTTCAAGTTGAACTCTGTGGGAGGAGGGGACTCCCGTCCTCTCTTTTGAGGCGGGAGGGAGGAGCTCCCCGGTAGCTTTGGTGCCTGCCGCGACATCAAAGTCTCCGGGGAAGATGAGCTCTGGGGGAGCTCGAGCCGGAGCGGGGGCTGGACTCCTCCTCCAAGACCACCGGCCGTTTGGCAGAAGATGCCCTGGCCCGAGCAAGACAAGGGGATTGGAGACACGCTCCCTCGACCTTGGTAGTGTTGGTGGAGGTCTTCTTCACCTTCTTGGTGGGTGGCACCGCTCCTCGGACTGCAGCGCGCCTGCGGGTGCGCTGGTCTAGGTCCAGTGCGGGAGCTTGCGACCCTGCCGCAAGCCACTCCTCCTCTTCAAGGGCCGCTGCCATGCTCTCCTCCCTCTCATCCTCCTCTCCCTCCTGGAGCTCCGTGGCCGCCTTGGCTAGAGCATCTAGCCCGGCAAAGTTATCCCCAGCAAGCTCCTTTGTGGTTTGCGCCTCACTACTGCCCTGGGAAGAGCTTCCATTTCTAGCCTTCCCTTTGCCTTTCCCGGTCTTCGTGGCCTTCTCGATTTCTGTGCAATGGACAGCCTTGTCCTACACGACTCTTTTCAGAATATACGCTACCTCCACAGCGGAGGTGCGCTTATACATTCCATCTGCTGTTCTGGTGGCCTTCTCCACCAAAGTACTCAACCACTGGAGCTCTTCATCAAGAGAAGGGAGCTGCCAAGTGCCCGACACTCCCTCGGCGTTGCAATTTGGCATCCACTTTAGTATTTGATCTTGGGTAGAGTTGACATTCAGGGGGACGACGGTTGACGGGAGCTTGAACATCTCGAAACGACCAAACAGCTGGTCGCACAACCAAGTGTGACCATAAACTGACAAATTATTGGCCAACCCCGACAACAATCTCATCATGTCCGCAGCACAGCCGTACAACCACGCAAGCCTATCCCTATCCTGTAGCGGTGAGATTCGGCGGAGGAGGAAGTCTGCCCCCACATGCTCGATGATTAACCCGGCAGACGCCAGGCGGATGATCCTATTAATTGTCGGGCGCAACCTGTCATCAGAGAGGCCCTTGGCGCTCCAATCATTGCCGCGCTTCACAAAACTCAAGGGCTTCTTTGTCCTGGATCCATCACCAATCCCCTCTCCATTCATCCCATCTCTTGCGTTGGTACCCCGGGAGGTAATTCTTCTTCGACGTGGTATCCAGCTGATGATCCCAGAGCGGTTACCCTGCTCTCCACCCGCGGGACAAAGTAATGACAGAATAGATCCACATTGGGCTTCACCTCGACAAAATTCTCGCACAAATGCGCAAAGATGGCCATGGTTGCCATTGCATTCGGCGTGAAATCAAGGAGGTGGAACCCATAGATGTTCATGATTGCCTCAAAGAACTTAGAAAAAGGAGGGCACGGTCCGCAGATGAAATAGGCGACAAAGAACCGATAAGAACTGGGGGGATTCACCACACCCGCCTCGAAGACTACGGGCGCCCCGTGTCCCATCTCGACGGGCCGCCTCCACAGGTACCCGTACCTCGCCTGAAGGACGGGGCCACTCAGAGAGGACGGAACGAAGACGACATCCTCGCTCCGCTTCTTGTTCAGCTTTGCCGACCTCTTGTTCCCCTTGGTGACAGACTCCTTCGCTGCGGTCATAGGCTTCTTTGCGGGTTTCTTCCCATTTCGGTGGCAACGCGAAGGGGGAGAGATTCATTGGGTGGCGGAGAAAGGAGAAGCGGGTTTGGGAATTGTTGCTCGGCTTGTGCAGGAAGAGGACGGGGGAGCGGCGCAAGGAATAGGTGAATTGTACTGCTCCGTTTTACCCTACTCTTAAGGGGGGGGGGAGTAGGACAGGGGTGCGATGCTTCAGAAAGTTACCGTTTTACCTTAACTACAATGGTCCCACGACCCCACGACACGCAGTAATTGCGTGGAGGTGGACCTTGGATTGACTAGTCATCGTGGCAAACCATCATAGTCCTCTACCTGCCACGTGTCCGCGCACTGTTTGGGGCCTGCTACGTCTTGAGCTTGCGTTGGTTTTCCTCGAAGAGGAGAGGGTGATGCAGCAATAGTAGCATATGTATTTCCCTCAGTTTTTTGAGAACCAAGGTATCAATCCAGTAGGAGGCTCCTCAACAAGTCCCACGAACTTACACAAACAAATAAAGAACTTGCAACCAACGCGACAAAGGGGTTGTCAGTCCCTACACGGCCACTTGCAAAAGTGAGATCTGATAGAGATAGTATGATAAGATAAATACATTTTTGGTATTTTATAATATAGATGCAGAAAATAAAGATGCAAATAAAAGTAGATTGAAAGCAAATATGATAAGAGATAGACCCGGGGGCCATAGGTTTCACTAGAGGCTTCTCTCGAGAACATAAGTATTACGGTGGGTGACCAAATTACTGTCGAGCAATTGATAGAAAAGCGAATAATTATGACGTTATCTAGGCATGATCATGTATATATGCATCACGTCCATAACAAGTAGACCGACTCCTACCTGCATCTACTACTATTACTCCACACATCGATCGCTATCCAGCATGCATCTAGAGTATTAAGTTCATAAGAATAGAGTAACGCATTAAGCAAGATGACATGATGTAGAGGGATAAACTCAAGCAATATGATATAAACCCCATCTTGTTATCCTCGATGGCAACAATACAATACATGCCTTGCAACCCTTTCTGTCACTGGGTAAGGACACCGCAAGATTGAACCCAAAGCTAAGCACTTCTCCCATGGCAAGGAAGACCAATCTAGTAGGCCAAACCAAACTGATAATTCAAAGAGACTTGCAAAGATAACTCAATCATACATAAAAGAATTCAGAGAAGATTCAATTATTATCCATAGATAAATCTGATCATAAACGCACAATTCATCGGATCTCGACAAACACACCGCAAAAAGAGATTACATCGAATAGATCTCCACAAGAGAGGGGGAGAACATTGTATTGAGATCCAAAAAGAGAGAAGAAGCCATCTAGCTAATAACTATGGACCCGTAGGTCTGTGGTAAACTACTCACAACTCATCGGAGAGGCAAGGATGTTGATGTAGAAGCCCTCCGTGGTCGATTCCCACTCTGGCAGAGTGCCGGCGAAGGCTCCAAGATGGGATCTCGCGGATACAGAAGGTTACGGTGGTGAAAATTGTGTTTCGTCCTGCCCCTGGATGTTTTCGGGGTACGTAGGCTTATATAGGAGGAAGAAGTACGTCGGTGGCCGCCCGAGGGGCCCACGAGACAGGGGGCGCGCCCTACAGGGGGGGGGGCGCCCTCCTATCTCGTGGAGGCCTCGGCTGTTTCTTGACTTGTACTCCAAGCCCTCTGGATCACGTTCGTTCCAAAAATCACGCTCCCGAAGGTTTCATTCCGTTTGGACTCCGTTTGATATTCCTTTTCTTCGAAATACTGAAATAGGCAAAAAAAACAGCAATACGGGTTGGGCCTCCGGTTAGTAGGTTAGTCACAAAAATGATATAAATGTGTAAAATAAAGCCCATAAACATCCAAAAGGGGTAATATAATAGCATGGAACAATCAAAAATTATAGATACGTTGGAGACGTATCAAGCATCCCCAAGCTTAATTCCTGCTCGTCCTCGAGTAGGTAAATGATAAAGAAGAAATTTTTGATGTGGAATGCTACCTAGCATAATTCTCAATGTAATTTTCTTTAATGTAGCATGAATGTTCAGATCCAAATGATTCAAGATAAAAGCTTATAAAACATAAAAATAAAAATGCTTCAAAGCATACTAACAAATAATCATGTCCTATCAAAATAACGTAGCCAAAGAAAGCTTATCCCTACAAAATCATATAGTTAGGCCATGCTTCATTTTCATTACACAAAATACTCCCATCATGTACAACCCCGATGACGAGCCGAGCAATTGGTTCATCCTTTTTAACACGCTTCAGCTTTTTCAACTCTTACACAATACATGAGCGCAAGCCATGGACATAGCACTATGGTGGTCTAATATGGTGGTTGTAAGGACAAAAAGTGGGAAAAGATAGTCTCACATCAACTAGGCGTATCAACGGGCTATGGAGATGCCCATCAATAGATATCAATGTGAGTGAGTAGGGATTGCCATGCAACGGATGCACTAGAGCTATAAATATATGAAAGCTCAACAAAAGAAACTAAGTGGGTGTACATCCAACTTGCTTGCTCACGAAGACCTAGGGCACTTTGAGGAAGCCCATCATTGAAATATACAAGCCAAGTTCTATGATGAAAAATTCCCACTAGTATATGAAAGTGACAACATATGAGACTCTCTATTATGAAGATCATGGTGCTATTTTTGAAGCGCAAGTGTGGAAAAAGAGATAGTAGCAATTGTCCCTTCTCTCTTTTTCTCTCATTTTTTTCCTCTTTTTTTTCTTTCTTTTTTTCTTTTTCTTTTTTTTCTTTCCCTTTTTTTTCTTTTTGGTGGGCTTCTTTGGCCTCTTTTATTTTTATAAAGTCCGAAGTCTCATCACGACTTGTGGGGGAATCATAGTCTTCATCATCCTTTCCTCACTAGGACAATGCTCTAATAATGAAGATCATCACACTTTTATGGATTTACAACTCAAAAATTACAACTCAAAGCTAGAACAAAATATGACTCTATGTGAATGCCTCCGCGGTGTACGGGATATGCAATGAATCAAGAGCGACATGTATGAAAATTATGAAGGTGGCTTTGCCACAAATATGATGTCAACTACATGATCATGCAAAGAGCAATATGACAATGATGAAACGTGACATAATAAATGGAACGGTGGAAAGTTGCATGGCAATATATCTCGGAATGGCTACGGAAATGCCATAATAGGTAGGTATGGTGGCTGTTTTGAGGAAGGTAAATAATGGGTTCAATACCGAAGAGAGTTGCGCGGTAATAAGAAAAACTAGCAAAGTGGAAGGATGAGTGTACGTATATCCATGGACTCACATTAGTCATAAAGAACTCATATACTTATTGCAAAAATATACTTCACCCTCGAAGCAAAGTACTACTATGCATGCCCCAAGAGGGATAGATTGGTAGGAAAAATTCCATCGCTCGTCCCTGACTGCCACTCATAAGGAAGACACTCAAAATAGCACCTCATGCAACAAATTTGTCACACAACTTTTACCATACGTGCATGCTACGGGACTTGCCAACTTCAACAAAAGTATTTCTCAATTTCATAATTATCCACTAGCATGAACCTAACATTACTACCTTTATATCTCAAAATAATTATCAAGCAACAAATTGATCATAGCATCCAATTCAATTTCTATGATAGTTTTTATTATACCCAACTTGGATGCTCATCATTCTAGGACCAAATTTGTAACCAAAGCAAATATCATGCTGTTCTAAAAGTCTCTCAAAATAATATAAGTGAAGCATGAGAGACTATCAATTTCTCCAAAATTAAGACACCACCGTGCTCTAAAAGATATAAGTGAAGCACTAGAGCAAAAACTATCGAGCTCAAAAGATATAAGTGAAGCACATAGAGTATTCTAGCAAATTCTAATCAAATAGGCTTATCCAAAAAGGTGTGTACAGCAAGGCTGATTGTGGTAAACTAAAAATCAAAGACTAATATAATACACGACGCTCCAAGCAAAACACATATCATGTGGCGAATAAAAATATAGCTCCAAGTAAAGTTACCAATGAACGAAGACGAAAGAGGGGATGTCTTCCCGGGGCATCCCCAAGCTTAGGCTTTTGGCTATACTTGAATATCTTGGGGTGCCTTGGCCATCCCCAAGCTTAGGCTCTTGCCACCCTTTATTCCATAGTCCATAAAAGCTTTACCTAAAACTTGAAAACTTCACAACACAAAACTCAACAGGAAATCTTATAAGCTCCGTTAGTGAAAGAAAACAAAACCACCACATAAGATACTGTAATTAACTCATTCTTTATTTATTTTGGTGTTAAACCTACTATATTACAACTTCTCTATGGTTTATAAACTATTTTACTAGCCATAGATGCATCAAAATAAGCAAACAACACACGAAAAACAGAATCTGTCAAAAACAGAATAGTCTGTAGCAATCTGTAACTAACGCAAACTTCTGGAACTCTAAATATCCTACCAAAATAGGAAGTACTGGACAATTTGTTTATTGATCAGCAGCAAAAAGAATCAATGCAAAAACACGTTTTTGTGATTTATTTATTTTTTTCTCGTGAGCGCAAAGTTTCTGTTTTTCAGCAGAATCAAATCAACTATCATCATAGTTTATCCTATAGGTTCTACTTGGCACAAACACTAACTAAGACATAAAAACATATCTAAACAGAAAATAGAAACAAAATTTTAACACTAAAAAGGAACAAAAACAAAGAACATAAAGAAAATTGGGTTCCCTCCCAACTAGCGCTATCGTTTAACGCCCCTAGCTAGGCATAAAAGCGAAGATAGAACTAAGGAGTGCCATCTTTGGCACTTGATTCATAAGTAGCCCGCATGATAGATTCATAAGGTAATTTGACTTTATTTCTTGGAAAGTGCTCCATGCCTTTCTTTAATGGAAATTGGAATCTAATATTCCCTTCCTTCATATCAATAATCGCACCAATCGTTCTAAGAAAAGGTCTACCAAGAATAATAGGGCAAGAGAGATTGCAATCTATATCAAGAATGATAAAATCCACGGGCACCAAATTTCTATTTGCAACAATAAGAACATCATTGATCCTTCCCATTGGCTTTTTAATGGTGGAACCCGCAAGGTGCAGATTTAACGAGCAATAATCAAGATCATGGAAACCTAGAATATCACATTAAGTTTTTGGAATCGTGGAAACACTAGCACCCAAATCACACAAAGCAAAACACTCATAATCTTTAATTTTAATCTTTATAGTAGTTTCCCACTCATCATTAAGTTTTCTAGGTATAGAAACTTCCAAATTAAGTTTTTCATCAAAAGATTGCAACAAGGCATCAACAATATGTTTGGTAAAAGCTTTATTTTGACTATAAGCATGTGGAGAATTAACAACAGATTGCAACAAGAAAATGCAACCTTCTAAAGAACAATTATCATAATCAAATTCCTTGAAATCCGAGATAGTGGGCTCAATGCTATTTAAAGTTGTGACTTCTCCAATCTTACTTTTACCAAAATTAGCATCAAGATCTAAAAACTCCAAATTCTTGGGACGCCTTTTAGGAAAAGTTGATTCATCATCAGTCCCATAATCATCAAAATTCATATTGCAAAACATAGATCTAATATGAGATGCATCAATAACTTTAAGATTTTCATCATTATTTTCATGAAAACTAGAAGAACACGCTTTTATAAAGCTATCTTTCTTAGCACGCAATCTAGCGGTTCTTTCCTTGCACTCGTCAATGGAAATTCTCATTGCTTTGAGAGACTCATTGATATCATGCTTAGGAGGAGAAGATCTAATTTTAAGAGAATCAACATCAAGCGAGAGTCTATCAACGTTCCTAGCCAAATCATAAACTTTGAGCAATTTTTCCTCAAGCAAAGCATTAAAATTCTTTTGACAAATCATAAATTCTTTCACACTATTCTCAAAATCAGAGGGCATCTTATTGAAATTACCATAAGAATTATTGTAGGAATCTCCATAATTATTAGAGATACTAGGGAACGGTCTAGCATTAAAGTTTCCTCTATAAGCATTGTTTCCAAAATTATTCCTACCAACAAAATCCACATCCATAGATTCATTATTGTTCTCAATCAAGGAATACAAAGGCATATCATTAGGATCAAAAGGAGTGTTTTTAGTAGCAAACAATTTCATAAGTTCATCCATCTTTCCACTCAAAACATTGATTTCTTCTATAGCATGCACTTTTTTACTAGAAGATCTTTCGGTGTGCCATTGAGAATAATTAGCCATAATATTATCAAGAAGTTTTGTAGCATCTCCCAACATGATTTCCATAAACGTGCCTCTCGCGTCCAAATCTAAGAAATTTCTAGAAGCAAAGTTCAAACCGGCATAAAATTTTTGTATGATCATCCATAAATTCAAACCATGAGTAGGGCAATTACGAAGCATCAATTTCATTCTTTCCCAAGATTGGGCAACATGCTCATGATCAATTTGTTTAAATTTCATAATATCGTTCCTAAGAGTGATGATCTTAGCGGGAGGAAAATACTTAGAGATAAAAGCATCTTTGCACTTGTTCCAAGAATCAATACTATTTTTAGGCAAAGACGAAAACCAAACTTTAGCACGATCTCTAAGTGAAAATGGAAATAACTTAGATTTGACAATATTGTTATATGTATCTTTCTTCTTTGCATATCACACAAATCAACAAAGTTGTTTAGATGAGTAGCGGCATCTTCACTAGGAAGGCCGGCAAATTGATCTTTCATAACAAGATTCAGCAAAGCAGCATTGACTTCACAAGACTCGACATCATTAAGAGGAGCAATCGGAGTACTAAGGAAATCATTATTATTGGTATTCGATAAATCACACAATTTGGTATTATCCTGCGCCATGGCAACAAGTAATCTAACACACAAGCAAACAGAAAAAGGCAAGCGAGAAAGAGAGGAGGAGATTGGGAAAGAGAGGGCGAATAAAACGGCAAGGGTGAAGTGGGGGAGAGGAAAACGAGAGGCAAATGGCAAATAATGTAAATGCGAGGGAGATGAGTTTGTGATGGGTACTTGGTATGTCTTGACTTGGCGAAGACCTCCCCGGCAACGGCGCCAGAAATCCTACTTGCTACGTCTTGAGCTTGCGTTGGTTTTCCTCGAAGAGGAGAAGGTGATCCAACAATAGTAGCGTAAGTATTTCCTCAGTTTTTTGAGAACCAAGGTATCAATCCAGTAGGAGGCTCCTCAACAAGTCCCATGAACCTACACAAACAAATAAAGAACTCGCAACCAACGCGACAAAGGGGTTGTCAATCCCTTCACGACCACTTGCGAAAGTGAGATCTGATAGAGATAGTATGATAAGATAAATATATTTTTGGTATTTTATAATATAGATGCAGAAAATAAAGATGCAAATAAAAGTAGATTGAAAGCAAATATGATAAGAGATAGACCAGGGGGCCATAGGTTTCACTAGAGGCTTCTCTCGAGAACATAAGTATTACGGTGGGTGAACAAATTACTGTCGAGCAATTGATAGAAAAGTGAATAATTATGACATTATCTAGGCATGATCATGTATATAGGCATCACGTCCATAACAAGTAGACCGACTCCTGCCTGCATCTACTACTATTACTCCACACATCGACCGCTATCCAGCATGCATCTAGAGTATTAAGTTCATAAGAACAGAGTAACGCATTAAGCAAGATGACATGATGTAGAGGGATAAACTCAAGCAATATGATATAAACCCCATCTTGTTATCCTCGATGGCAACAATACAATACGTGCCTTGCAACCCTTTCTGTCACTGGGTAAGGACACCGCAAGATTGAACCCAAAGCTAAGCACTTCTCCCATGGCAAGAAAGACCAATCTAGTAGGCCAAACCAAACTGATAATTCGAAGAGACTTGCAAAGATAACTCAATCATACATAAAAGAATTCAGAGAAGATTCAATTATTATCCATAGATAAATCTGATCATAAACCCACAATTTATCGGATCTCGACAAACACACCGCAAAAATAGATTACATCGAATAGATCTCCACAAGAGAGGGGGAGAACATTGTATTGAGATCCAAAAAGAGAGAAGAAGCCATCTAGCTAATAACTATGGACCGGTAGGTCTGTGGTAAACTACTCACAACTCATCGGAGAGGCAAGGATGTTGATGTAGAAGCCCTTCGTGGTCGATTCCCGCTTCGGCAGAGTGCCGGTGAAGGCTCCAAGATGGGATCTCGCGGATACAGAAGGTTACGGTGGTGGAAATTGTGTTTCGTCCTGCCCCTAGATGTTTTCGGGGTACGTAGGCTTATATAGGAGGAAGAAGTACGTCGGTGGACGCCCGAGGGGCCCACGAGACAGGGGGGAGCGCCCTACAGGGGGGGCGCCCTCCTATCTCGTGGAGGCCTCGGCTGTTTCTTGACTTGTACTCCAAGTCCTCTGGATCACGTTCGTTCCAAAAATCATGCTCCCGAAGGTTTCATTCCGTTTGGACTCCGTTTGATATTTCTTTTCTTCGAAATACTGAAATAGGCAAAAAAACAGCAATACGGGTTGGGCCTCCAGTTAGTAGGTTAGTCCCAAAAATGATATAAATGTGTAAAATAAAGCCCATAAACATCCAAAATGGGTAATATGATAGCATGGAACAATCAAAAATTATAGATACGTTGGAGACGTATCAGGGCCTAACCCAATGTGCCACGCGACATGTGTGGCTTAGGCCCGGGGGCTTATGTCGGGAAAAATATACAGGGCCATGCATTTTCCCCTGACTCATGCATGGACAAGCACCAGCTCAAGTCAAAGAGTGATGAACCAAGAGACTTGAAGAACCAACATGCAGCTCAGAGAGACCGAGATAAAGCCAGAAGAACGAGATATCTACAAGAGAAGGGCCTCCCTTGCCGGGCAGGCGAGCCTGGCAAGGGGCGAGGCCACCACCAGAAGCAAGCAACCAAGACTCCTCGGCAGAGCCTGCAGGGGTTCGTGGGGGGTTGAACCACCCCGCCAACCACTCTAGCATGATCCACGTCATAAATCAGTGTGGTGTCAAGCCGCAAGGTGATTAAGTGGCAGCCGTTTGCCACATGGCGGTCATTTCCTACAGAAAAAACCCGCAGATGACACTCGTCCTGTGACGTGTCAAGAGAACAGGCACGGAACTGGCGAGATAGCCCGACAAGCCTTGCCGGGCAACCAGTGATGTGGCACTAAGCGGTGCATTTAATGTACCCTGTCAGCCTGCAGAGTTAGGTATGATAGCACTGTTCGCTATCATATCAGTGGATAATGACCACTTTGCCACTATGGTGACCCCTTAATCTATAAAAGGAGGCCCATGGCACCCGTAGAAAGGGTTAAAAAGTTGATGAACCCAAGCCACCGTACGCACGTATCCGCTACAGCCCCGAGGCAAACCCTGTCGGGCAAGTGTACTACGCACCACCAAATCAGGAGTAGGGTCTTACGCCTCGCGGTGGCCCGAACCTGGGTAAATTGCTCGTGTGCTCTCTGTCGTGCTGCCGTGCGCTAATCTGCTCTTTGTGCAACGCGACATCCCCCCCCCCCCCCGCTGAACCAGCAAGGGGCCACCTGGTCCCATAGGTGGCCGCGAATATCCCGCGGCAGGGATGATTTGGAAGATTGTTGATTTGATTCTGTGAAAAAATAAAAACTTTTGCTTCTAGTAGCAGAATTGTTAAAAAAATTGGAGCTTGATAAAATTATGAATGTTTTACACAGGATTTATATACAAATGGCCCACGTTTTCATAATTTTTTATAATTTTTGGAGTTACAGAAATTTGGATAAAGTCATGATTACTATAGACTGTTCTGTTTTTGACATATCCTGTTTTTATTGTGTTGTTCGCTTGTTTTGATGAATCTATGGGTTGTATCGGGGGGTATTAACCATGGTGAAGTTAGAATACATTAGATATAATGCAAATATAAAATTGGAATGAGTTTACAATAGTACCTAAAAGTGGTGATTTGCTTTGTTTCACTAATGGATCCCACGAGTTTTCTGTTGAGTTTTGTGTTGTGAAGTTTTCATGTTTTGGGTGATGTTTCGATGGGCTATGGAATAAGGAGTGGCAAGAGCCTAAGCTTGGGGATGCCCATGGCACCACAAGGTAATATTGAAGGGCAACCAAGCGTCTAAGCTTGGGGATGCCCCGAAAGGCATCCCCTCTTTTGTCTACAATCCATCGGTAAATTACTTCAGGCTATATTTTTATTCACTACACGATATGTGTTTTGCTTGGAGCATCGTGTATTATACGAGTCTTTGCTTTATTTGCTTGTTAGTTTGCCACAATCATCCTTGCTGGACACACCTTTTTGAGGGGGACACACATTAATCATGAATTTATTAGAGTACTCTTTGGACTTCACTTATATCTTTTGAGCTAGGTAGTTGCTCTAGTGCTTCACTTATATCTTTAGAGCACGACGGTGGCTATATTTTGAAGGAATTGATGAACTATCATGCTTAACATATATTATTTGGAGAGTCTTATAAATAGTATGGCAATTTGCTTGGGTTATGAATTTAGTCCTAATATGATGGATTGATGGGTATTCAAGAGGGATGTAATGAAAACTTTCATGAAGATCATTGAATTTATGAGAAGTTTGATTCCTTGCAATTGTTTTGAGATATAAAGATGGGTGATATTAGAGTTATGCTAGTGAGTACTTGTTGTTTAGTAAGAATATTTGTGTTAAGGTTTGTGATTCCTGAAGCATGCACGTATGGTCTCTCGTTATGCTATGAAATTGGAGCCTTACTTATTATTGATTGCCTTCCTTTGCGTGTGAAGGAAATATGCCCTAGAGGCAATGATAAAGTTGTTATTTTATATTTCCTTATTTGTGATAAAGGTTTATTATCATGCTATAATTATATTGATCGGAAACTTAAATACATGTGTGAATACATAAACAAATATCATGTCCCTAGTAAGCCTCTACTAGACTAGCTCATTGCTCAAAGATGGTTAAGGTTTCCAAACCATGGACATGAGTTGTCATTTGATAACAGGATCACATCATTAGGAGAATGATGTGATGGACAAGACCCATCCGTTAGCTTAGCATAATGATCATTCAGTTTTATTGCTATTACTTTCTTCATGTCAAATACATATTCCTTCGACTATGAGATTATGCAACTCCCGGATACCAGAGGTATACCTTGTGTGCTATCAAACGTCACAACATAACTGGGTGATGATAAAGATGCTCTACAGGTATCTCCGAAGGTGTTTGTTGAGTTGGCATAGATCAAGATTAGGATTTGTCACTCCGAGTATCGGATAGGTATCTCTGGGCCCTCTCGATAATACACATCATAAGCTTGCAAGCAAATGACTAAGGAGTTGGTCACGAGGTGATGTATCAAGGAACGATTAAAGAGACTTGCCGGTAATGATATTGGACTAGGTATAGAGATAACGACGATCGAATCTTGGGCAAGTAACATACTGATGGACAGAGGGAATCATGTATGTTGTCATAATGGTTCGACTGATAAAGATCTTTGTAGAATATGTAGGAGCCAATATGGGCATCCAGGTTCCGCTATTGGTTATTGATCGGAGAGGTGTCTCAGTCATGTCTACATAGTTCTCGAACCCGTATGGTCCGCACGCTTAACGTTTGTTGACGATATAATATTATATGAGTTATGTGATTTGGTGACCGAATGTTGTTCGGAGTCCCGGATGAGATAACGGACATGAAGAGGGGTCTCGAAATTGTCGAGAGGTAAATATTAATATATAGTACGATGGTATTCGGACACCGAAAGTGTTTCGGAGGGTCTGGGTACCTATCGGGTCACCGGAAAGGAATTTCGGGCACCCCCGGCAAAGATATGGGCCTTATGGGCCAAGAGAGGGAATACACCAGCCACAAGGGGCTGGTGCACCCCCATAGCAGGCCGGCCTAGCAGGAGAAGGAAAGAGGGGAAGGGAAAGGAAAGTGTGGAGTAGGACTCCCCCTTCCTTCCCTTCCCCCCCCCCTCTTTCCTTCCCCCTCGGTTATATATGGCGGGAGGCGGCTTGGGAGGGAATCCAAGTAGGATTCCTCCTAATTGGGTGCCTCCTATGGCTGCTCCTCCCTCCCACCTATATATGTGTGGGAGGAGCGCCTAGCACACACCAGACAATTGCCTAGCCGTGTGCGACGCCCCCTCCACCGTTTACACCCCCGGTCATATATTTTCATAGTGCCTAGGTGAAGCCCTGCGGAGATCACTTCACCATCACCGTCACCAGCCGTGGTACTGTCAGAACTCATCTACTACCTCACCGTCTTGCTAGATCAAGAAGGCGGAGGATGTCACCAAGCTGAACGTGTGCAGAACACGGAGGTGTCGTGCATTCGGTACTTGATCGGTTGGAGTGCAAAGAATTTCGATTACATCAACTACGTTGTTTAACGCTTCCGCTTACGGTCTACGAGGGTACGTAGACATTCTCTCCCCCTCGTTGCTATGCATCTCCATGGATAGATCATTGCATGTGCATAAAAAAATATTTGTTTTCCATGCAACATTTCAAACAGTGGCATCATGAGCCAGGTCTATGCATAGATAATGTGCACGAGTAGAACACAAAGAGTTGTGGGCGATGATAGTCATATTACTTACCACCAACGTCTTATTTTGATTCGATGATATTGTGGGATGAAGCGGCCCGGACCAACCTTACATTTCCACGTACATGAGACCGGTTCCACCGATAGACATGCAACTTGTTTTGCATACAGCAGGCTGGCGGGTGTCTATTTCTCCTACTTTAGTTGAATCGAATTTGACTACGGACGGTCCTTGAAGATGGTTAAAACAACAAACTTGACGAATCGCCATTGTGGTTTTTGCCGTAGGTAAGTACGGTTCTTGCTAGAAACCCATAGCAGCCACGTAAAACTTACAACAAAAAAGTAGAGGACATCTAACTTGTTTTTGCAGGGTATGTTGTGATGTGATATGGTCAAGATATGATGTGATATATGTTGTTGTATGAGATGATCATGTTTTTGTAAATTTATCGGCAACCAGCAGGAGCCTTATGGTTGTCTCTTTATTGTATGAAATGCAAACAACATGTAATTGCTTTACTATCGCTATGAGTTAGCAATAGTTGTAGAAGCAATAGTTGGCGAGACGACCACGACACAATGATGGAGATCAACGGTGACGATGGAGATCATGACGATGCTTTGGAGATGGAGATCAAAAGCACAAGATGATGACGGCCATATCATGTCACATATTTTGATTGCATGTGATGTTTATCTAATATGCATCTTATTTTGCTTAGAACGACGGTAGCATTATAAGATGATCCCTTCACTAAATTTCAAGGTAAAAGTGTTCTCCCTGAGTATGCACCGTTGCTACAGTTCGTCGTTTTGAGACACCATGTGATGATTGGGTGTGATAGACTCTACATTCACATACAAAGGGTGTAAGACAGTTTTACACATGCAGAATACTTGGGTTAAAATTGACGAACCTAGCATGTACAAACATGGCCTCGGAACACTGGAGATCGAAAGTTCGAACATGAATCATATAGTAGATATGATCAACATAGAGATGTTCACCATTGATGACTACCCCATCTCACGTGATGATCGGACATGGGTTAGTTGTTTTGGATCATGTATCACTTAGATGACTTGAGGGATGTCTATTTAAGTGGGAGTTCTTAAGTAATTTGATTAATTGAACTTAATTTATCATGAACTTAGTCTTAAAGTTTTGCATATGTATGTTGTAGATCAATGGCCTGAGCTACCGCTCCCCTGAATTTTAATGCGTTCCTAGAGAAAGCTTAAGTTGAAATATGGTAGTAGCAACTACACAGACTGGGTCCGTAACTTGAGGATTAACCTCATTGCTACACAAAAGAATTATGTCCTTGATGCACCGCTAGGTGAAAGGCCTGCTGTAAGAGCAGAAGCTTATGTTTTGAACGTCTGGCAAGCTCGATCTAATGACTACTCGATAGTTCAGTGTGTCATGCTTTACGGCTTAGAACCGGGACTTTGAAGACGTTTTTAACGTCATGGAGCATATGAGATGTTTCAAGAGTTGAAGTTAATATTTCAAGCAAATGCCTGGGTTGAGAGATATCAAGTCTCTAACAAGTTCTATAGCTACAAGATGGAGGAGAACAGTTCTTTCAGTGAACACATACTCAAAATGTTTGGGGTATTATAATCACTTGACTTAGCTAAGAGTTGATCTTTCGGTTGATTGTGTCATTGACATATTTCTTCAATCACTGTCACCAAGCTACAAAGGCTTCATGTTGAACTATAATATGCAAGGGATGAACAAAACAATTCCCGAGCTCTTTGCAATGCTTAAGGCCGCAGAGTTATAAATCAAGAAGGAGCATCAAGTGTTGATGGTTAACAACACCACCAGTTTCAAGAAAAAGGGCAAGGGAAAGAAAGGGAACTTCAAGAAGAATGGCAAGAAAGTTGCCAATCCCGGGAAGAAGCCCAAAGCTGGACCCAAGCCTAAAACTGAGTGCTTCTACTGCAAAGGGACTGACCACTGGAAGCAGAACTGCCCCAAATACTTGACGGATAAGAAGGATGGCAAAATGAACAAAGGTATATTTGATATACATGTTGTTGATGTGTACCTTACTAATGCTCGTAGTAGCGCCTGGGTATTTGATACGGGTTCAGTTCCTCATATTTGTAACTTGAAACAGAAGCTATGGATTAAATGAAAATTGGCTATGGACGAGGTGACGATGCACGTCGATAATGGTTCCAAGGTCGATATGATTGCCGTCGGTATGCTACCTCTACATATAGCTTCAGGCTTAGTTTTAGACCTGAATAATTGTTATTTGGTGCCAGTGTTGAGCATGAACATTATATCTGGATCTTGTTAGTGTGAGACGGTTATTCATTTAAATCAGAGAATAATGGTTGTTCTATTTATATGAGTAATATCTTTTATGGTCATGCACCCTTGAAGAGTGGTCTATTCTTGTTAAATCTTGATAGTAGTGATACACATATTCGTAATATTGATGCCAAAAGATGTAAAGTTGATAATGATAGTGCAACATACTTGTGGCACTTCCGTTTAGGTCATATTGTTGTAAAGCGCATGAAGAAACTCCATGCTGATGGACTTTTGGAATCACTTGATTATGAATCATTTGATACTTGCAAACCATGCCTCATGGGCAAGATGACTAAAACTCCGTTCTCCGGAACAATGGAGCGAGCCAATGACTTATTAGAAATAATACATACTAATGTATGCGGTCCAATGAGCGTTGAGGCAGGCAGCGGGTATCGTTATTTTCTGACCTTCAAAGATGATTTCAGAAGATATGGTATATCTACTTAATGAAACACAAGTCTGAAACATTTTAAAAGTTCAAAGAATTTCAGATTGAAGTGGAGAATCATCGTAACAAGAAAATAAAGTTTCTATGATCTGATCACGGAGGCGAATATTTGAGTTACGAGTTTGGCCTTCATTTAAAACAATGTGGAATTGTTTCACAACTCACGCCACCTAGAACACCACAGCGTAAGGGTGTGTCTGAACGTCATAACCATACTTTAATAGATATGGTGCGGTCTATGATGTCTCTTACCAATTTACCACTACCGTTTTGGGGTTATGCATTAGAGACAACTGCATTCACATTAAATAGGGCACCGTCTAAATCCGTTGAGATGACACCGTATGAACTGTGGTTTGGCAAGAAACCTAAGCTGTCATTTCTTAAAGTTTGGGGTTGCGACACTTATGTCAAAAGGCTTCAACCTCATAAGCTCTAACCCAAGTCGGAGAAGTGCGTCTTCATAGGATACCCTAAGGAAACGATTGGGTACACCTTCTACCACAGATCCGAAGGCACGATCTTTGTTGCCAAGAATGGAACCTTTCTAGAGAAGGAGTTTCTCTCGAAAGAAGTGAGTGGGAGGAAAGTAGAACCTGATGAGGTAATTGTACCTCCTCCTGAATTGGAAAGTAGCACATCCGAGGAAACCGTTCCTGTGATGCTTACACCAACTAGAGAGTAAGCTAATGATAATGATCATGGAACTTCATATCAAGTTGCTACTGAACTTCGTAGGTCGACCAAAGCACGATCCGCACTAGAGCGGTACGGAAATCTTGTTCTGGAAGTTATGTTATTCGACCATGGCGAACCTACAAACTATGAAGAAGCTATGATGAGCCCAGATTCCGACAAATGGGTTGATGCCATGAAATCTGAGATAGGATCCATGTATGAGAACAAAGTGTGGACTTTGGTGGAATTGCCCGATGATCGGCAAGCCGTAGAGAATAAATGGATCTTCAAGAAGAAGACTGACGCTGATGGTAATGTTACTCTCTACAAAGCTCGACTTGTTGCGAAAGGTTTTTGACAAGTTCAAGGGGATGACTATGATGACCCACAAGTATATGGGATCAATCATAGTCCTTTCAATAAGTAAGAGTGTCGAACCCAATGAGGAGCAGAAGGAAATGACAAGTGGTTTTTAGCTAGGTATTCTCTACAAGCACTGAAATTATAAGTAATGAGTAGTTTGATAGCAAGATAATTTGTAACGAGCAAGTAACGATAATAGTAGCAAAAGTGCAGCAAGGTAGCTCAATCCTTTTGAGGCAAAGGACAGGCCAAAACGGTCTCTTATGGTAAGCAAAGCGTTCTTGAGGGTACACGGGAATTTCATCTAGTCACTTTCATCATGTTGATTTTATTTGTGTTCGCTACTTTGATAATTTGATATATGGGTGGATTGATGCTTAGGTGTTGTTCTTACTTTAACAAACCTCCTACTTATGATAAACCCCCTCGCAAGCATCCGCAACTACGAGAAAAGTATTAAGAATAAATTCTAACCATAGCATTAAACTTTTGGAACCAATCGGTCCCTTACGGAATAGTGCATAAACTAGGGTTTAAGCTTATGTCACTCTTGCAACCCATCATCTAATAACTACTCCACAATGCATTCCCTTAGGCCCAAATATGGTGAAGTGTCATGTAGTCAACGTTCACATGACATGACTAAGGGAATCACAACATACATACTATCAAAATATCGAATACATATCAAGTTCACATGATTACTTGCCACAAGATTTCTCCTATGACCTCAAGAAAAAAAGTAACTACTCACAATTGATAATCATGCTCAAGATCAGAGGGGTATTAAATAGCATAATGGATCTGAATATATAATCATCCACCAAATAAATCATATAGTAATCAACTACAAGATGTAATCAACACTACTAGTCACCCACAAGTACCAATCTATAGTTTTGATACAAAGATTGAACACACGAGATGAACTAGGGTTTGAGAGGAGATGGTGATGTTGAAGATGTTGATGGAGATTTCCCTCCCCAAGATGGGAGAGTTGGTGGTGATGATGATGACGATGATCCCCCCCCCCCCGGGGAGGGAAGTTCCCCCGGCGGAATCGCTCCGCCGGAGGGCAAAAGTGCTCCTGCCCAAGTTCTACCTCGTGACGGCGGTGCTTCGTCCCGAAAGTCCTCTCCCTATTTTTTCAAGGTCAAAATGACTTATATACCAGAAGAGGGCACCGGAGGTGGGCCGAGGAGGGCACAACCCACCAGGGCGCACCTGGGCTTCCTGGTGTGCCTAGGTGGGTTGTGACCACCTGGTGGGCCCCCTCTGGTAGTTATTTGCTCTAGTAATTCTTATTTATTCTATAAAAATTCCCGTAAAGTTTCAGCTCATTTGGAGTTGTGCAGAATAGGTAGCCTGGCGTAGCTTTTTCAGGTCCAGATTTCCAGTTGCCGGTATTCTCCCCCTTTGTGTGTACCTTGCATATTATGAGAGAAATGGCATTGGAAATACTCCAAAAGAATTATTATTCATAAAAACAATATAAATAACAGTAGGTAAACATGATGCAAATGGATGTATCAACTCCCTCAAGCTTAGACCTCGCTTGTCCTCAAGCGAAAACCGAAATCGAAAAACATGTCCACATGCTTGGGGGGCAAGTTTCCCCTCCTGCCCCCCCCCCCATCTAGATGTATCTAAGGGGGCTGACCCCCTCTTCCCTTCCCCTTATAAATAGTGGGGGTGGGAGGGCTTCCACACCCCTTCCCAGGCGCAGCCCCTCCCTCCTCCAACTCCTCCTCCTCTTCCGTACTGCTTGGCGAAGCCCTGTAGGAGAACCACAAGCTCCACCACCATGCCGTCGTGCTGCCAGAATTCTCCTTCAACTTATCCTCTCCCCTTGCTGGATCAAGAAGGAGGAGACGTCCTCGGGCTGTACGTGTGTTGAACGCGAAGGCATCGTCCGTTCAGTGCTTGGATCAGATCTTCCGCGATTTGAATCACCGCGAGTATGACTCCATCAACCGCGTTCTTGTAACGCTTCCGCTTAGCAATCTTCATATGAAGATGCATTCCCTCTCTCTCATTGCTAGTATTTCCTAGATTGATCTTGGTGACACGTAGGAAAATTTTGAATTATTACTAGGTTCCCCTACAGTGGCATCATGAGCTAGGTCTATGCGTAGATTCTATGCACGAGTAGAACACAAAGTAGTTGTGGGCGATGATTTGTTCAATTTGCTTACCGTTACTAGTCTTATCTTGATTCGGCGTCATTGTGGGATGAAGCGTCCCGGACCGACCTTACACGTACGCTTACGTGAGACTGGTTCTAGCAACTGACATGCACTTGATGCATAAGGTGGCTGGCGGGTGTCTGTCTCTCCCACTTTAGTCGGATCGGATTTGATGAAGATGGTCCTTATGAAGGGTAAATAGCAATTGGCATATCACCGCTGTGGTTTTGCGTAGGTAAGAAACGTTCTTGCTAGAAACCCATAGCAGCCACGTAAAACATGCAACAACAATTAGAGGACGTCTAACTTGTTTTTGCAGGGTATGCTATGTGATGTGATATGGCCAAAAGGATGTGATGAATGATATATGTGATGTATGAGATTGATCATGTTCTTGTAATAGGAATCACGACTTGCATGTCGATGAGGATGACAACCTGTAGGAGCCATAGGAGTTGTCTTAATTTATTGTATGACCTGCGTGTCAATGAAAAATGCCATGTAATTACTTTACTTTATTGCTAACCATTAGCCATAGTAGTAGAAGTAATAGTTGGCGAGACAACTTCATGAAGACACGATGATGGATATTATGATGATGGAGATCATGGTGTCATGCCGGTGACGAAGGTGATCATGCCGCGCCTCGAAGATGGAGATCAAAGGTGCAAGATGATATTGGCCATATCATGTCACTTTATGATTTGCATGTGATGTTTGCCATGTTTACATCTTATTTGCTTAGAACGACGGTAGCATAAATAAGATGATCCCTCACTAAAAATTTCAAGAAATGTGTACCCCCTAACTGTGCACCGTTGCGAAGGTTCGTTGTTTTGAAGCACCACGTGATGATCGGGTGTGATAGATTCTAACGTTCGCATACAACGGGTGTAAGCCAGATTTACATATGTGAAACACTTAGGTTGACTTGATGAGCCTAGCATGTACAGACATGGCCTCGGAACACAAGAGACCGAAAGGTCGAACATGAGTGATATAGTAGATGCGATCAACATGGAGATATTCACCTTTGATGACTAGTCCATCTCATGTGATGATTGGACACGGCCTAGTCGAATCAGATCATGTATCACTTAGATGACTAGAGGGATGTCTATCTGAGTGGGAGTTCATTAAATAATTTGATTATATGAACTTAATTATCATGAACCTAGTCTAAATTGTCTTTGCAAATTATGTTGTGGATTAATAGCTCGCGCTTTAGCTCCTTGTTTTAATATGTTCCTAGAGAAAGACTAAGTTGAAAGATATTGTAAGCAATTTTGCGGACTAGGGCCATAGTCTGAGGATTGTCCTCACTACTACACAGAAGGCTTCTGTCCTTGATGCACTACTCGGTGTGCCAACCCCTCTGGCGTCGTTTGTGGATGTTGTGAACATCTGGCAGACACTTTCTGATAACTACCTGATAGTTTAGTGCGCCATGCTTTACGGCATAGAGTCGGGGCTCCAAAAGTGTTTTGAACGCCATGGAAGATATGAGATGTTCCAAGAGCTGAAATTGGTATTTCAGGCTCATGCCCGTGTTGAGAGGTTTGAGACCTCTGACAAGATCTTTCCCTACAATATGGAGGAGAATAGCTCAGCCAGTGAGCATGTGCTTAGAATGTCTGGGTACTTCAATCATTTGAATCAAGTGGGAGTTAATCTTCCAGATAAGAGAGTGATTGACAAAAGTTCTCCAATCACTATCACCAAGCTGCTACAGTTTCCTGATGAACTATAACATGCAAGGGAAGATGATCCATGAGTTGTTAGTCATGCTTAAGGCCGTAAAGGTAGAAATCAAGAAGGAGCATCAAGTGTTGATGGTTAAAAAGACCACTGGTTTCAAAGAAGGGCAAGGGCAAGAAGGGAAACTTCATGAATGGCAAGCCAGTTGGCGCTCCAATGAAGAAACCCAAGAACCCAAACCTGAGATGAAGTGATTATATTAGGGGAATGGTCACTGGTAGCAGAACTGCCTCAAATACTTGGTAGATAAGAAGGCTGGCAACTTCAACAAAAGTATATTTGATATATGTGTTATTGATGTGTACCTTACTAGTACTCCTAGTAGCGCATGGGTATTAGATATCGGTTCAGTTGCTAATATTGGTAACTCAAAACAACAGCTACGGAATAAACGGAGACTAGCTAAGGGCAAGGTGACTATATGTGTTGGAAGTGTTTCCAAGGATGATATGATCACCATCGCACACTCCCTCTACCTTCGGGGTTAGTGTTGAACCCAGATAAATGTTGTTTGCATTGGTGTCTGCGTTGAGCATGAACATGATTAGATCATGTTTATTGCAATACGGTTATTCATTTAAGTCAGAGAATAATGGTTATTCTGTTTACATTAATAATACCTTCTATGGTCATGCACCCAATGTGAATGGTTTATAGAATCTCGGGCGTAGTGATACACATGTTCATAACATTGATGCCAAAAGATGTATAGTTGATAATGATAGTACCACTTTCTTGTGGCACAGCCGCTTAGGTCATATTGGTATAAAGCGCATGAAGAACCTCCATGCTAATGGACTTTTGGAGTCACTTGATTTTGAATCACCTGACACATGCGAACCATGCCTCATAGGCAGGATGACTAAAACCCTGTTTTCTGGAACAATGGAACGGGCAAGTGACTCGTTGGAAATCACACATGCTGATGTGTGCGGTCCGATGAATGTTGGCGCACGCAGTGGATATCATTATTTTCTCACCTTCATCGATGAATTGAGTAGATATGGGTATATTTACTTAATGAAGCATAAGTATGAAACATTTGAAAAGTTCAAGCAATTTCAGAGTGAAGTTGAGAATCATCATAACAAGAAGATCAAGTTCCTACGATCTGATCAAGGGGAGAGTTTCTGAGTTATGAGTTTGGCAATCACTAAAGACAAGGTGGAATCGTTTCATAGTTGACGCCACCTGGAACACCATAGCATAATGGTGTGTTTGAACGCCGTAATCGCACCCTATTGGATATGGTGCAATCTATGATGTCTCTTACTGATCTACCGCTATCATTTTGGGGTTATGCATTAGAGACAATTACATTCACTTTAAATAGGGCACCATCTAAGTCCGTGGAGACGACACCGTATGAACTATGGTTTGGCAAGAAACCTAAGTTGTTGTTTCTTAAGGTTTGGGGCTACGATGCTTATGTCGATAGGCTTCGGCCAGAAAAGCTCTAACCCAGAGCGGAAAATTGTGTCTTCATAGAATACTAGAATACCCAAACAAGACAATTGGGTATACCTTCTATCTCAGATCTGAGGGCAAAGTGTTTGTCGCTAAGAACAGGTCCTCTTGAGAAAGAGTTTCTCTCGAAAGAATTGAGTGGGAGGAAGATAGAACTTGATGAGGTTGTTGAAGCTTTACTTCAACCAGAGAGTAGCGCAGCACAGAAAGATGTTTCTGTCGCACCTACCTCAGTTGAAGAGAAAGCTAATGATGATGATCATGGAGCTTCAGATCAAGTTACTATCGAACCTCGTAGGTCGACAAGGGTGTTACAACTTCTAAGTGGTAACCCCGTCTTAAAGGTCATGTTGTTGGACAACAATGAACCTATGAGCTATGGAGAAGCAATGGTGGGCCCGGATTCCAACAAATGGCTGGAAGCCATGAAATCCGAGATAGGATCCATGTATGAGAACAAAGTATGGACTTTGGTGGACTTGCCCGATGATCGGCAAGCCATTGAGAATAAATGGATCTTTAAGAAGAAGACAAACGCTGATGGTAATGTCACCATTTATGAAGCTCGACTTGTCTCAAAGAAGTTTCCGATAAGTTCAAGGAGTTGACTGTGATAAGACTTTCTCAATCATAGCAATGCTAAAGTCTGTTAGAATTATGTTAGTAGTTGTTGCATTTTCATTTACGAAATCTAGCAGATGGATGTCAAAACAAAGTTTCCTTGACTGTTTCTGTGAGGAAAGGTTGTATGTGATACAACCAGAAGGTTTTATCGATCCTAAGGATGTTAAAAGGTATGCAAACTCCATTGATCCTTCTATGGACTGGAGCAAGCATCTCGGAGTTGGGACATACGCTTTGATGAGGTGATCAAAGCATTTGGGTTTATACAAAGTTTGCAAGAAACTTGTATTTGCAAGAAAGTGAGTGGGAGCACTACAACATTTTGATAAGTATATGTGGATGACATATTGTTGATCAGAAATGATGTAGAATTTCCGTAAATCGTAAAGGGTTGTTTGAATGGAGTTTTTCAAAGGAAGACCTGTGTGAAACTGCTTACATGTTGGGTATCAAGATCTATAGAGATAGATCAAGACGCCTAATAAGACTTTCATAGAGCACATACCTTGACATGGTCTTGAAGGAGTTCAAGATGGATCAGTCAAAGAAGGAGTTCTTGCCTGAGTTGTAAGGTGTGAAGTTTAGACTTGAAGCTCGACCACGACAGAAGAAAGAGAAAGGACGAAAGTCGTCCCCTATGCCTTAGCCATAGGATCTATACGATATGCCATGCTGTGTACCGCGATGTGCCTTGCCACGTGTCTGGCAAGGGGGTATAAGAGTGATCCAGGAGTGGATCATTGGATAGCGGTCAAAATTGTCCTTGGGAATAAGGAAATGTTTCTCGATTATGGAGGTGATGAAGAGTTCGGCGTAAAGGGTTACGTCGATGCAAGCTTCAACACCTATCCGGATGACTCTGAGTAGCAAACCGGATACGTATAGTGGAGGAACCATTTGGAATAGCTCCATGGAGCATAGTAGCAACATCTACAATATGAAATAGAGATTTGCGAAGAACACACGGATCTGGATGTTGCAGACCCGTTGACTAAAACCTCTCTCGTAAGCATAACATGATCAAACCCTAGAACTCATTGAGTGTTAATCACATGGTGATGTGAACTATATTATTGACTCTAGTAAACTCTTTGGGTGTTAGTCACACGGCGATGTGAACTATGAGTGTTAATCACATGGCAATGTGAACTAGATTATTTACTCTAGTGCAAGTGGGAGACTGTTGGAAATATGCCCTAGAGGCAATAATAAAATAGTTATTATTATGTTTCCTTGTTCATGATAATTGTCTATTGTTCATGCTATAATTGTATTAGTCGGAAACCGTAATACATATGTGAATACATAGACTACAACATGTCCCTAGTAAGCCTCTAGTTGACTAGCTCGTTGATCAATAGATGGTTGTGGTTTCCTGACCATGGACATTGGATGTCGTTGATAATGGGATCACATCATTAGGAGAACGATGTGATGGATAAGACCTAATCTTAAGCATAGCACAAGATCGTGTAGTTCGTTTGCTAAGAGCTTTTCTAATGTCAAGTATCATTTCCTTAGACCATGACATTGTGCAACTCCCGGATACCGTAGGAATGCTTTGGGTGTATCAAACGTCACAACGTAACTGGGTGGCTATAAAGGTGCACTATAGGTATCTCCGAAAGTGTCTGTTGGGTTGGCACGAATCGAGACTGGGATTTGTCACTCCGTATGATGGAGAGGTATCTCTGAGCCCACTCGGTAATGCACCATCATAATGAGATCGATGTGACTAAGGAGTTAGCCACGGGATCATGCGTTACGGAACGAGTAAAGAGACTTGCCGGTAACGAGATTGAACGGGGTATGGGGATACCGACGATCGAATCTCGGGCAAGTAACATACCGATGGACAAAGGGAATTGTATACGGGATTGATTGAATCCCCAACATCGTGGTTCATCCAATGAGATCATCGTGGAACATGTGGGAGCCAACATGGGTATCCAGATCCCGCTATTGGTTATTGGCCGGAGAACATCTCGGTCATGTCTGCATGGTTCCCGAACCCGTAGGGTCTACACACTTAAGGTTCGACGACGCTAGAGTTCTTATGGGAAATTGTATGTGGTTATCGAAGGTTGTTTGAAGTCCCGGATGAGATCCAGGACGTCATGAGGAGTTCCGGAATGGTCCGGAGGTAAAGATTTATATATGGGAAGTCCAGTTTCAGTCACCAGAATGGTTTCGGGGGTTATCGGTATTGTACCGGGACCACCAAAAGGTGTCCGGGGGTCCACCGGGTGGGGACACCTGCCCCGGGGGACTTAATGGGCTGAATATAGGAGGGAACCAGCCCCTAGTGGGCTGGTGCGTCCCCCCCCAGGGCCCAAGGCGCCTAGGGTTTGGAAACCCTAGGGGAGGGGGCGCCTCCACCTGCTTGGGGGGCAAGTTTCCCCTCCTACCCCCCCCATCTAGATGGATCTAAGGGGGGCGGGCCCCTCTTCCCTTCCCCTATAAATAGTGGGGGGTGTGAGGGCCGCCACACCCCTTCCCAGGCGCAGTCCCTCCCTCCTCCAACTCCTCCTCCTCTTCCGTAGTGCTTGACGAAGCCCTGCAGAAGAACCACAAGCTCCACCACCACGCTGTCGTGTTGCCGGAGTTCTCCCTCAACTTCTCCTCTCCCCTTACTAGATCAAGAAGGAGGAGACATCCCCGGGCTGTA
Source organism: Triticum aestivum (assembly GCF_018294505.1). Lineage (NCBI taxonomy): Eukaryota > Viridiplantae > Streptophyta > Magnoliopsida > Poales > Poaceae > Triticum > Triticum aestivum. The sequence continues at coordinate 411,915,669 of NC_057795.1, forward strand.
TGTGTGTTGAACGCGGAGGCGTCGTCCGTTCAGCGCTTGGAACGGATCTTCCGCGATTTGAATCGCTGCGAGTACGACTCCATCAACTGCGTTCGTGTAACGCTTTCGTTTAGTGATCTTCAAGGGTATGAAGATGCACTCCCTCTCTCTCGTTGCTAGTATCTCCTAGATTGATCTTAGTGACATGTAGGAAAATTTTGAATTATTACTGTGTTCCCCTACAGATCTTGCCTCCTTCATCCCATGACGCGGAGGCCTCCAGATCTGGCTCTGCGAACGACAACGACATCGTCATCTTGGATGATGACAATTAGGCTCCCGGTGGCGGTGGTGGTGGAGGCGGTCCTGCGGGAATTGGGCACGCCATCCTATTTTTTTGTTGTGGTGTCAGGGAATATCTCGATATTCCTCCGCGTTGGGATGATGGTGAGTGGTGGTTGACAAGGTTATTGCTTTGTGTTGTTGGGGAGGGCCAAGGATGGGGAGGGAGAGGGGTCGGGGGCATCCGCCTAGGGTGGGAGATAGCTCGGACTTTGGGAAAATTCAAAATAAGAAAATACTAGAGCATGTTGGACAAATATTTTCCATGACACTAAAAATAGACGTGGAATACGCACATGCCTAAAACGGCCAAATGTGTCACCTAAAATCTAGCCGGAACATCACCAAAGTTGCGGAGGGGGTTGCATTGGTAGAAAATCAGCTAGTCACAGCAAATGATCTAGGCGACGTTTTATTTTCCATCACAAAGCTTTCTCATCAAATGATAGCACACATTTTGTAGTGTATTGCCACACTTTCCTTAATAGAGGCGCTCAAATTTTTAGCCACACTTTGGCTTGCCTTGGTAATCTTGCCACATTTTTTGTCCGTATGACATGTGGGGCTTATTGGTCACATACAGATTCTTGCCTTAGAACCAAACACCCACCTAATTTGGTCTAACATGCCTGACTTAGGGTGTGTCTAGAAATGAAACATCCCCTTAATCTTGATACTTTTACATTTTATCCAATCATAAGTTCTCTCTATGTGTTGATGTTTATGAAATTTTTGTGTTGTCTAAGTCCAGACCAAAAATGAACCTATGTGTTTAGATAGAATTGCGGCTTAGTTGCGTTAGAGGTATGTGTGCTTTCTTTTTTGATTCTTACAAGATCATCATGACTCGGTTATGTTGGCATAAAAAGCTAACGATGAGGAATCTTATTATGATATTTATAAAGCTCGGGAATGTTTCGATTATATGGTATTATGTACTAACCGACTCAGGTAGCTGATTATGTTTTGTTGAAATAAAGTTGTTAAGATTTGAACGAGACGTCATGATGTGAGAAGGTGAAGGATTGATGAGTGAATTTTAATAAAAGTTTCTCACATTTTAATCCTAGAGCATTTTCTAAATGGAGTTCCCACAACATGCTTAAAATGAAGATCAAACACTTGGAGGTTGTGAAACTGAATGATATACATCCAATGGGCCCATGATCACCTCAATCATACTCTAGATGAAGAAACGAAAACCAAAATAGGAAACAATATGCAAGTCTAGAAGGACATACAACCACCGGTACAACGGCAAGCAGTCATACCAGCGTTCGTACCACATGATCTGAGTTACAAAATCAGCTCTAACTTTCCCATTTTCACATCGATTCGACCAAACTTCTTCTATTGTATTCCTAGGGATATGAAAATTGGTTTGGGAGGGTTTGATTCACCTATGGGTCGTTTAATCAAGAGGTCTTCATATTCCATCCTGACCCATTATACCTATTTGAAGAGGGTTCTGTTACTAACGTGTTTACTTCCATTCATTATGGGTGTTGTAGCAAGTGATAAAATGCTCCGGAGAATTCAAAATAAGCACAGATCTATAGATTATACCCTAATCGGTACTAAAAGCTTCGAGGGGTGTGAGGATGCCCCTAAAAACCATTGTACAAGCAGCGTATTTGGGGAAACACTTTGCTTGACATGTAGTCGACATATAATCCCCACGCACTCGAGTGTGTGTGTGTGTTTAACATGGTAGAAACTAAAACAACTTTTAACGGTGATCAGTTAGCCCCTTGTTTCTTGAGAGGTGGGGGCAAGTGGAATTGACGAATACAAGCTGAAAAGTGGAGGATTTCTCCTCTTGCAGGTAGGCCGGAACTTAGTAGTTAGTAGTTGAGGCATATTTTCCTAGATTTTTTTAGGACCTTCTTGATTCGATGCTTTGTTGCTGCTTAGACATGGTGGTCCAAGAGGGAGCTCCCAATCCACACCCTACGCAATGTGAATTGTGGAAATGCACACTCGTGCAACACTCATCTAGGTTGGCCCATACGTAGACAGCCAGCGCTATGGAGTACATATAGGGTAGCGATAATTTTCGGGCAGTTTTTCTATTTTGGTGGGTTTTATTAAAATACATTCTAACTTCAAAAATGTCCATGCGTTACAAATTGATTGAAATTCAAAATATGTTCATAAATACAAAAAAACACATAATGTTCGTGAATTCCAAAATGTTTCCAAATTTTAAAATTGTTATCAAAATTTGAATGTTTCCATGCTTCAAAAATTGTTCACAAATTTGAAAATAAAAAAATGGCCAGAAAAACCAGTAAATATCGACAAAAACGAAAAAAAAGCAATGGAAAAACACACAGCAAAAAATTAAAATTGGGCAGGCCCATGTAGCATTGACGGATATGCGTTTTGCTCGCTAACTAACTGCAATGACTATTTCTCGCCTTAAGAAAGGTGAGAGGGGAACGCGAGAGCAAGTAATAAATGAGCGCTCCTTCGGGAGCTTCACAACGATCAGCGCCACTTGGCGCGCTCTCAGCCTTTCGCCATGTGTCGCGCTCTGGGTGCTCCCTTTGGAATTTTTTTTCGCACGCGTTTTCGGTTTTTTAATGGGTCTTTTTGGGTTTTTTCGACGTTTTGGTTTTTCACCGGTCTTCCTTAACTTTTCCGTCAAAAAATATTTGAAAAAAAATGCTTTTGCGCAAGAAAAAGTGTTTTCTTTTTGCCCCCTTTCGCGAGAGTCACGGTTTTGCTTCCGCGAGAGACACGGTTGTGCTTTCACGAGAGTCACGGCCGTGCCTCTCGTAAACGGAAAAAAATGCGTTTTTTGTTTTTTTCTTTCGCGAGAGTCACGGTTTTGCTTCCGCGAGAGGCACGGTTGTGCTTCTCGGAAACGAAAAAAAACGCGTTTTCTGTTTTTTGTTCTTTCGCGAGAGTCACGGTTTTGCTTCCGCGAGAGGCATGGTTGTGCTTTTGCGAGAGTCACGGCCGTGCTTCCTCATAAACGAAAAAAAATGTGTTTTCTCTTTTTTATTCTTCCGCGAGAGTCACGGTTTTGCTTCCGCGAAAGGCACCGTTGTGCTTTCGTGAGAGGCACGGGCGTGCCTCTTTCAGAAAGGGAAAAAATCCGGGCTTTCGATTCGGTTTTTTCATCCAGTTTTTTTGTGAATTTTTTTTGTTAAAACCTATCAACATGGGATCTAGTTTTGAAGATCTCGATACAAGGAATCCAATGGTGAAAACGGTTCGAGATTTGGACGCACGGTTTGAGAGATAAAACGTTTTGAATAAACGGATCAACGAAAAATGGAAAACTTCCAGGTTGCGACAAGTGGTGCGCTATGCGCGCCACATGTCGCAACGTGGAGAGTTGGAGTGATCTTTGCAACGAGTACTTCTCAATTAATGATTTCGGGGGAACGCTCGCTGAAGGTTTCGTCTGCATGCGTCGTATTGGGCCGGCCCACTGGAGCGAGCGTAGCGCTGCTACTAGGCACTCCGCCTAGGGTCCATCTCGCTAACATTTTTTAATACTTATTCAATATTTTCAAATACGTGCTCAATATTTCTAATACTTATTAAACATTTCCAAATACTTTATTAGCATTTGTAATAATTATTCAACATTTTCAAATACTTTAAATTGAAATGTTGATATATTTAATAATGATCATGTACCGTGGTATATATGTTCATACATTTAAATTGAAATGTTGATATCACGTTTATAAACGTCCTGGGATATCCAAATGTTTACTTTAAAAAGGAGAATATTAAACAAACTGTCTATACATGTGTGTATATATGTTGATGTACTTCAAAAATATTATATTTATTTGTCCATCTCAACTACTCCACCGTAGTATGGACACACGCACACACTAAAAATGTTTGTCTATATCTATGCCAAATGATAAAGGGGTTGTTGCTTTTGTCGGTACGTCACTGAAATTGCCCTTAAAATTGCAAAATATTACCCACCGATGCCACTTATAAGTGATAAAAACATTTCACACGGGGAATTCCTGCCTGGGCCGGCCCTTGTAGTAAGAACCTTCTGTACCGCGCTTTACGCACTGGGAGAAGACACAGTGCATGTTTGGGTAGGTTCATGTCTGTGCCGCCTGTCTTTTAATTTTTTTATTTTTTATTTTCCTTTTGCGTCTTTTTTTTTCATTTTAAATAACTTGGAACTTCAAAAAGTTCCCAAAATAAAACAAATGCGAATTTTGAAATAAATAAAATGTTTAATAATTCGTATATGTTGGTGGATTCAGAAAATGTTCGTGATTTTCAAAAACTGTTTGCAACTTTGAAAACAAATGTGCAAGAAATAAAAAATGTCCATAATATTTTAGAAAATTTACTGTACTAAAAATGTTAACGAAATTGAACAACATTGAAATTAAACAAAATTTTGCCAATACAAAAATATTCATGAATTCAAAAATATCCTAAAAATTCAAAAACTGTTCCTGACTTACAAAATAGTTTATTGATTCAGAAAATGTTCGCTAACTCAAAAAATCATCATGCATTTTCAAAATCTTCATTAAATAAAAAAAATCATAAATTGGTGATGTAGCAAAATATGGTCATGACCATTGAAGATTATAATTATAATTTTCCTCCCATTGCAGTGCACGGGCTGTTTTGCTAGTAATATGAATATACATATCAAAACATGTAGAAAGTTCCATGTGTCCAAAACAATAATTGAGGAAATAAAAAGTAAAACAATCATAAAAAGATAAAGGAACAAAAAGGTCGAAAAACATAACCCGAAACATAGTCCGCCCATGCTATAGGTGTTCATGTGATTTCACTTCTATCCACCATAGCGGGACTAGAATATGATAGAGGCCACTATACGCGAGTAACATGCAGCCGCTGCCTATGCTGTGTCGCATACATGGGCCTGGCCCGGTTAGCTCACCATGGTGATCGATTTTTCCTGGCATTTTTCACTTCAATTGATGTTATTTCACCTATTTTGAAAAAAACAAGCGTTCATAAATATGTTTAAAAATATAAATTCGAAAAAACAAGATCACAAGTTGAAAGAATTTTCATCAATTCCCTACTTTTGAAAAAAATAAATCTGGAAAAATGTTAACCAGTTTTACAAATGGTCATGAATACGGAAAATGTTTGCTAGTTTGGAAAACAATTGTTCACGAATATAAAAATGTTTATGAACAAAGAAAATACTCTTAAATTTAAAAATATTCAAACAATTATTTGAAATATTGAATCTAGAAAATAGTAATGAAAAATAACTAAAATAAAGATATAATAAAAATGAGTTCCAAAACAAGCAAAAGGAAAAGAAAACCTTAAGAAACAAAAAATAGCAATAAAATATAAAAATTGAACCTGAAAGGTCGAGCAACTTCGGTACCTCATGGCCCGGCCTACTTAGTGAGGCGTTTCGGTGATTTCTACCGGTATATATCGTATGCTAACTCCTATTTGGCACCTATAGCATCGATTCTACACCATTCCCTTTGCTAGATTTCTTCCACCGGCCCATTTAGACACGTTTCTGTGAAGAGCTTCCTGTCGTTTATATTTTATTTCTCGTTTTGGCCCTGTTTTTGCCCGATTTTTCTTAATCATTTGTTTTCTGCTTTTCTTTTCTGTCCTTTTTTCGAAGTAAGTGAAATATTCTCAAATTAATGATCGTATCAAATTGGTGAATATCTTTCAGATTGGCGAACTTTTTAAAATTTGTGATCTTCTATTAAATACACAATCTTTTTAAAATATTTGTGATTTTTTAATTTTTTTTTAAGTTTTCAAAATTTCTGAATTTTTTCATTTTCACAAATTTCGCTCAAATTTATGAATCCTTTTCTAAATTGGTGAACGTTTTTTAAATAATAGAACTCCTTTCAAGATATTTTTTAAAAAAAAGGTCAGTGGTAAGCATCCACTGGTTAATGGCAACCGTCTAAAATTCAGTGGTGAAACGTTCTTGTTGGCTGCAGCCCACATAACACTTGGGTGAGTTCCAGGAGCCTAAGGGCAGATCCAACGGCCGTATAATGATCGTTGGTAATTTTGCCACATAGATTGTTTTGATGACATGGCACATAATAATAGCAAAGAGAGGATGACATCGTATGATGCTGAACAAACACTCCAGGCTCAAGCTCCACGGCAAGCCAGTTCGTTTCTTAGGCATTGAGTGGGGCTCGTCTGATATATTATCTCTCTTGTTACATACAACTTAACATACAATTCATTGAAGAGCTTATATGATGTGTTGTTGGTTGCTGACGCTGACAGTTGTATCAACAATTTATCATACAAACTGTTGTAGAAACTCTAACGAACGTTGTGAGCACAAAGTAGGAGCTTTGTATATCCTATAAGCTATACATATCATTCACAAAATACGTGTCTCCCGCGGGAGCTGCTATGGGTCAACTATGGTGGAAGCGATGGTAGTATCGTTCTACTATTTCTAAAGAGTGAAAAAACAATCGCTATTACTCCAGGGGCGGGCGGGCCAGTCTAGTTAGCGCGCTAGACTATGTAAGTATAGGTGTGCGATTTTTATTTCGACCTTTTGCTTTTTCTTTATAAATATATTTTCGAAAGAATTACAGACATATAATACAAAAGAATGTTTTTATTTTACTAACAATAAAAAGTTCATTAATTTATAAAATGTTTACAAATTAAAAAGTGTTCATGAATTAGAAAAAAGGAATTGGAATTTTTTTGCTAATGAGTTGTAAAAACATTAAGGTATTTCAAAACTATTTATGAATTTCAGCACTATTGATGAATTTTTAAATAGTTCAGAATTTGTAGCGGGATCATAAATTTGGAAGATATTCATGCATTTGAAAAATATTAAGGAATTTAAAAAATATCCACGAGTTTAAAAACCATTCATGAACTTGAAAATAATTGTGAATTTGTAAAAGGTTCAAGAAAATATTGGTGGATTTGAAAAAGGTTCATGAATTGAAAAAACAGCACAAATTTGTAAAATCTCTCTGGATATGAAAAAAATCAAATATTAAAAGAATCCATGAATTTGTAAAATATGAAATAATTGTAGAAATGTTCATGAATTTGAAAATATTCGTGATTTTGATAAATATTCATGAATTTAAAAATAACCATGAAATTTGGAAATATCCCCAAATTATTATAATGGTCATAAATTTCTGGAAATTTTTTCAAATTGATATCTTCATAGATTCAAACATGTACATGAATTTTTCAGGAATTTAGAAACTGTTCATGGATTTAAAAAATGTTCATTGATTCGAAAAAATAATGACCTTTAATAAGCATAAAGAAGAAGAAATGAGAAAAGGGGGAGATGACAAAAGGGAAGAAATATAAAAGAACCAGAATCTGTAAAACAATATTTAGAAAATAAGAAGCTGACGGAACCTTCCCGAAAACAGATTTTGTTTTTTGAGTGACTCCAAAACCAGATGCAAGGTTTGCTAAAACCGGAGTGGAACTGGGTTGGATAACCCATCCGCATGCTAGTGGGCCGGCCCTGCTCGTTCCTGCTATTTGTTTAGCGAGCGGTACGCTAAGGGAGCTCCTATTTGCCGCATTTTGCGGCAAATAGTTGGAGCGACGCACATAGTTGCCTCAACTGGGCCGGCCCATCAGTAGATGACGCGTGCTTCACTTAAACAAGATGTAAAAAGAAAAAGAGGGCGCGCGAGGATTCGAGCACAGGACCTCGCAGAGCTGGTGAATGCGGCACACCACTCGACTAGACCGTCTATCTGACTGTATTTAGTGCGAATTGTATAAAAACTCAAAGCCGCGTGCACATACGAAAACATTTTCGGGAAAAATCAAAACATTTCCTAAAAAAAAGCAATTTTTCAAAGGAGAAAGCCGCGTGCACATATGAAACTCCAGAACAAAAACTTTTTTTTAAAAAAATAATTATGGTTAATTTTTAATCAACACAAAAAGTTTTTCGAAAATTGAACAAGTATTTTAATAGTGATTTTTTCAAAAGCATGAATATTTTTGAAAGGAGAACAAATTTTGAACAATTTTTTTTGTAAACATGAACATTTTTAGAATTTTCAAACGAAATTTTGAAATGGGACAATTTTTAAAATAACGAACAAATTTTGAATTTTTAGATCAAATTGTAAAATGGAGAACAATTTTGAAAATCACAAATAAATTTTAAATGTGAACATTTTTTAATACATGAACAAAAATTTGAAAAATAAGAACATTTTTCGAAATTTGTGAACATTTTTTGAAATCCATGCCATTATTTTTCAAATTTCTCAATAAATGAAAAACAATAATTCAAACAGTTTTTGAAAAAAGGAACATTTGCTGAAAATTCGGAACAAAAATTTGAAAGCAGGAACATTTTTTGAATTTATGAACAAATTTTGTGAAATGGGAACATTCTTTGAATTTTTGAACAAAATCTGAAAACAGGAAAAAAATGAAATTCGGATTTCTTTTTTTGAAAATAAACTTGAAAAGAAAAAAAGGAAAAGAAAAAAAGAAACAGAAAAAAGGAAACAGAATAGAAACAGAAAAAAGAAAAAGAAGAGAAATAGAAAAACGAAAAACAAAAAAGAAACTGAAAAAGAAAAAGGTGCTTTAGGAACCTTCTAGAAGGTTCCCAAAACCGGAAAAAAAACGGCTGAAAACATCATAGAAGGTTCCCAAAACCGGTGTCTGCTGTAACGCTAAAACGGGCCGGCCCACTCGGTCGCTCGCTCGCACCTGCCCTGTGCGAAGCGTCGACTACTTACCGCAAAGAGCGGCAAGTAGGATTTCCCCTACGCTAATGCTCGCAATGAACAACGCATATCATTTCATGTCTGTTAAAAAATCAGGTCTGTTTAGGCTTAGCTGACTCCCTAGACCACAACTTTTCATATCAAGAAATCAACGATCCTTCGGTACACAAAAATTGTTGTTTACACGTCCATGTATCTCACGGGCGCCTACTATACATGTCCAAGGATAAAAAAAACCTGGTGCTTAAAATTTCCAACCAGAGCAGTTGCAATTTGCCAGAAAGCCATGTGATATTGACAAATTGACATGGACCCAAGCTTATCCGAGCAGCAGCTGTGGCAAGGCATTGCATCGTTTTTGTGGAAAGCAAGGCAGGCACGAAGAAAGAAGTCGAGATGGGCCGGGCCCGCGTGCACCATGATTTCACATGCGCGGCGCGGCTGACACACCACTCCAAGCAACAACCACGTTCGCGTTGGCGTCGCAGCGAGAAACATTTCCACATGCCGCGCCGGCGTCGCGCATGTGACCATGCACGCGAGCGAGCGAGGCGCCGGCCGTCGCGTCCCCGGTCCGGCGATCTACTGTCCGCCTGCGCGATCAGCTTGGCGGTCCTGCTTTTGTGCAGTTGTTCCCGCCAGATACTCATTTCGGATAAGAAGGGCGCTGGAGCTGTGGGCCTGCGATGCGCACTCCGTTCTCGAGATGTTGAAGCACAAAATTACTACACCCAAAATCCTCTCCCAAAAGCGGCAAAAGGGTGAAGTTTCGGAGGGAGCGGTACTCACACCACAAGCGTGGTTTAAAGTTAAGATTCCACTAACCATTCATCACGTGCCACGCATGCATGGCACGCAGAGCATCCACGGTAGTATATACGTATATGATCCCACTCACACAGAGTACATGCATGTAAACAAGTCCGTACTAGGGTACCAACCACGATTCGCTTCACCCCTGCAAGAGCAGGAGGATTATATAGTAATACTACTAGTAGTATAATTTACCTAGCGGATAACGAAGTCGGCTAACTGATGCCAACGAACGGCGTAAAAGAAAGGAAAAAGAAATACTATACCACCGGGCCTCCTTCGATCCTACTGGACTGGCCAAGGAGACGCTGGCACGTACACGTAGCAGCAGGTCACTGTAGAGATCACCGGCATCGGCGGGGCACGACGCACCGGCCACCGACGGGCGAATTTATTTCTCGTCGGAAGCCGCGACCACCGGGATAAATGCTGCACGGCATGGGCGCGTGCGTGGCAGTGGCAGAGGTCGGGTCGCGTCGCATGGCGGCACCATGTGTGCACTCATCCACTCTGCCCAGCCGGTCACTTTTCAGTTTCACATACATACATACATACATACAGTCGGTAATTTAAAGGGGTAGCGGGCGTGGGGTCAGGTCAGGCCAGGGCAGCGGCGTGCGCCGAGACAGTTTTTCTGGTTAGAGAGTGGGAACAGAATAAAGGGCCCGAGCTCAGGAAAAGGGCCGTTGATGGTGGGCCGCACGGCGACGCACCCCGTCCCCGTCTCATCCGATCTCACCACCCCTGGACTTGCCTCTCGAGAGCCACTTACATGTGGGCCGTCGTGACTCTGCAGAGTCTAGTCTAGCTTGTAGACATTGCCGGTCAAAGAAGTGTTTTTGGCTGATCTATCTACTCTCGTTGCTTGCTGCAAGCAGAAGCACCTTGAATCACGGCCATTTGCGGCGTGTCCCCGGGGCCCAAGAAGGAAAATCCTTGCTACAGTAGGAGCGGAGCCCCCAATAGACGGCACGGATCACTCACTGATCACTGCCCTTGGGAACTTGGCCGTTCATTAACTAATCCTTGGACTGGTTATATATCCGGCCGGGACGACTGATAGATTATGGTGTCGCCCATTCGTCAGGCCGCATAATTGGGGATGTTTCTTTGGGGTAAAGCTGAAGGAAAGAAGATTGTAAACTCTGTTCCTTGTCCCGGCCCGGCGAACGAACACGGCAGCGTCCGTCGCCGATTAATCATCTCAGATCGCAGTCGCGGCATCGCACAACTGCCATTTATTCTCGCTCCATGCTCCTGGTTCCAGGGAGAAAACAAAACGTCCGAAACAACGCAGCATTATCCTCTCATCTGCACGGAAACTCGAGTCCGGACGGCTGCTGGCAAAACCTTCATTTCCACTCATTCTTGGTTACCACTTGCCACAGTACTACTACATGCCAGGTCCAGGCCATGGATGGAGTCATCGGTCATGTCTCCTTGCTCCGGAGAACTCGCCGCGGCAACATTGTCATTTCGCGCTCGCGAAACGGCCAGCAGCAGACAAAAAGTTGGACAATGTGCTGGTGTTACTCCAGCTTTTGTTCCGTATCTCGCCATTATTAAATGTTTCCGTTAACCGCCTTGCGGTGCTCGAGCTAGCCCCCTTCAATGCGGCTCGCACCGGCAACCACCTCCCGGAAAGCTGGTGTTCTGTAGCGACCCCTCGCGTGCTCGACTCGAGATCACCAGCGGATGCAGATAAACCGCAAAAAGGAGTGAAGAAGAAGAAAAACAGGGCTCAACGCAGGGCACCGGAGGAGCGGTGCATGGCATTGGTTGCTGGCCGAGAGTGCAGATGTAAAGTCGCCACTTGCAGGCACACAACACATGCATGTATATCTACCACGTACCTGCCTGCGTCCTGCTTGCTTTGCTGAAAGGGACATCTGAGGTGGAGAGAGCACGCAGTTTTCTCTCTGGGTTCCTCTCAACGGTTCGTGTGGTGACCGACGGGACGACCGGCCGATCGGCACTCAGAGCCAGAGGAGACTTGCAGGAACGTCGCACCGCCGAATCAATCCCGTCACATGCATGCAGCACGTTACGTTGCGTCGACCATGTTAAACGCCGCTTTCGTACACGGATGAGCCTGACTACAGAGACTTATCAGCCCCAGCTCAGCCGGTGCGTGTGCGCCCTCGACCCGTCGCTAGCTCCTTCTGTTCACCTCTCAGTCGATCACCATGTGGGATGCGGCGTGTGCTGGTGCGCACCGATTTCTTCCCCCGGCGTTGTAATCATGTCCATGTAGAAACTTTTTTTTTTTGAAACTGGGCAAAAGATTTGCCACTTTTATTGATTAAGAAGAAGGTTTAGAGTTTTTGGCCAAAGGCCGAATTACAAAGACATCACTCTCGTGGCACTACAGTACTCAAATATTTGGCCCCCGCAAGGCACCAACACTTTGAAACATCTTTGATTCTTGCAACAAGAACCCCAACCGGCACCGCGGTGTTACGGAAGACGCGTGCATTCCTCTCGTTCCAAATTTCCCATGAGATCAACATAATAAGAGACATCATCGCCCGTCGAGACTGCGATGCGTTGGAGTCAATGAGGTTCCACCAGGCTTTCACCGAATGGACCGTCACCCAAGCTGTAGGGTTCACATCAACCAAGCCAAGCCAAGATTTGATCATTTCCCAAACTCGAACCGTGTAGCGGCATTGGAAAAGGAGGTGAGCCGCGGTTTCCTGAACTTGCTTGCAGAGGGGGCAGCGATCACAGTTAGGCCATCCCCGGCGTTGGAGCCTGTCGGCCGTCCACATCCTATTATTGATCACAAGCCAAGCAAAGAATTTGCATTTGAGGGGAGCCCAGATCTTCCACACCAACTGTTGCATGTTGGAGTCAACTAAGCCCATGAACTGGATCTTGTAGGCCGAGGACGCGGAGTAAGAGCCATCATTAGAAAGCTTCCAAGAGATAGAATCAGCCACGTCGGGGTTGAGTTACACCACAGATAATTTCTCCCAAAGATTGACGAACTCGGTCAGGTGTGTAGCGGAGGTGATCCCGTCTGTTTTGACTTGAGAGACCCATAAGTTATTATCCAAAGCCTTCTGAACCGAACCATGTAGAAACTTTCGTGCTGCATACGTACGTACTGGCTCCAAGTGTGAAACACAGTGTTACTGGTGGGTGATCAGAGGTCGCTGTTGGTTGATAATCCAGATGCGGATGCTCCATGCTACTACGTGATTGTGTGGGTAACCAGAAGTCCAGAACAGCTGTGCTGTGCTGGTAGTCGTGTGCGTCCAAAATTGCTGTTGGCCATGCGTACTTTGCTGTAATGATGCTACCTGGTAGTTAAGTTAAGCACCATGCATGGTGAGTAGTAGTACTAACCTTTGGCAATTCAGCTCTTCCTGGTAACTTTTGTTTTCTCTGAAACGGAGGCACGGATAGCCGGCTGACAGTGTACTGAACATCGCTGCCGGGTGCAGAAGTAGAATTAGTAGTTTACCACACTACTCGATGCCCCTGGCCGGGTGCACCGCATGACATGCAGGCGTGGCGACATGGCATCATGTGATTCGCGCGACGGCCGGCCGCGATGCATGATGGTTGTTAATTACCCCGGCCGGCAGGAGTTCTCTACTCTACTACTCCGTACTACTACTACTGAACCAAACCGACCCAATTATTCCTGACAACTCCCTGCATCTATCCATCCATGGATCAGGTGCTCCCATCTAATTTACTTCACCAGGAAACCTACTCCTACCGTCCTAGTACTCCTTTACGTGAGTGAGAGCACCGCATACTCGACACTTTGGACTCAACCGCCACGCACTCCTACGGTACGCATCAAGAGGAGAAGAGCGGCGCCAACTGGCTGGTGAGCGCCCCGCATTAACTCGGCTCGTGCTCTGCGCCTCCTCGAAATCGCGACCAAGTTAGGTGCGCATCGCCCTAGCAACCGATCACTGCACGCGCCACATTGATCGCCCACAGCCTAGCCGGTTTAAGCGAGCGAGCGAGCCAGAAAGTCGCCGGAAAGCGACCCGGGGATCCCGATCACGATCGAGCTGGCGAGCGAGCGAGCGATGGAGCAAACGCCGCGACGACGCGATGCTCGGGTCAGCAGATTGCCTCGCTGCGATCGATCGATGTATGCATGCGGTTGGTCTCCGCGTGTCGTCGAAGCATCCCGGGCGAGGCGACGCATGCCGGCCTGCCGGCCCAGATGCGGCGCGTTGAAGCTAGCGCTAGCTAGCCATAGCGATCAACGAATAGCTTGATCGCCCGTACGATTTATTTGCGCTCGCCCAACTTAATTTCGCGGCGTCGATCTGTCGACGGAGATATTGCGGGGTGCTGCGGGCATGTGGGAAGATACGGAAATTAAAGGGTAAATAGGGTCAGAAAGCAGCGTTATCATGGCTTTCTTTATGCCGATCCGTCACATCGTTTTTGGGCATAATTAGTGCCCGTAGCAGATTATTGCGCGCGCTAAGGATCGACCCGAATGGCAATGTACGTACAGCTAGCTATGCCGTCGCGAAAAGATCCAAGAGCGAAGCTGGCAGTGTCTCTCTGGATTCGGAGGTCTGAACACGGGTCCAGGTTAGGAACCGGATGCAGTTGGAGCTAGCTTTGCTTTTTTGGCCGGACCAAACGCAGCTCAAGCATCCCGGTGCAGCACAAAAACGATACATTTGAGGCTAACTGCAAGTAACACCCCCCCCCCCCCCCCCCCCCCCCCGCGCGCAAGGAAAAGAAGGGCAAGTGAACCTCCATTTAAACCCCACTCACGAAAGGAACCTCAGTGAACTTGTTCTTATAGAAAGGAAGTGCTCAGTTCAAAATATGTGGCACTCTGCTTGACCAGTTTAAAATTTATGCTTCCACTCAAATATAGAGTACTTTTCTCCCCCGCAAAATAAAATAAAAAAATAGAGTACTTTTCTGAATATGAATTTAGAGTGGAAGCAAGTAAAATTCTAGCTGTTGCCCTGTTGGTTATGGCTGACGTTAAAAATATAGAGTACTTCTCTGAATATAGAGTACTTATTCTGTTTATGCCTTCGATTTGGCCCTTGTGCATGTATTGCTCCCGGGAAAAAAATAGTTGTTGAAATACTTTATTTCCAGATATATTTAGCATTTTTTTTGCAAACGCTATTTTGAAATATAGCACACTATAAACGCGATATAACTTGTGTAGCATTTGGAGAAAGGTCTCACTATATTTTGTAGCGCACTAATTTTCCGTTGGTTCAAATAGAGGCCTAGAAAAGATCCAAAGTTCTTCCTTGATGTGCATCCCGCCTGAAGGGTCTGGTCGGGCCATGGATCCTGCATGACAGTATCAGCATATGGGAGCAGAGTGGCGAACCCACCTAGGCTGGCTTCGGACTACTTTGATTACACAATGGCTACCTGGGACAAGCATAAGATTGAGCAAGCGTTCATGCCTATGGACGTCCCTGCCATCCTCTCGATCCCGCTCAGTACACGGAACTTTGATGACTACTGGGCATGGCACTTTGAAAGAAACGGCGTATTCTCTGTTCGGTCGGCGTACAGAATGCTCGTGGCTACCAGGCAACGAAGGGAGGCTTGGCTCGAGGGCAGCGCGGGCACCTCCAATTCTCGAACTGAAGAATTATCTTGGAAGGCTTTGTGGCGAACACAGGTTCCGGCGAAAGTTCGTATGTTCATGTGGCGTTTGGCAAGACAATCCCTCCCTACAGAAGATGTACGAGCACATAGAAACATGGCTGTGACTAGCTCCTGCGGTTTATGCGGCTCTCGGGATTCATGGAGACACTCCCTCCTCGAGTGCTCCATGTCCAGGTGCGTATGGGCGCTGGAGGATGATGAAATTGTTGATCACATGATAGCCACGCAGGAACCCAACGCGAAGCAGTAGATTTTCACACTTTTGGCAAATTTACAACACGACAAATTTGTTCGAATGGTGGTGACACTATGGGCGACATGGACGGCCAGACGCAAGTTCATTCACGAAGGAATCACACAAAGTCCGCAAGCAACACACTCGTTTGTGGCTAGATTTATATCTGAACTATCAATGATCCAGGTGAAGCCCAAGGCGAATTTACAAGGAACCCCTCATGCAGAAGGCGCGCCACATGCAAAGGGCCTCGGCACCTCCAACGGGTTTCGCGAGAATTCACGTCGACGGCGCAGTTTACAGGGACCGACGCGGATCAGCGGCTGCAGTGTGCCGTGATGAAGCTGGAAACTATCTCGGAAGCTCAACTTTGGTTATAGAGAACCAGCATGACCCGGCGACGCTAGAGGCGATTGCTTGCAGAGAAGCATTAGCCTTGGCTGAAGATCTTCTTCTCCAACGATTTGTTGTATCCTCCGAAGCAGGTGGTGAGCGACATCCGTAATGGAACCCAGGGCCGTTATGGATCGGTTATCAAAGAAATCAACCTTCAAGCTACTAGTTTTAATTGTAGTTTTATGTTTGAAGGTCGAGCCGTTAATGGAGAGGCCCATAGTCTAGCTAAACATTCTCTTTTCCTCGGTCGAGGGAGGCACGTTTGGTTGCTGAACCCTTATGACCCGGTGTGTATCCCACATCATGTGGACTATCATCAATAAAGTTTAGCTTCTGCCCTAAAAAAAAACTAAAACACTTAAAAAATTAAAACATTCATATAATTTAACTATTTTGTTAAAAAAACCTTCTTCTATTGAGAAAATGTTTGTAAATTTAAGAATCCTTAATGAATATGCAAAAAAGTATTCATCAATTCCAAAAAATATTCACTGGTTCTTTAATTATTCATGATTTTTAAAATGGTTACAAATTTGTAAAAATATTGAATGGTTATTTCGGAAAATTAAATTTGTAAACGAATATGGAAAAAATCTTAACGGCCTTTCAAAAATGTTCAGAGTTTTCAAATAAGCATTTTTTTAATTTACAAAATAATCAAGAATATAATTGTGTTCCTAAATTTCAAAAAATATTTATAAATTTATAAATATCCATGAAGTAAAATAATGAATATAAAATAGACAAAAAACCTAAAACTAGAGAAAAGAAAAGAAAAAATGAACGAAACATTCTGGAAAATATTGGGACCGTCTTACATGGCTAACCCAATACCGCCCGCGGGGTTCGGCGTTTGATTAGACCACCTTGGATTATCATTATAAGCTTTTGAAAGAAAATAGAATTAATTTCAAAACCAAAGAATGGCGCGGCAAAACGCACATTGTCGTCTAGTCTTCAGTCCATGTGCAATGAGAGATGCACTTCACAGGCTCGCATGAGAGCACCAAATTTAAATCCATGCATGATGTGTGCACTTCAGATCAAGTACGTTGTGCTTGCTCATGTGCTTTATCGCTCCATCATCTCTCTACTCCCTTCGCCTGTGTTTATTAGGCCTCACAACATAAAAAACATGTCTGTTTTATAAGGGCTAGCTTTGAAAAGGTGCATGCATGCAACCACTTCATTGATTGCATTGTGAGCCATTGTTGTTGGTGCCATGGCTGCCTATTGATACGCTGCATGGACATGTGAGAGTGTATTGGGAGTGGGATGAAATAATTAATGTGAGCAAGTTACTACTCCCTCCTTCCATCTATATAGGGCCTACTGCGTTTTTCGAGGCTAACTTTGACCAAATGTTAGAGCAACAATATATAACATGCAACTTACACAAAGCACACCGTCAAATTCGTATGTGAAAAGAGATTTCAATGATATAATTTTCACATTATGCATATCATGTACTATTAATCTTGTCAATAGTCAAAGACCGTCTTGAAAAACGCATTAGGCCTTATATAGATGGAAGGAGGGAGTATGTGACTTGGTTCAAGAAAAATGGTCTTAAGACCTAATAAACCGAGACTGAGGGAGTAGTTACTAAAAAAAATGAAACTCCATGGGCACTAGCACCCACGGTTTTATTGATATAGAAGAAGCATCCCTCATGAGAATTCCAGAAATTCGTCCCCGACGTGGATCGAACTCTGGTCGTTAGGTTTACAATCATGCGCCCCCAACCACTGGGCTATGCCCACGTCCTCGAGGGAGTAGTTACTAAGCTCCCTTGAATTCCTTGCCTCTGATGGCTCGGGGAGGGGGGGGGGGGCATTGTGGAGCCCATTTGTCAATGTGTGCCACTTGCTTAAGTGTCATGTATATCAATATAATACTCTGTATCTCGACCATAAAGCATGTGTATGTTATCCTCCATGTGTTTTCTTGGTTCTGCATATAAATTTTGCCTTACGTCGAACTCATTGTAAGTTTGACAAAGTTGTCAGAAAAATATATATTAACACTCATGATCCCAGAGGCAAGACTAGGAATCTTGTTTTACCTATTATAACTCTACACGTGCTCATGAGTTTTCGTCTGAATCGCATCGAGAACCATAGCCTCTATGCGAAATTATTATTAACTAGAAGATAAATAATACTGAAATATTATTACCTCTAGTGCATATTTCCAACATCAATATCATTCCTTATAGCCTCTATGCAAAACTCTATAACGATATATCTCTTTGTGCTTTGGAGCCAATAATATTAATGTTGTCGAGAAAATTGATAGGGAACCTTTCGGTATCCTTAGAAATGTCAACGTTACTTTCAATTCTTTTATCTACCCCCTTGATATCTTTGTATTGGGAATGTGAGAAGATGATCATTGTACTATAGTATTTAGGACAAATTTTTAAATGTTGTAGGTGCAGAGGTTCATCGAAGGTAAAATAACTACTCGAATCACTATTGGATATAGTATGTGCGTGGATTTTAGGAAATTGAATAAGTGGACCCGGAAGGATCATTATCCATTCCCTTCCATTGGTGAAATATTAGAAAGTCTGGCCAATAATTCGTATTTTCGTTGCCTCGATGGTCACCACAAGGATCAACGCCGATAGCGGAGCACACCACCGTCAGCTGCAACCTCGCCGAAGAGAGCCCTGCCCAAGATCGTTGGTCCATGAGCTGACTAGGGAGGATCTGGAGCACGAAAGGAAGATCACCATCACCGATGCGCGCCCGCACGAAGCGCAATCACCGGTAGACCATGAGCACACCAACGGCGTCCCGCCCGACAGGAGCATTGCGCCTGCCATGAGCATGCCCACCGCCATGCCTCGACGACGACACCGTGCCACATTGGGTGGACGACGAAGCCCCTTCCTACGTCGTCCTTGAGAACCTTAAGGACTTGCCCCCCGACTCTCTCTAGCAGCGGCGAGGACGAGATGGGTGGAGAGAAGGGTGGCGGAGGCAGGATGGTCACCGCCCAAGTCGCCAGTGATGAGCGACGGGGGGGCCTCTTGATTATTTGGACCGTCTTGTTAATGATGGCATATGCATGAAGTTCTCTTTTTCTTAAACCAGAGGTTGATTCTTCCAATATTCATGCCAGAGCATGACTGGCTTTCCATTTTCTATTTATACATGAAGTTGTTTATTTAACATTTGGGATCAACATTATATGGGGTTTCCACCCGTGAGACCCCTCTAGTTTATCTAGGGAAATTGTTTGATTACTAGATTCCCAAATAAGTTTTCACATGCTAGCCCGGCTTAGTTCAAGAATTTATGTACATTTTCAATCAGGAAGGCTTCGCTCTGAATATTCATATCAAGAATACCTAGGTCTCATTGATTCTTTAGCTTACAAACTTTGGTCCCAGCAATAAGGGTAAGACCACTATATCCCCGCCCAAATTGCATATGGGTGTCCATCGACGACTCCGACTGCAACCGAAGCTCGACTTTCATTGGCAACCACGAGCGCCAAAACCCGCGACCCATCACCATCGTCTTTTGTTTGAGAAGAGGAACCCCAGCCTAGGCCCGTAGGCCTAGATGCCCAGGATCTGCAACATCTTGATCAGAAGACCCCGATCTGGCGGTGCAACGCCCTGAACTTTGCTACGAGACAGGCCAAGTAAGATCGAGGCTACCGCTGGGAGAGGATGCAGCAAGACACCCTCAATAGAGGAAGACGCCGGGAATCGACCATCGTTGAGGGGATGCCGCCATGCCCACTGGACCAAGAAATGCGTCGCCGCTACTCCATGAGGGAGGAAAGGAGTTGAAATGGCCACGTCGCTTGTGGAGCCATCACCGTAGAGGTCACGTGAATCGATGGTAAGAGCCACAACGCATGAGGCAAGTGTTAAAGTATGTACCGTAGGATGTATACGGTGTAGATATAAACCATATACATGTGTGGGGGGCGTGTGAGGGAGTCCTAGATTAAGGGCTCCTCGGACAGCCGGACTATTAACATGGGCCGGACTGTTGGGCTACGAAGATACAAGACAGAAGACTTCTTCCCGTGTTCGGATGGGACTCTCCTTTGCGTGGATGGCAAGCTGGGTGATTCGGCTATATAGATTCCTTTCTCTGTAAACCGACTTGGTGTAACCCTAGCCCCCTCCGGTGTCTATATAAACCGGAGGGTTTAGTCCGTAGAGACACATCAATCATAATCATAGGCTAGACTTCTAGGGTTTTAGCCATTACGATCTTGTGGTAGATCAACTCATGTAATACTCATATTCATCAAGATCAATCAAGCAGGAAGTAGGGTATTACCTCCATAGAGAGGGCCCGAACCTGGGTAAACATTATGTCCCCCGCCTCCTGTTACCATCCGCGTTAGACGCACAGTTCGGGACCCCCTACCCGAGATCCGCCGGTTTTGACACCGACATTGGTGCTTTCATTGAGAGTTCCGCTGGGTTGTCACGCGAAGGCTTGATGGCTCCATCAATCATCTACAACAACACAGTCCAGGGGGAGATCTTCCTCCCCGGATAGATCTTCGTATTCGACGGCTTCACACTATGGGCCAACTCACTTGGCCATCTAGAGCAGATCGATAGCTACGCCCCTGGCCATCAGGTCAGATTTGGAAGCCTGAATTACGAGGCCAATATCCGGGGAGACTTGATCTTCGATGGATTCGAGCCCATGACGGCCGCTCCCTGCCACCATAATGAACATGACCTAAATCTGTCATCGGACCGCGCTTAGGAGATAGCGCCCGTGACCATGCTAGCCCTAGATGGAGCGGACTGCGCCGTCCGAGGATGGGAAGCTCAACTCTGCCATGGAACCCGCAGAGTCGATGGCGCTCGAGTAGCACACAGACCCAACGTCGAGCTGGGCTTGTGTCACCGGAACCTCGGATTCGTCTCCGGCTATAGGTTCCAGACCGCATGCATCCGCGTCCATCAAACCTGATTGGGCGCCGATCTTGGAGTTCAGCTCCGCGAACATTTTCCAGCACTCACCTCTAGGCAATGTGTTAAGCTCATTGAAATCCCTCTCCTTGTCGGGTGACTCTCGGCCGAACTATATCCGGCTCGAATTGGAAGCGGATAACGAAGAACTTTGTTTCCCACCCACCATCCACTTTATAGCCACTGTCGACGACTTAACTCACATGCTTGATTATGACTCCAAAGACATCGTCGGTATGGACGACGATGCTGGAGAGGAGCAGGAACCACCGCCTACAGGGCGCTAGACGGCTACCTCCTCGTACGACATATACATGGTGGATGCACCCAAAGAGAACAGCGGCGACAATGAAAATCCAATCGAGGATAAACCTCCCGAGATACAGCCAAAGCGCCGACGTCAGCGCCGCCGCTCTAAGCCACGCCGTGGTAAAAACAGCAACACCGTCACAGGAGAAAACAATACCCCGGATGATGCCGAAGACAATGAAGACCCCGCATATCCAGCAATGGAGCAGGATGAGCGAGCGGACGGCGACCACAGTCCGGGGCTGCTACCTCTTGAGCATGCGTTGGTTTTTCTTTGAAGAGGAAAGGGTGATGCAGCAAAGTAGCATAAGTATTTCCCTCAGTTTTTGAGAACCAATGTATCAATCAAGTAGGAGGCTACACTCAAATCCCTCGTACTTGCACAAACAAATTAGAACCTTGCAACCAACGCGATAAAGGGGTTGTCAATCCCTTCACGGCCACTTGTAAAAGTGAGATCTGATAGAGATAATAAGATAAATATTTTTGGTATTTTTATGATATAGATTGGAAAGTAAAAATTGCAAAATAAAGTAGATCGGAAACTTATATGATGGAAAATAGACCCAGGGGCCATAGGTTTCACTAGTGGCTTCTCTCAAGATAGCATAAGTATTACGGTGGGTGAACAAATTACTGTCGAGCAATTGATAGAAAAGTGCATAATTATGAGAATATCTAGGCATGATCATGTATATAGGTATCACGTCCGTGACAAGTAGATCGAAACGATTTTGCATCTACTACTATTACTCCACACATCAACCGCTATTCAGCATGCATCTAGAGTATTAAGTTCATAAGAATAGAGTAATGCATTAAGCAAGATGACATGATGTAGAGGGATAAACTCAAGCAATATGATATAAACCCCATCTTTTTATCCTCGACGGCAACAATACAATACGTGCCTTGCTGCCCCTGCTGTCATTGGAAAAGGACACCGCAAGATTGAACCCAAAGCTAAGCACTTCTCCCATTGCAAGAAAGATCAATCTAGTAGGCCAAACCAAACTGATAATTCGAAGAGACTTGCAAAGATAGCAAATCATACATAACAAAATTTAGAGGAGATTCAAATATTGTTCATAGACAATCTTGATCATAAACCCACAATTCATCGGATCTCGACAAACACACTGCAAAAAGAATTATATCGAGTAGATCTCCAAGAAGATCGAGGAGAACTTTGTATTGACATCCAAAGAGAGAGAAGAAGCCATCTAGATAATAACTATGGACCCGAAGGTCTGTGGTAAACTACTCACACTTCATCAGAGAGGCTATGGTGTTGATGTAGAAGCCCTCCGTGATCGATTCCCCCTCCGGCGGAGCGCCAGAAAAGGCCCCAAGATGGGATCTCACGGGTGCAGAAGGTTGCGGCGGTAGAAATAGGGTTTTGTGGTGCTCCTGGATGTTTTCAAGGTATATGAGTATATATAGGCGAAAGAAGTCGGTCAGGGGAGCCACGGGGGTGGGGGGCGCGCCTACCCCCCTGGGCGCGCCCTCCTCCCTCGTGGCCCCCTTGTTTCTTTCTTGACGTCCACTCCAAGTCTCCTAGATTGCGTTTGTTCCAAAAATAACTCTCGCGAAGGTTTCATTTCGTTTGGACTCCGTTTGATATTTCTTTTCTGTGAAACACTAAAATAGGCAAAAAAACAACAATTTGGACTGGGCCTCCGGTTAATAGGTTAGTCCCAAAAATAATATAAAAGTGCATAGTAAAGCCCATTAAACATCCAAAATAGATAATATAGTAGCATGGAACAATAAAAAATTATAAATACGTTGGAGACCTATCAAGCATCCCCAATCTTAATTCCTTCTCGTCCTCGAGTAGGTAAATAATAAAAATAGAATTTCTGATGTGGAATGCTACCTAACATAATTCTCAATGTAATTTTCTTTATTGTGGCATGAACATTCAGATCCAAAAGATTCAATATAAAAGTTTAACATTGACATAAAAATAGTAATACTTCAAGCATTCTAACCAAGCAATTTATGTCTTATCAAAATAACACAGCCAAAGAAAGCTTATCCCTACAAAATCATATAGTTTGGCCATGCTTTATTTTCGTCACACAAAATGCTCCCATCATGCACAACCCCGGTTTCAGCCAAGCAATTGGTTCATACTTTTTAACGCGCTTCAGCCTTTTCAACCCTCATGCAATACATGAGCGTAAGCCATGGACATAACACTATGGGTGGAGTAGAGTATGATTATAGGGATTATGTGAAAAAACAAAAAAGGAGAAAGTCTCACATTGACGCGGTTAATCAACGGGCTATGGAGATGCCCATCAATTTATGTCAATACGAGGAGTAGGGGTTGTCATGCAACGGATGCACTAGAGCTATAAATGTATGAAAGCTCATCAAAAAAGAAACTAAGTGGGTGTGCATCCAACTTGCTTGCTCACGAAGACCTAGGGTAATTTGAGGAAGCCCATCATTGGAATATACAAGCCAAGTTCTATAATGAAAAATTCCCACTAGTATATGAAAGTGACAAAATAAGAAACTCTCTATCATGAAGATCATGGTGCTATTTTGAAGCACAAGTGTGGTAAAAAAGGATTGTAACATTGTCCCTTCTCTCTTTTTCTCTCATTTTTTTTGGTGGGCTTCTTTGGCCTCTTTTTTTTCATAAAGTCCGGAGTCTCATCCCGACTTGTGGGAGAATTATAGTCTCCATCATCCTTTCTCACATGGGACAATGCTCTAATAATGGAAATCATCACACTTCTATTTATTTACAACTCAAGAATTACAACTCAATACTTAGAACAAAACATGACTCTATGTGAATGCCTCCGGCGGTGTACCGGGATATGCTATGAATCAAGAGCGACATGTATGAAAGAATTATAAAGGTGGCTCTGCCACAAATACGATGTCAACTACATGATCATGCAAAGCAATATGACAATGATGGAGCGTGTCATAATAAACGGAACGGTAGAAAGTTGCATGACAATATATTTTGGAATGGCTATGGAAATGCCATAATAGATAGGTATGGTGGCTATTTTGAGGAATATATAAGGAGGTTTATGTGTGATAGAGCGTATCGTATCACGGGGTTTGGATGCACCGGCGAAGTTTGCACCAACTCTCAAGGTGAGAAAGGGCAATGCACGGTACCGTAGAGGCTAGCAAATTGCGGAAAGGTAAGAGTGCATATAATCCATGCACTCACATTAGTCATAAAGAACTCATATACTTATTGCAAAAGTTTATTAGCCCTCGAAGCAAAGTACTACTACGGATGCTCCTAGGGGAAGGGTTGGTAGGAGTTAACCATCGCGCGATCCTGACCTCCACTCATAAGGAAGGCAATCAAAGAACACCCCATGCTTCAAATTTGTCAGACAACGTTCACCATACGTGCATGCTATGGGACTTGCCAACTTTAACACAAGTATTTCTCAATTTGATAATTACCCAACTAGCATGACTCTAACATTACCATCTTTATATCTCAAAACAATTATCAAGTATCAAATTTATCATAGTGTTTAATGCACTCTATATGATAGTTATTATTATACCTATCTTGGATGCTCATCATATTAGGACTAATTTTATAACCCAAGAAAATTACCATGCTGTTCTAAAAGACTCTCAAAATAATATAAGTGAAGCATGAGAGATCAATAATTTCTATAAAATAAAACCACCACCGTGCTCTAAAAAGATATAAGTGAAGTACTAGAGCAAAATTATCTAGCTCAAAAGATATAAGTGAAGCACATAGAGTATTCTAATAATTTCCGATTAATGTGTGTCTCTCCCAAAAGGTGTGTACGAGAAGGATGATTGTGGTAAACTAAAAAGCAAAGACTCAAATCATAGAAGACGCTCCAAGCAAAAACACATATCATGTGGTGAATAAAAATATAGCATCAAGTAAAGTTACTGATGGACGAAGACGAATGAGGGGATGCCTTACGGGGCATCCCCAAGCTTAGGCTTTTGGTTGTACTTGAATTTTACCTTGGGTTGCCATGGGAATCCACAAGCTTAGGTTCTTGCCACTCCTTATTCCATAATCCATCAAATCTTTATCCAAAAACTTAAAAACTTTACAACACAAAACTCAACAGAAAATCTCGTGAGCTCTGTTAGTGCAAGAAAACAAACCACCACTTTAAGGTACTGTAATGAACTCATTATTTATTTATATTGGTGTTAAACCTACTGTATTCCAACTTCTCTATGGTTCATACCCCCCGATACTAGCCATAGATTCATCAAAATAAGCAAACAACACACGAAAAACAGAATTTGTCAAAAACAGAACAGTCTGTAGTAATCTGTAACTTTCGAATACTTCTGTAACTCCAAAAATTCCAAAATAAATTGGCGGAAGTGAGGAATGTGTCTATTAATCATCTGCAAAAAGAATCAACCTGAAATCACTCTCCAGTAAAAAAGGGCAGCTAATCTCGTGAGCGCTAAAGTTTTTGTTTTTTACAGCAAGATCATAAAGACTTCACCTAAGTCTTCCCAAAGGTTCTACTTGGCACAAACACTAATTAAAACATAAAGACACATCTAACCAGAGGCTAGATGAATTATTTATTACTAAACAGGAATAAAAAGCAAAGAACAAAAATAAAATTGGGTTGCCTCCCAACAAGCGCTATCGTTTAAGGCCCCTAGCTAGGCATAAAAGCAAGAATAAATCTAGGTATTGCCATCTTTGGTATTCAATTCATAGGTGGATATCATAATAGATTCATAAGGTAATTTGATTTCTTCCTAGGAAAGTGTTTCATACCTTTCCTTAATGGAAATTGGAATCTAATATTTCCTTCTTTCATATCAATATTTGCACCAATCATTTTAAGGAAAGGTCTACCAAGAATAATAGAACATGAAGGATTGCAATCTATATCAAGAACAATATAATCTACGGGCACATAATTCCTATTTGCAAAAATAAGAACATCATTAATACTTCCCATAGGTTTCTTAATAGTGGAATCCGCAAGGTGCAAGTTTAAAGAGCAATCATCAAATTCACGGAAACCTAACACATCACACAATGTTTTTTGGAATCATGGAAACACTAGCACCCAAATCACACAAAGCATAATATTCATGATATTTAATTTTAATTTTAATAGTAGGTTCTCACTCATCATAAAGTTTTCTAGGGATAGAAACTTCTAATTCAAGTTTTTCTTCATAAGATTGCATTAAAGCATCAACGATATGTTTAGTAAAAGCTTTATTTTGACTATAATCATGAGGAGAATTTAACACGGATTGCAACAAGGAAATACAATCTATTAAAGAACAATTATCATAATTAAATTTCTTGAAATCCAAAATAGTGGGTCCATTGCTATGTAAAGTTTTGACCTCTTCAATCCCACTTTTACCAATTTTTGCATCAAGATCTAAAAATTCCGAATCATTGGGAAGCTTATTAACTAAAGTTGACTCATCTCCAGTCCCATCATTATCAAGATTCATATTGCAAAACAAAGATTTAATAGGAGACACATCAATCACTTTTAGATCTTCATCCCTATTATCATGAAAACTAGAAGAACACGCTTTTACAAAGCAATCTTTCTTAGCACGCATTCTAGCGGTTCTTTCCTTGCACTCATCAATGGAAATTCTCATAGATTTTAGAGGCTCATTGATATCATGCTTAGGTGGAATAGATCTAAGTTTCAAAGAGTCAACATCAAGAGAACTTCTATCCACGTTCCTAGCCAACTCGTCAATCTTAGGCAATTTTTCTTCAAGCAAAGCATTGAAATTCTTTTGAGAAATCATAAATTCTTGAACACTAATCTCAAAATCAGAGGGCATCTTGTTAAAACTTCCGTAAGAGTTGTTGTAGGAATTACCATAATTACTAGAGGAATTACTAGGAAACGGCCTATGATTAAAGTTTCCTCTATACGCATTGTTACCAAAATTATTCTTAACAACAAAATTCACATCCATAGGTTCATTATTATTCTCAATCAAAGTAGACAAAGGCATATCATTAGGATCAATAGGAGCACTCTTATTAGCAAATAATTTCATAAGTTCATCCATCTTTCCACTCAAAACATTAATCTCTTCTATCACATGAACATTTTTACTAGTAGATCTTTCGGTGTGCCATTGAGAATAATTAACCATAATATTATCTAGGAGTTTAGTAGCTTCTCCTAAAATGATTTCCATAAAAGTGCCTCCCACGGCCGAATCTAAAAGATTTCTAGAAGCAAAATTCAATCCGACAAAAAAAATTTGTATGATCATCCATAAATTTAATCCATGTGTAGGGCAATTGCTAATCATTAATTTCATCCGCTCCCAAGATTGTGTAACATGCTCATGATCAAGTTACTTAAAATTCATAATATTATTTCTAAGAGAGATGATCTTAGCGGGAGGAAAATACTTAGAGATAAAAGCATCTTTGCACTTATTCCATGAATCAATACTATTTTTAGGCAAAGATGAAAACCAAGTTTTAGCATGATCTCTAAGCGAAAATGGAAATAGCTTCAATTTAACAATATCATTATCCACGTCTTTCTTCTTTTGCATATCACACAAATCAACAAAGTTGTTTAGATGAGTAGCGGCATTTTCACTAGGAAGGCTAGAGAATTGATATTTCATGACAAGATTCAACAAAGCAGCATTAGTTTCACAAGATTCAGCATCGTTAAGAGGAGCAATCAGAGTGCTAAGAAAATCATTGTTGTTGGTATTGAAAAAATCACACAATTTAGTATTATCTTGAGCCATCGTGACAAACAATCCAAGACACAAGCACACAAGGGGCAAGCGAAAAAGAGGCTAACGGGAAAAGGAGGGCGAATAAAACGGCAAGGGTGAAGTGGGGGAGAGGAAAACGAGAGGCAAATGACAAATAATGTAATGTGAGAGATAGGAGTTTGTGATGGGTACTTGGTATGTGTTGACTTGTGCGTAGACCTCCCCAGCAAGGGTGCCAGAAATCCTTCTTGCTACCTCTTGAGCATGCGTTGTTTTTATCTTGAAGAGGAAAGGGTGATGCGGCAAAGTAGCATAAGTACTTCCCTTAGTTTTTGAGAACCAAGGTATCAATCCAGTAGGAGGCTACACTCAAATCCCTCGTACCTGCACAAACAAATAAGAACCTTGCAACCAACGCGATAAAGGGGTTGTCAATCCCTTCACGCCCACTTGCAAAAGTGAGATCTGATAGAGATAATAAGATAAATATTTTTGGTATTTTTATGATATAGATTGGAAAGTAAAGATTGCAAAATAAAGTAGATCAGAAACTTATATGATGGAAAATAGACCCGAGGGCCATAGGTTTCACTAGTGGCTTCTCTCAAGATAGCATAAGTATTACGGTGGGTGAACAAATTACTGTTGAGCAATTGATAGAAAAGTGCGTAATTATGAGAATATCTAGGCATGATCATGTATATAGGCATCGCATCCGCGACAAGTAGATCGAAACGATTCTGCATCTACTACTATTACTCCACACATCAACCGCTATCCAGCATGCATCTAGAGTATTAAGTTCATAAGAACAGAGTAACGCATTAAGCAAGATGACATGATGTAGAGGGATAAACTCAAGCAATATGATATAAAACCCATATTTTTATCCTCGATGGCAACAATACAATACGTGCCTTGCTGCCCCTACTGTCATTGGAAAAGGACACCGCAAGATTGAACCCAAAGCTAAGCACTTCTCCCATTGCAAGAAAGATCAATCTAGTAGGCCAAACCAAACTGATAATTCGAAGAGACTTGCAAAGATAAAAAATCATACATAACAAAATTTAGAGGAGATTCAAATATTGTTCATAGACAATCTTGATCATAAACCCACAATTCATCGGATCTCGACAAACACACCGCAAAAAGAATTATATCGAGTAGATCTCCAAGAAGATCGAGGAGAACTTTGTATTGACATCCAAAGAGAGAGAAGAAGCCATCTAGATAATAACTATGGACCCGAAGGTCTGTGGTAAACTACTCACACTTCATCAGAGAGGCTATGGTGTTGATGTAGAAGCCCTCCGTGATCGATTCCCCCTCCGGCGGAGCGCCAGAAAAGGCCCCAAGATGGGATCTCACGGGTACAGAAGGTTGCGGCGGTAGAAATAGGGTTTTGTGGTGCTCCTGGATGTTTTCAAGGTATATGAGTATATATAGCTGAAGAAGTCTGTTAGGGGAGCCACGAGGGGCCCACGAGGGTGGGGGGCGCGCCTACCCCTCCTGGGCGCGCCCTCCTACCTTGTGGCCTCCTTGTTTCTTTCTTGACGTCCACTCCAAGTCTCCTGGATTACGTTTGTTCCAAAAATAACTCTCCCGGAGGTTTCATTCCGTTTGGACTCCGTTTGATATTCCTTTTCTGCGAAACACTAAAATAGGCAAAAAAACAGCAATCTGGACAGGACGTCCGGTTAATAGGTTAGTCCCAAAAATAATATAAAAGTGCATAGTAAAGCCCATTAAACATCCAAAATAGATGATATAATAGCATGGAACAATCAAAAATTATATATACGTTGGAGACGTATCAGGGGCCGCTCTCTGACCACAACGACGCCGAAGATACCAATTATCAACCTATCTCCAAAGAGGAGGTCAGTCTGGGCGACGATGAATTCATAGTCCCGGAAGAACCCCTGGAACAAAAGCGCCTCCACCAGGGGCTTATCGCCACCGCGAGGAGCTTGAAGAAGCAGAAGCAGCGGCTAAGGGCCGCACATGATACACTCAACGATAGATGGAACGAAGTACTAGACGTGGTGGAAAAATATGGCTGCAGTCGCCAAACAAAGGGATATCCTAAGCGTAAATTACTGCCCGAATTCGACGATGAGTCTATTCCGCCTATACCGCCGAAGAACAATACTGCCGACAAGCCGGACAGACCACCTCGCAGACGAGACAGAGTGGCCAGCAATGGCGTACACAAGCCCGCACCCCCTTCCCATAAAGGAAAGAGGGTCGTGGCCCAGGACCAGGAACACGATCTACGTGAGGACCTGGACAAAAAGGTAGGTAAAACCAGGTCCATCTATGGATCCAGGGAACGCGCTCCTACACGGGGCCATGGTTGTCAAACCAAAATGCAAGTCACTTACCAGTTTGGAACCAATACCGAACATTGCAACCCTCGGACCAACGCCACGACACAGCCAAATACAGGGGTGCCATGCACCCCCTGTGCTTCATCGACGAGGTGCTGGAACACGAATTTCCAAATGGGTTTAAACCCATAAACATCGAGGCATATGATGGAACGACGGACCCTGTGGTTTGGATAGAAGAATTTATTCTTCGCATCCGCATGGCTCGCGGAGATGATCTCCACACCATCAAATACTTACCCCTCAAGCTGAAAGGACCAGCTCGGCACTGGCTGAAAAGCCTCCCTGGAAACTCCATCGGAAGCTGGGAAGAACTTGAGGACGACTTTCGGGCCAATTTCCAAGGGACCTACATCCGGCCCCCAGATGCAGACGATCTAAGTCACATAATCCAACAACCCAGAGAATCAACCCATAAGCTTTGAAACCGGTTTCTCACTAAAAAGAACCAAATCATCGATTGTCCGGATGCCTAAGCCTTAGCAGCCTTCAAACACAGTGTCCGGAACGAATGGCTAGCAAGACACCTCGGCCAAGAAAAGACAAGGACAATGGCAGCCTTAACTACACTCGTGACCCGTTTTTGCGTGGGTGAGGATAGTTGGTTAGCCCGTAGTGCACGAGTGATCCTGGCACATCTGAGGTCAGGGATGGCAATGGAAAGCCATGACGCAACAAAAACAAACGTCAAAACAATTAAGAAAGCTCAGATAATACAGCGGTAAACACCGGATTCAGTGGCTCCAGACCCGGTCAACGGAAGAAGCCATTTAAAAGCAATAAAGACGATCCATCCAACCTGGACAAAATTCTAGACAGGCCCTTCCAGATCCACGACACCCCTGCTAAACCTACGAACCATACCAACCGTAGTTGTTGGGTCTTCAAGTAGGCCGGCAAACTCAATGCCGAACACAAGGGGAAGGGACCTCAGAGCAAAGACGAGGACGAATCTCGCCAACCGAACACGGGGGGAAAGAAGAAATTTCCACCGGAGATCAAAATAGTAAACATGATCTATGTCACTCATATCCCAAAGAGGGAGTGCAAACACGCACTCCGAGATGTCTATGCCGTCGAGCCTGTTGCCCCCAAATTCAACCCATGGTCATCTTGTCCGATCACCTTTGATCGCAGGGATCACCCAACTAGTATCTGTCATGGGGGTTCGGCCGCCCTAGTGCTCGATCCAATAATCGACAGATACCACCTCACTTGAGTCCTTATGGACGGCGTCAGCAGTCTCATTCTGATATATTAGGACACTGTCTGCAAGATGGGGATAGACCCGTCAAGAATCAAGCCAAGAAACACGAACTTTAAAGGAGTTATACCGGGTGTAGAAGCCCGCTGCACGGGATTTTTAACAATGGAGGTTGTATTCGGCTCTCCCGATAACTTTCGAAGCGAAGAACTAATCTTCGACATAGCTCCGTTCCGAAGTGGCTATCATGCACTACTCGGAAGAATGACCTTTGCCCGTTTCAATGCAGTCCCGCATTATGCTTATCTAAAACTCAAAATGCCTGGACCACGTGGCGTCATTATGGTCAACGGAAATACAGAGCGCTCTCTTCATACATAAGAGTACACGGCGGCTGATATGTCTCCAACGTATCTACTTTTCCAAACACTTTTTCCCTTGTTTTGGAATCTAACTTGCATGATTTGAATGAAACTAACCCGGACTGACACTGTTTTCAGCAGAACTGCCATAGTGTTATTTTTGTGCAGAAACAAAAGTTCTCGGAATGACCTGAAAATCCTCGGAGACAAGTTTTGGAAAATATAAAAAATACTGGCAAAAGATGAAGGCCAGGGGGCCCACACCCTATCCACGAGGGTGGGGGGCACACCCCCCCTATAGGGCGTGCGCCCTATCTCGTGGGCCCCCTGCTGCTCCACCGACCTCAACTCCAACTCCATATATTCCGTTTTGCGGAGAAAAAAAATCAGAGAGGAAGTTTCATCGCGTTTTACGATACGGAGCCGCCACCAAACCCTAAAACCTCTCGAGAGGGCTGGTCTGGAGTCTGTTCGGGGCTCTGGAGAGGAGGATTCATCGTCGTCGTCATCATCAACCATCCTCCATCACCAATTTCATGATGCTCACCGCTGTGCGTGAGTAATTCCATCGTAGGCTTGCTGGACGGTGATGGGTAGGATGATATTTACCATGTAATCAAGTTAGTTTTGTTAGGGTTTGATCCCTAGTATCCACTATGTTCTGAGATTGATGTTGCTATGACTTTGCTATGCTTAATGCTTGTCACTAGGGCCCGAGTGCCATGATTTCAGATCTGAACCTATTATGTTTTCATGAATATATGTGAGTTCTTGATCCTAGCTTGCAAGTCTATAGTCACCTGTTATGTGTTATGATCCGACAACCCCGAAGTGACAATAATCGGGATACTTCTCGGTGATGACTGTAGTTTGAGGAGTTCATGTATTCACTATGTGCTAATGCTTTGGTCTGGTTCTCTATTAAAAGGAGGCCTTAATATCCCTTAGTTTCCACTAGGACCCCGCTGCCACGGGAGGATAGGACAAAAGATGTCATGCAAGTTCTTTTCCATAAGCATGTGTGACTATATTCGGAATACATGCCTGCATTACATTGATGAATTGGAGCTAGTTCTTTGTCACCCTATGTTATAACTATTACATGAGGAATCGCATCCGACATAATTATCCATCACTGATCCATTGCCTATGAGCTTTTCATATATTGTGCTTCGCTTATTTACTTTATCGTTGCTACTGTTACAATCACTACAATACCGCTATCTTTACTTTTGCCACTATTACCATTACTATCATACTACTTTGCTACTAAATACTTTGCTGCAGATGCTAAGTTATCCAGGTGTGGTTGAATTGACAACTCAACTGCTAATACTTAAGAATATTCTTTGGCTCCCCTTGTGTCGAATCAATAAATTTGGGTTGAATACTCTACCCTCGATAGCTGTTGCAATCCCCTACACTTGTGGGTTATCAAGACTAATTTCTGGCGCCATTGCCGGGGAGCATAGCTCTATTCTTTGAGTCACTTGGGATTTATATCTGCTGAGCACTATGAAGAACTTGAAATATCAAAGAACTAAAATTTATCCCTCAACTACGAGGGGAGGTAAGGAACTGCCATCTAGCTCTGCACCAGATTCTCCTTCTGTTATGAATAAGCTTGCGACACCTAAACCTGCTACTACTAAGAATTCTGATATGTTGCACATTATTGATGATGCCACTTCTGCTATGCATGATACTTATGATGAAACTACTTCTATGCTTGATACTACTGTGCCATTAGGTGAATTTCTTGATGAACAACCTACTAGGGCTAGGGAGAACGAAATTATTGAAAATGAAATTATTGATGAAAGCAATGATGAAGGTTTTCCCCCTAATTATGAATTGCCTGTTGTTCCCGAGGGTTATGTTATGGATGAAGAAACTGCTAGAGATTTTCTTGCTTGCAATGATAGATCAGATCTTAAGAAATTATTAGCTAAGCTGAAACACAAGACTCTGAATGCTAGATTGAAACATGACCCTGCTTTTGCTACTTTACCTATCTTTGTTACTGATAAGGACTATGAATTCTCTGTTGATCCTGAGATCATTACTTTAGTTGAATCCGATCCTTTCTATGGCACTAAATCTGAAACTGTAGTGGCACATCTTACCAAGTTAAATGATATAGCCACCCTGTTTACTAATGATGAGAAGTCTCACTATTATTATATTCTTAAGATATTTCCGTTCTCATTAAAGGGTGATGCTAAAACTTGGTTTAATTCTCTTGATCCTGGTTGTGTGCGTAGTCCCCAGGATATGATTTATTACTTCTCTGTTAAATATTTCCCTGCTCATAAGAAACAAGATGCCTTGCGGGAAATATATAATTTTGTGCAAATCAAAGAAGAGAGTCTCCCACAAGCTTGGGGGAGGCTTCTCCGATTACTTAATGCTTTGCCTGATCATCCTCTTAAGAAAAAGGAAATACTTGATATCTTCTATAATGGACTAACCGATGCTTCCAAGGACCACTTGGATAGTTGTGTTGGTTGTGTTTTCAGGGAAAGAACAGTCGACCAAGATGAATTGCTATTGAATAATATGTTGAAAAAAGAAAATAATTGGACTCTTCCTGAGCCAATTCCTGAACCAATTGAGCCAATTCCTGAGCCTATTCCAAAACCGACTCCGAAGAAGAGAGGTGCTCTATTTCTCAGTCCGAAAGATATGCAAGAAGCAAAGAAATCAATGAAAGAAAAAGGTATTAAATCTGAAGACGTTAAGAATTTACCTCCTATTGAAGAGATACATGGTCTTAATATACCGCCTGTTGAAGAAACACATCGTCTTGATAACCCGAGACATGTAGTGAAGGTAAACTCTCTCTATAGATATGATAAAGTTGAAATTCCGTCTACTAAGTTTCATAGCCAATGCTTAGATGAGTTTGATGACTTTATGGATAAACAAGCAAATTTCAATGATTATGTTAGTAGACAGTTGAAAAACAATGCTTATATGAATGGACGCTTGAGTGATTATATGTCTAGAGTTAAGGGTGAACTTAAACTCACTAGTAAACATGCTTCTATGGTTACCACTCAAGCTGAACAAGTACTTAAGGCTCAGAATGAATTGCTAGATGAATTAAATAATAAACATGATTTTGCTGTTAGAGTGGCTACTAGAACTGGTAAAATGACTTAGGAACCTTTGTATCCTGAAGGCCACCCTAAGAGGATTGAACACGATTCTCAGAATAATAATCTAGATGCTCCTAGTTCTTCTAAGAAGAAGAAAAAGAAAAATGATAGTACTTTGCATGCTTCTAGTGAACCTAATGTAGAAACACGTGATAATCCCAATAATGCTTCTGTCTCTGATGCTGAAACATAATCCGGAGATGAACATGAACCTAATGATAATGCTAATAATGATGTTCATGTAGATGCTCAACCTAGTAATAACAATGATATAGAAATTGAACCAACTGTTGGTCTTGATAACCCACAATCAAGAAACCAACGTTATGATAAGAGAGATTTTGTTGCTATGAAGCATGGTAGAGAAAGAGAACCATGGGTTCAGAAACCCATGCCCATTCCTCCTAAACCATCCAAGACAAAGGATGATGAGGACTTTGAGCGCTTTGCTGAAATGATTAGACCTATTTTCTTACGCATGCGCTTAACTGATATGCTTAAAACAAACCCATATGCTAAATACATGAAAGATATCATCACTAATAAAAGGAAAATACCTGAAGCTGAAATCTCCACCATGCTCGCTAATTATACCTTTAAGGATGGAATACCTAAGAAACTTGGTGATCCCGGAGTGCCCACTACATCATGCTCCATAAAAAGAAATTATATTAAAACTTCCTTATGTGATTTAGGAGCCGGTGTTAGTGTTATGCATCTTTCCTTGAACCGTAGACTTGAATTAAGTAAGTTGACACCCACCAAGATATCCTTACAAATGACTGATAAATCAATTGCTATACCTGTCGGCATTTGCGAGGACGTGACTGTTGTTGTTGCGAACGTTACTATCTTAACAGACTTTGTCATTCTTGATATTCCTGAGGACGACAGTATGTCGATCATCCTTGGTAGACCCTTTTTAAATACTGCAGGTGCTGTTATTGATTGCAACAAAGGCAATGTCACCTTTCATGTTAATCGAAATGAGCATACGGTACATTTTCCGAGGAAACAACCTCAAGTTCACAGCATAAATTCAATTGGGAAAATTCCATCAATTATATTTGGAGGTTTTGAATTTCCTCTTCTTACTGCAAAGAAAAAGTATGATATTCTTATTATTGGGGATGTTCATGTCCCCATTGAGGTAACCTAGTGTCACTTCAAAATTTCTCTGGTTTTATGTGATTCGGAATGAGTTTGTTAACAAGACTTGATCAACCTTGTTAGTGGATTCCTTTTGATGATTATGAGATGGATGGAACTAGAAGGCACAACCTTCTGTACCCTCTCTTTACTTTCTGTTACTTAGAATAAATAAAGTAAAAATAAAATATTTTGTCTGTTTTCTGAATTATCCATGCAATAAAAAAATATCCCGAAAATAAAAGTGCTCCAAATGCCCTGCAAAATTAGTATGATTTTTATGGGATATTTGGGGATTTTAGGCACTGAGAATACTGGAGGGGGGGGGGGGTCAAGCACCTGGCCACGAGGCTGGAGGGCGCCCCCCCTATAGGGGGCGCCCCCTGCCTCGTGGGCCCACGGTGGACCCCCTCCACTTATTCATGCACCCACACACTTCTTCTTCCTCCCAAAAAAATCATCATCCATCTCAAGCACGAGTTCTAGCTCATTTTGCTGCGATTTTTGATCTCCTTGCTCAAAGCCCCATTCACAAAACTGCTTTGGGAGATTGTTGCTTGGTATTTGACTCCTCCATTGATCCAGTTAGTTTTTGTTCTAGTGCTTTATTCATTGCAAATTTTTGCTGCATAGGTGACCCTATTCTTGAGCTTGCATGTCAAATTTATGAGGTCCCAAGTGATTTTAATGCACGATATAGGCTCTAGGCACTTGTAGGAGTAGTTGCTATCAATCTTGTTCAGCTTTATTTACTTTTATTTTGAAGTTACTAAAAATTTCAGAATTTTCAGAAAAGATGAAGAGGTGGTTATTGAGGGGCTCTTCTAGCCAAGGCTCCAATGATAAGCAAGCAAAGGAGAAAGAAAAGGCCAAGTATAATCTTCCTCGCATAGCGTAAGTAAGGCCTTGTGAATGGCCATGTGATAATTTCTTGAGAGCAGCCAAGATTTGTGAAGAATTTTATTCTTTGACGGGAAATGCTGGCCTCACCGACTTCCTCCATGACTGAATCGAACAGTATCTCTTACTTACCAATACTTTTGTGCAAAACTTTTATTATCATCCTAAGAATTCACCTCCTTCAGTATCTTTTCATTTATATGATGAGGCTAAGGAAATGTCATTACATGATTTTTGCGCGGTTTGTAGAATACCCTTTGAGGGTATCTTAGATGAACCACATCGTAAAGATGTGGATGGTTTCGTTGATACTATTGTTGTAGGGGAATCGAAGAAAGGTTCCGAGGCAAGAATCACTAGCATACACTTTCCTGTTTTGCGCTACTTTGCCTTATTTGCTAGTCGATGCTTAATTGGTCGTGGAAATAGTGGAAACTTCAATATTCCTGATATTGTTATTCTACTCCATGCCTTATTTGGTGATAACACTTTTAGTATGGGTGCCGTTATTGCTAAACGGTTAAGTCTAAACCATACAAAGGGCCCCATCTTTGGAGGCATCTATGTTGCATGCCTTGCTAGATACTTTGAGATGCCTATTAGACATGATGAGGAAGAGGAGACATCTTTGCCTCTTACCTTTTTAGATTACAGGAGCATGGTAGCGCATGAGTTTATTGTTTACAATGATGATAAGATGCTCCTGTATAACCTGAGATTTAATAAGAAACACAATGAGGTTATTACCCTGCCTGCACCTTCTTTGTTTTATTTAACTGCAGGTCATTACCTTTTCTCGCCGGAGGTAGTGTACGCGTACCAAGGCCAGACATCAGCTCCAGAACCTGAGCCGGAACCACCACTGGACCCATATCGTCCATCATCTTATCAGTGGGATCCGGAGGAGATCGCTAACCAGTGGCAGTACGAGGACACTTCTCAGTATACTGGGGAGAGTAGCCGCTATCCATGGCCATAAACCAACTTAGGCCAAAAGCCTAAGCTTGGGGCAGTATGTATTTCCCACCGACTTTATATTCATGTTCACACATTATTCTAGTCGTCGATGCTCATACTCTTTCATTGTACTATCCATGCTAGTTTAAATTCTTTTTCTAGTTTTCTTCTTGTGTGTTTGATAAACCTTATAAATAACCAAAAAATAGTTAGTTTAATTTTCATGCCTGTAGTACAATTAATTAAAAAGAAAACCCCAAAAGATTTCTCGTTCTTCTTTTACTTGTTGGGAGCTTTCCCATGTAAATAGTTTTATTTCTTTTTCTTTCCTTTGGGGGTCAAGAGTAGAAGACCATATTGAAAATGTTTAGTGGCTCTCATATTCATGATGGATGATTTAATTTAGAGCCCATATTACCTTGTCTTCTCTCTTGAAATGAATGCTTACAGATTCCAGCTTAGTCCAATGCACGCACACTCTTATTGTTATACACATTGTTCGGTCGTGCAAGTGAAAGGCAATAATGATGATATATGATGGACTGGTTGAGATGAGAGAAGCTGGTATGAACTCGACCTCTTTTATTTTTGTAAATATGATGAGTTCATCGTTCCTGATTCAGCATATTATGAAGTAGACATGTTTGCAATGACATTTAGAGATTATAGTTGCTTATGCCATGCTTAATTAGCTATGAGTTATAATGGTTTACCTTGCGTGCCAACATGCTATTAAAATGATTGTGATGTGGTATGATGAGATGGTATCCTCCTTTGAATGAATTGAGTGACTCGACTTGGCACATGTTTACGCATGTATTTGAAACAAAATCAACATAGCCTTCGCGATATTTATGTTCATGGTGGATTATATCCTACTCATGCTTGCACCTAGTGTAAATTAATTTTAATGCATGTTCATGACTGTTGTCTCTCTCTCAGTTGGTCGCTTCCCAGCCTTTTGCTAGCCTTCACCTGTACTAAGCAGGAATACTGATTGTGCATCCAAACTCCATAAACCCCAAAGTTATTCCATATGAGTCCACCATACCT
Organism: Triticum aestivum; assembly: GCF_018294505.1. Classification (NCBI taxonomy): domain Eukaryota; kingdom Viridiplantae; phylum Streptophyta; class Magnoliopsida; order Poales; family Poaceae; genus Triticum; species Triticum aestivum. The sequence goes on from NC_057795.1 coordinate 411,954,998, forward strand.
TCCTATATGCGGTATCTACCTGTCATTCCAAGTAAATTTGTATGTGCCAAACTCCAAACCTTCAAATGAAATTATGTTTTGTATGCTCGAGCAACTCATGTTTCAACTAGGGTTGTCTGTATCTTCCATGCTAGGTGGGTTATTCTCAAGAGGAGTGGAGTCCGCTCCTCATTCACGAGAAAATGGCTGGTAACCGGGATGCCCAGTCCCATGATAAAAAAGATCAAAGCAAATCAAAATAATTAAACAAAACTCCCCCAGGACTGTTGTTAGTTGGAGGCACTCGTTGTTTCGAGCAAACATGGATTGATGCTTATTGGTGGTGGGGGAGTATAAACTTTACCATTCTGTTTGGGAACCGCCTATAATGCATGTAGTATGGAAGATATCGCCATCTCATAGTTGTTGCGTTGACAGTGAAAGTATGCCGCTCAAAATGTTATTTATCTTTTTATTTTAAAATCGAGCTCTGACACCTCTATGAATCCCTGCTTCCCTCTGCGAAGGGCCTATTTATTTACTTCTATGTTGAGTCATCACCCTCTTATTAAAAAGCACCCGCTGGAGAGCACGCTCTCATTTGCATGCATTACTATTAGTTTATATTGGGTATGACTATGACTGGATCTCTTTTACCATGAATTACAATGTTTAGTCAGTCCTTGATCTTTAAAGGTGCTCTGCATTTATGTTTTACGGTCTCAGAAAGGGCTAGCGAGATACCATATTGTTATATCATATTATGATTGTTTTGAGAAAGTGTTGTCATCTGAGTTTTATTATTATCGCTCGCTAGTTGATTATGCCATTGATATGAGTAAACATGAGACCTGAGTGTTATTGAGAATATGGTTAGTTCATAATCTTTGCTGAAACCTTGAATGCTGGCTTTACATATTTACAACAACAAGAGCAAACAGAGTTTGTAAAAGTTTTTCTTTATCACTTTTAGTTTGTCAACTGAATTGCTTGAGGACAAGCAAAGGTTTAAGCTTGGGGAAGTTGATACGTCTCCAACGTATCTACTTTGTCAACTGAATTGCTTGAGCACAAGCAAAGGTTTAAGCTTGGGGGAGTTGATACGTCTCCAATGTATCTACTTTTCCAAACACTTTTGCCCTTGTTTTGGACTCTAACTTGCATGATTTGAATGAAACTAATCCGGACTGACGTTGTTTTCAGCAGAACTGCATAGTGTTATTTTTGTGCAGAAACAAAAGTTCTCGGAATGACCTGAAAATCCTCGGAGACAAGTTTTGGAAAATATAAAAAATACTGGCAAAAGATGAAGGCCAGGGGGCCCACACCCTGTCCACGAGGGTGGGGGGCACCCCCCCTATATGGCGCGCCCCCTGTCTCATGGGCCCCCTGCTGCTCCACCAACCTAAACTCCAACTCCATATATTCCATTTCGCAGAGAAAAAAATCAGAGAGGAAGTTTCATCGCGTTTTACGATACGGAGCCGCCGCCAAGCCCTAAAACCTCTCGGGAGGGCTGACCTGGAGTCCGTTCGGGGCTCCGGAGAGGGGGATTTGTCACCTCGTCATCATCAACCATCCTCCATCACCAATTTCATTATGCTCACCGCCGTGCGTGAGTAATTCCATCGTAGGCTTGCTGGACGGTGATGGGTTGGATGAGATTTACCATGTAATCAAGTTAGTTTTGTTAGGGTTTGATCCCTAGTATCCACTATGTTCTGAGATTGATGTTGCTATGACTTTGCTATGCTTAATTCTTGTCACTAGGGCCCGAGTGCCATGATTTCAGATCTGAAGCTATTATGTTTTCATGAATATATGTGAGTTCTTGATCCTATCTTGCAAGTCTATAGTCACCTATTATGTGTTATGAACTAACAACCCTGAAGTGACAATAATCGGGATACTTCTCGGTGATGACCGTAGTTTGAGGAGTTCATGTATTCACTATGTGCTAATGCTTTGGTCTGGTTCTCTATTAAAAGGAGGCCTTAATATCCCTTAGTTTCCACTAGGACCCCGCTGCCACGGGAGGATAGGACAAAAGATGTCATGCAAGTTCTTTTCCATAAGCATGTGTGACTATATTCGGAATACATGCCTGCATTACATTGATGAATTGGAGCTAGTTCTTTGTCACCCTATGTTATAACTATTACATGAGGAATCGCATCCGACATAATTATCCATCACTGATCCATTGCCTATGAGCTTTTTATATATTGTGCTTCGCTTATTTACTTTATCATTGCTACTGTTACAATCACTACAATACCGCTATCTTTACTTTTGCCACTGTTACCATTACTATCATACTACTTTGCTACTAAATACTTTGCTGCAGATACTAAGTTATCCAGGTGCAGTTGAATTGACAACTCAACTGCTAATACATAAGAATATTCTTTGGCTCCCCTTGTGTTGAATCAATAAATTTGGGTTGAATACTCTACCCTCGAAAGCTGTTGCGATCCCCTACACTTGTGGGTTATCAGCGGTTCTAGCAGTCGAAGCACAAAATGACCTATTCAAGCCAATCAGCTCATCAGTTGTTAAGACCACAGACACAGCTAAACGTGTGCGACGCACACCTCAGTGCGGCAGCTCAGATAAACCCGAGCTCGATTAGCAATTACGCCCCCATCGAGTGCCCCATAAGGAGATAGCACACGTGCCACATGTACACAAATATACCCTCAAAATTCCTTCGACGGTGCTGGGGGCACACTGAAAACAAAAGGTCCATAGTTCGGCTCGACCCTATTCAGAATCTAGAAGTTATCTTTCACGGTTCATTAAAACGAACCAGCTTTACTTACGGCCACACCAGATTCTTGTACCCGGTTTTCCCCTTTTTACAAATGGCCGTCACACTATACCCTTCAGGGACACTTCACAACGGAGAAAACGGCATAGACGTGCAGCAGGGCCCCGCATTAAAGTTCCATTTTTAGATTAAGACCCTGTGTAAACCCTTTTATCTCTTTTTGTTTTATACTTTCCTGGCATGTAAAGTGTCCAAGGAAGAGATCGACATTATCTGTAAGTATACGACTCGCCGTACTAAAAGTGGATATTATAGAAGCGGCTTGGTTCATATTGTGTCTTGAGATTTACTCTCTCACCACATGTGTTCTCACCCCACATGAGATTGCCACACGTGCCTTGATACCAGGGTCTATTACCAGGGGCTGTATTCAGCCCTATATATATTGAAAAGTCCGAACACCTATAGGGAGTGTTCAGTGTCGCAAGTTTGGCCTTATATGCATCAGCTCTGAATCATGTCTTTGGTCAATAGTTGGGTTGACCGGCTCCTGTGCTTACTACCTTATGTTCCGCTCAATCGGCTAGGGTAGTAAAGGGAGAACTACTGCGATTGTGTCCCAGTTCATCCGGATGAGCACCTCAGTAGAGAAAGCAGAAAACTGACTGTCATGATGCGGCGAGAGCTGGTCAACCACTCGATGACTCAGTGGAATCTTCGCGATTCCTCCGCATTAACGAAGGACCATTTTTCCGGTCATGTATATAAACGCACCATATTCGGATAAATGTGTACGTATCAGGGGCTATATCGTAGACCCACCGTCAAACTCCTATGGCTAAGTGAAAGTGTTAAAGCCCTATAGTTCGATTGCCTAGTTCCCCGCATTCACACCTCCTTAATGGACTAAGACGTTGGGTCAAGAGTGATCAAATGCTTTTCCGAACACCCCAACGTTATACGCAAGAGGGGTTGAAGCCGACGACTGGCAAACTTTCAGATTATATAAAAAAACGGCTGCACAGGAGGCACCAAAAACTTTTTAGGCGAAAGTACAAAAAAAACCATAGCCTTAAATATATCATAATATTATTTTTACAATTTCAATACAACTTCACTCGAACATAATATCCTTCGAGCACTGACCCTCTATTAAGCGGGCACCCTCTAGGACATCTTCAAAATAATGTTCTGGCACATGATAGTCCTTGCCCTCGGGTGGACATTTTGCTGCAATATCAGTGGCCTTCATCTTCGCCCAGTATGTCTTGAAACGGGCAAGGGCCATCCGTGCACCTTCTACGCACGATGACCGCTTTACAACATCGATACACGGTACCACATCAACAAGTTGCCGCACCAAGCCGAAATAACTATTTGGAATTGGCTCAGTCGGCCACAGCCAGACTACAACGTCCCTCATGGCAGATCCGCATAGCTTGTGGAGCTCGGCCCACAGGGTCATTTGTTCGTTCAACAACAATGGACGCTTTGGCATGCTAAATTGTGACCAGAAAAGCTTTTCCGTCGCGTGTCCTTCTTGCGCTTGGAAAAACTACGTCGCATCGAAGACACTCTTCGGCAAGTCCAAAAATGCGCCTGGAGAACTCCACACCTGATTAAGCGGGGCATATTTCAGATCGCCGAATTTAGTTTGCAATAAGAAGGGCTTACCAGCCGTGATCTCCCCAACTTGTCGTATCTCCTCCTGAGCCACTCTCGACTCAGACTGTGCTTCTCTTGCCTCTTGTAAGGCCTTGCCAAGATTAGCCGCTTTGTTTTTGTTACCTTTTTCGAGCAATTAGTATCGGCCAGCGGCATCCTTTAGCTACAACACCATAGTGGATATTCTCACCTCGCACTGGCGCCGGGCAGCCTGTTCGGCCTTCAATTTAGCAGCCGCCTTTTCGGCAGCCACATTACTCATCCTGACTTGCACCTTGGCCCGGGCAAGTTCAGCCCGAAGGGTCTCAACTGCGGCGGCACTATCTGAAGTTATGCATATAAAATTCTTAGTGTCACGCTCATTTCATAATACTAGCATGTACTGAGTGCCCCAAAGACATACCTTGCACCTCGTCGAGCCGCCTGTTAATAAGCGAGATGTCGTCATCCGCTACATCAACTTTCTGCTTCAGATGTGCTACCTCTGTAGCTTGGGCAGTTGCCACGGATGTAACAACCTGTGTTTTAATTAGTCAGATCATTTCCTGGGCATATATTTTCTTGATCCTCTAACCACCTCCCTTTGGATGTCAACCAGAGTCTCAGGGGCTACTATCTATACACAGGTGCATTTTGCACTTACAATACAAAAAGAATTACATTACATACCTCGAAGCCTCTGAGCAGGCTCATAAAGGCTTCATTCAATCCACTTTTTTGCGGACCGAACCCTTTCAACCACCGTGCCCATCAAGGTATGATGTTCCTCTGATATGGACGCATGTCGCAACGTGTCCGTCAATGTGCCCGGCACCTCAGGATCCGGAGCAGAATGCGCCGTCCCTCGGAAGCCAGCCGCACACCCCGGACTCTGGGCCGCCGAAGTGTCACCTTCAGCCCTAGTCTTCACTGTCCCTCACGCCATCTATTGGTCGGGAATGATCCTCTAGGACGACACCTTGTTGTCGTCTGACTTATCGGGAAGAGAGAGCTGTGGAGGCATCTCGTTCTCCATCATCTCCGGAAGAAGCTCCCCCGAGGAGTAGGAGGACTGTTGAGGAAGGCTGCATGCCAGACTGTAAACATATATTTTAAATATTACTCGGGCAACCAAGAAAGAACGTGATATGTTTAAAACATCCTTGTTCACTCACAGCCAACATCACCTCCCAGACTAGAGCCCCCTGACAGGGATATCTTCCCTCGCTTAGAAGCCCTTATCTTCAGATCTTCGGAGGCGGTCCTTTTCTTCCCACAAGGAGAAGGGACGTCAGTTTTTCCTTCCCTTCCGTCTTCGAAAGAGGGAGTTCCAATCTCCCTGGACAGGGCGCCGGGCGAGCCTCTAGAATGAGGGCCTCCTTGAGCCTCCTTGCTCTCCTCCTGGTCTTCCCTCACCGGCACTTGGTAGGGTGCCGGAGCCAGCATCCTTGTTAACACCGGATCAGTTGAGTCTTCGGGAAGTGGAGCCGAACACCTAATTCTCTCTGCCTTCTTTATCTAGCCCTGGACGAGTAGAGTTTTATCAGTACATTGTTACCAGGAATTTGAATAAGCTGTGTTCAGGAGTTAAGTGCTTACTGGGGTATCTGGATGATTGCAGTCAAGACCGATGTCTTCTATAGTGTCCGACCATTGTTTTCATGCGCCGAAGAATAATTTCCACATCCCTCTGAGCATCGTGCCAGAGAGGTGCTGAAGAGTCCGTGGACCTTCTGGATTGAACTCCCACATGCGGAGAGGACGTCGCTGACACGGTAGGATCCGACGGACAAGCATTACTTGGATTACATTGATAAGATCGATGCCCTTTTAAATAAGGCTCTGAATGCGACTTTGCAATGTTTGCACTTCATCAATAGATCCCCAGTCTAGCCCCTTATTAATCCACGATGCAAGCTGTAGCGAAGGGCCAGATCGAAACGCTGGTGTAGCTGCCCACTTTTTACCTCGGGGTTCAGTGATGTAAAACCACTCCCATTGCCATAGGTCAGAAGATTCTGCGAAGGAGCCCTTTGGCCAAGGAGAATTGGTAAGTTTGCTTATTGAAGCACCTCCACACTTTGCTTGTTTACCGTTGATTACCTTCGGTTTCACATTGAAGGTCTTAAGCCATCAGCCGAAGTGTGGGGAAATATAGAGGAAAGCCTCACACGTGATGATAAACGCCGAGATGTGAAGGAAGGAGTATGGAGCTAGATCATGGAAATCTAGCCCGTAATAAAACATGAGACCTCAAACAAAGGGATGAAGAGGAAACCCTAACCCACAGAGGAAGTGAGAGATGAACATGACCCACTCATTGGATTTGGGAGTAGGAATAACCTGCCCTTGAGCAGGAAGCCTGTGGAGGATTTCCGCAGTCAAGTATCTTGCCTCCCTGAGCTTCGTGATATCCTCCTCTGTGACAGAAGAGGCCATCCACTAGACTTGAAGGCTGGGTCTGGACATGGATGGAAGCTCGAAGCGACCGGATTGACCCTTGGGTGTTGGAACTTGAGGTGGGAGGTGGAATAAAGGATTAGCGTGGAAGGGAAAGGACGGGCCTTAGCCCCTTTATAAAGGCAACGAATATCAAACATCCCCTCCGCGGCCTTAAAACATGCCTATTCCAAAGGAATCATGCCAACAGAACGGTTGGGTTACCCATGCCCATGTTGATGAGAATCTCGTAATAAGGGGACACAATCTCTACTTTGACAAGATGTGCCAATGAAACCGCCTCGTGAAACATGGAGTGGCAGGCCAGAAAAGGATTCGAAATAATGGCCGGGTGATGGCGTAATGTCATACTACAAAAATTGTCAGCGGATTGGACTCGTGAAAATATTATACTCTCTATGGTTGTGTGTGGGATTTGTTTTGCAGAGCCGAACACTATTTTAGTTCGAAGATGATTTTGGAATATTCAGAGAAGGAACCCGCCTTGCAATGCCGAAAACAATCCGCGCGCCGGACTTATCGTCATTGAAGCCTAGTTTAGGGGCTACTAAGGGAGTCCTGGATTAAGGGGTCCTCGGACAGCCGGACTATTAACATGGGCCAGGCGGTTGGGCTATGAACATACAAGACACAAGACTTCTTCCCGTGTTCGGATGGGACTCTCCTTTGCGTGGATGGCAAGCTTGGTGATTCGGATATATAGATTCCTTTCTCTGTAAACCGACTTGGTGTAACCCTAGCCCCCTCCGGTGTCTATATAAACCTGAGGGTTTAGTCCGTAGAGACACATCAATCATAATCATAGGATAGACTTCTAGGGTTTTAGCCATTACGATCTCGTAGTTGATCAACTCTTGTAATACTCATATTCATCAAGATCAATCAAGCAGGAAGTAGGGTATTACCTCCATAGAGAGGGCCCGAACCTGGGTAAACATTGTGTCCCCCACCTCCTGTTAATATCCGCCTTAGACGCACAGTACGGGACCCCCTACACGAGATCCGTCGGTTTTGACACCGACACCGTGCGTTGTACTTAGGTAGTTAGGATATGTTTAGGTTGATCTCTATCCCTTGTATAGATTATGACTTGGAGATCAATCCTACAACAACCTAACTACCTAAATCCTGTAATCTCTTGTGCCTATAAGTAAACGCAACGCGTCCGTGCAGATGCATACGCTTAACGCATCTTTACATGGTATTCAGAGCCATTCTCCTCTAAGCACATCTCCTCCGCCACCACCACCCTTGCACCGCCATGTCGTCCTCAAGCTCCACCGCAGCCGCCCCATCCGTGCTCATCCCCATTGCTGAGAAACTCCATCGCTCCAACTTCAATGTCTGGCGTGCGCAGGCTATGGCCACCATCCGTGGCACCCAGTTGGTCACCTATCTCGATCCAGAGAGGGAGGTGCCGGCGCCCAAGCTGTCAGACAAAGACGGCAAGGTCACCGACATGCCGAACCCGACATATGAGATCGACAGGGCCCGAGACTCTTAGGTTTTGAGTTTTCTTTTCAATTCCATCTCACCCCCTGTGATGGTCCAGATCGCAATGTGCATCATGGCGTCAGCAGCATGGACTGCAATCACAGAGATCTTCATCTCCCAGACGCAGGTGGCCATCGTCAATACGAGGATCGCCCTCTCCACCACTAAGAAGGGGAACTCCACCATTGCCGGGTATCTTGGCCGCATGAAGGCCCTCGACGATGAGATGGCTGCCATCGGCAAGCCGCTCACGGACGATGATATGGTGTCGTATATCCTTGCTGGCTTGGATTTCGACTACATGTCTTTCGTCTCCTTCATCTGTGCCAGGACCGTCCCCATCAAGCCCAACGAGCTCTACGCACAACTCATCGGCATCGAGAGCCGCCTCGCCATGTTCGAGGGTGGCAACTCGTCATCATACTCTTCCGCCAATGCCGCTTCCCGTGGCGGTTGTGGTGGTTTCTCTCGTGGAGGAGGCCGCGGCAGGAACGGAGGTGGCCGTGGCAATGGAGGAAAAGGCAGCCGCAGAAACGGCCACGGTGGACATGGCCAAGGCAGGGGACGAGACGAGCTCCGTGAGGTGTTCTGTCAGATCTGCAAAAAGCCCAACCACACTGCCATCGAGTGCTACAGGCACTTCGACATCGCATTAACCAAGGAGAAGAGTGCGAGCGCCGTGTCCAACTCCTCCTACGGCGTCGAAACCAACTGGTACGTCGACACGGGCGCCACCAATCACATCACCGGAGAGCTGGACAAGCTCACCATGAGGGAGAGGTACACCAGACATGATTAAGTGAACATGCCCAACGGAGAAGGTATGGAAATTACTCATATTGGTCAAGCATATGTTCATACTCCCACTCATAATCTTCATCTAAAAGATGTCCTTTACTCACCTAAAGCCACAAAAAATCTTGTTTCTACTCATCTTCTATCACAAGATAATCATGTGTTTCTTGAAACTCACCCTCGTTTCTTCTTCATTAAGGACAAGGCAACGAGGAGCACCCTCCTCCACGGCAGGTGTAGAGCCGGCCTCTACCCCCTATCATCGGCTTCTTTAGGCCCGGGCTGGCATGCTTTTGGTGCCACCAAGATTTCTCCGTCAAGGTGGCACAATCGATTAGGTCATCCGTCTTTGAAAATTGTTCAACATGTTCTTAGCAAGAACAAAATTCCTTTTTCGGTTCAAGAGTTGAATAAAGAGGGGTTATGTGATGCATGCCAACAAGGCAAAAGTCACCAACTTCCCTATCCACATTCTAGTAGTTCTTCGAATGCTCCTTTAGAGCTTATCTATTCTGATGTATGGGGGCCTGCCCGTGATTCAGTCATTTTTTTATTATGTGAGCTTTATTGATGATTTTAGTAAATTTACTTGGATATTTCTTCTTAAACATAGGTCAGAAGTCTTTAAAGTGTTTCATGAATTCCAAGCACTTGTAGAAAGACTTTTTGATCGCAAAATCATCACCATGCAAACAGACTGGGGTGGTGAGTATGAAAGGTTAAATTCCTTTTTCCGCCAAATTGGCATCACACACCATGTTTTCTGCCCGCATGCCCGTCAGCAAAACGGCTTCGTCGAAAGAAAGCAGCGTCACATTGTTGAGGTTGGCCTTTCCTTGTTAGCTCATGCGTCCATGCCCCTCAAATTTTGGGATGAGGCATTCATAGCTGCCACGTATTTGATCAATCGTACGGCAAGTAAGGTGATCAACCTTGAGACTCCACTAGAAAAATTGTTTCATGAGACACCAAACTATCATGCCCTTCGTACCTTTGGGTGCGCATGTTGGCCCAACCTCCGTCCTTTCAATGCTCGCAAGCTCGAATTCTGCTCCAAACAATGTGTATTTCTTGGGTACAACAATCTTCATAAAGGTTTCAAGTGTCTAGACATAACTGTTGGACGTGTTTATATTTCTCGTGACGTCGTGTTCGATGAAACAGTGTTTCCCTTTGCCAAATTAAACCCCAATGTCGGTGCACTCATCAGATCCGAAGTTCTTCTTCTCTCTGAAAATTCCTCCTCCTTACCTCTTGATCATGGGGATGAACATATAGCTAATGATCACTTGGGTAGTTCTCATGAAAATTCTGCTATAAATTTTGGAGGAAATCCGGTTGTGCACTGTGATTTTATGCAGCAGCAAAGGACAAGCGCGGAGCACGAGGCTGATCCAGGTGCTGCACTAGAAGCTGATGACGGTGATCTCGATGAGGATTCGCCCTCGTCTGCTGCGACGGGCGGTGGCAGCGCACCTGCCTCGGGGTCAGGCGGGCCAGCAACAGACGATCCCCCCCCCCCCGCGCGGCCCCGCGAGCGAGGCAACGACAAACCACAACGGGCCTAGCGGAGCAGGTGGGCCAGCCGCACTCATGCGCCAGGCCAGGCGCCACCCCGCGTCTAGTGGTTCTCCAGCTGGGCCTCGACAAGTGTCCCAACGAGCAATTGGCCCCGGCTTCGAGGAGATCAACCTGGGATCAAGCGATGTCGTGGTTGTAAGTCTGACAGTAGTGTAGGGGGGTACTAAAGGAGAGGCAAGATCCTAGCTATGGAGTAGTTGTACATGCAAGAGTTTTACGAGTTCAGGCCCTTCTCGGAGGAAGTAACAGCCCTACGTCTCGGTGCCCGGAGGCGGTCGACTGGATTATATGCGTGTGAGTTACAGGAGTGCGAACCCTTTACACTGAGGAGGGGGGTCGCTTATATAGAGTTCGCCAGACCCCTCTGGCCTTCAGTTATGCAGGGTTTAAAGTACATTAAGACAGGGGGTTACTGGTAACGCCCACATAAAGTGCTATGAAGACCATAAAGGCTATTTAATGACAGACCGTTGCGTGTAGAGTGACTTTAGATCTCCTGGCCGTCGAGTGGTTAGCTTCATGGTCGAGTGGTTATCTTCATGGTCGAGTGTCCTCGAGTCCGTCGAGTGGATCACCTCTAGGTCGACTGACAGGTAGTTTCTTCTAGAGATGTCCTTGGGTAGGGTAATTTAGACAGGTCCATGACCCTACCCTAGGTACATAGCTTCATCATTAGCCCCCGAATGGATTGGGGTTTGAGTGGGGAAGGAGTTGAGAATTTTTCCGACCCGTTTCTTGTGCTGTGAGCATGTCTTGTCTTGGATCAATGAACTTTTAGTTGACGGCACCAACTTCTTTTTCAGTCCCCTTGATCCATTCTTTGTATCTGTGGAGTGAAGTTTTCACTTGGAGAGGTCCGAGTAACGGAGTGGAGGGGATCTTCTGCCCGACGAGCTGTTCTGCAAACCACACATTTTGTGGGATTCGAAATTTGGGAAGCGCGTGGGACGGGGCATAGCTGTAGCAATCGGATGGGATAAGGCAGGGACGCCTCGATTTCCGCGCCACCTTTTTCGCCACGTATTGCGCGTGCGACTGTTGCGGGATTTGACAGGATCGTCCGGGCCTACATGTCAGCCACTCGGAAGCAACCTTATATAAAGCGCCAGACGGGGGTTTTTCAACAGTGCGCCCTCATTCTTCCCTCTTCTCCAGATTTCTCCGCCGCGTTCACTTCTGCCTCCGTGCCCCTGCTCCGTGCGTGCTCTGCCGGTGATGATGGTGAAGGAGAAGACGACGGCCCTGGAGCGGGCGAAGAAGGCGACGGCGAAGGCGAAGAGGAGAGGAACCAGTCGGAGTGGTTCTTCATCGAGGACCGGCCTGCCGCCGGGCTGGATCCAGGGCGATTGGATCCGCTCGACAATTAGTCAGGCGGATCTCGACGACCTGGCTGACGGAGGGCTGACCCCCCATGGATCGGCGCGGCTCCCGGGGAGGGAGTCAGAGCCGCAGCCCCAGGAGGGTGAGTGCGTTCTTCTGGCCACCCACGTCGACCGTGGGTTTTCTTTGCCGCCCCACCCTTTCTTCCGGGGGTTTTTGAATTTCTTTGGGGCACAACTCCTCCACTTCACGCCCAACACCATAGTGTACCTCGCCGCCTATGTGTCTTTGTGCGAGTGCTTCTTGGGTTGCCGGCCTCACTGGGGTCTCTTTAAGCACATCTTCACCTGTCGCTCCCAGACGGTGAAGAAGGCAAATCTGAGTGACAAGAGGACACATGTGATTCAGATGTGTGGGGGCCTTGGGATCCAGTTGAGAGGGAAAAGTTCTTTCCCGACCATGGTTTTGCCCGACTTCGTCCGTGGGTGGCAGTCGACTTGGTTTTACTGCAAGGACCTGCCGATGCCAGGGCAGTCGACCGGGCTCCCTCCCTTTTCCATGGAACGAGTGAGGAAGCCCTCTTCTTTGAAGGTGGTCCCGGAGGAGAAGGCGCAGGTGAAGGTGCTGGTCGAGCGTGTCGTGCAGCTCATCCGCGACGCGATGACTGGCATGGACCTCCTAGAGGTCTTCCTCCGGCGGCGCATCCAGCCGCTACAATTTCGAGACCATCCTATGTGGATGTATTCTGGAACTGAGGACACCACTCGGATCCACCCGGAGGAGATCGATGGCATCACGCTGGAGCGCTGGATGGGAAGCATTACGGGGAACAAGGACAACCCCCGAGGAGCCAGGAGGGTCGTTCCACTCGACCAATCATATGAAGTTGACAAGGTCCAACTCTGCATTTCCGACTGCGATTCTGTTTTTTCCATTCTGTCTGTTTGAAATCAACCGACTGACTTTTGTCTTGTTTGCTATCTTCTAGGTCACGACTGAAATGTACTCGATGCCCAACGGGGCGTAGGAACAAGCCGAGGAGGGAGAGGCGAGTGGAGGCGAAAGTGAGGAGGAGGAGTGGAAATCTGACGACGAGGGGGAAGAGGATGAAGACGGTTCCAGCGAGGAGGAGGAGTAAATGGAAGTCGACCCTCCTCACACGGAAAGGCGATCCAAGCTCGCCAACGATCCCGCGAGGGAGCGTGGCAAAGCGGTTGCGCCCGTTGTGCCATCGACAAAGCGTCCTCGGACGGCCTCTCCGGCGCCGACTGAAAAAGCGTCGAAGCATCCGCAGGCGGAGTCATCAAAGCCGCCGAAGGCCTTGCCTAAGATGAAAATGGCCATTCCCACTATCTCCGGGCAGTAGCAGGATTTGTGTTTCCTTGTTCAGCTCGAGCTAACTTCCGGTCGACTCATCGACTAACAAACTGGTTTCTGAAATCTGTAGTGCTACTACTTCCGAGACCTCTGCCAAGGACGGCGACCAAGAAATGGAAGACACTGTCACCTCCAACCCTGGTATATTCTCTTGTAGTTTTTGCTTTTGGTCGATCGGATCTTCATTTCCAACTCTGGATTTATCTCGCAGCTCCTCGTCACGTCATTGATCTCCCCGATGACGATGACAAGGTGCCCCTGAAGGCGAGGAAGAATAGACAGGCCACGGCTGGCAAGGCCACTCGGACTGCGTCAGCACCTGAGGCACTAGTTCAAGAAGGTGGCGACACCACTCGGCATTCTGTGACCTTCGCTGTGCCGCTGACGAGTGCCCGGCCTTCGTCATCGACTGCTGAACCGCCCTCCCTTTTCGCCACACACCACGTCCCAGAGGACCAGGCGGGCGCAGCTAAGAAGGCTATATGCTAGGCGGGGATTATGATGGAGCAGGTGAAGGCGATCCGGGAAGCCAGCCAAGCGGCTTATGATGCAAGCTCAGCCCTTCAGAGCAATGTCCAGGTTAGTTGGCAACCGACTGTTCCGTTAGGATATGTTATTTGAACATTTTCTTTCCAAAAAATCTCTGTGTCTGTACACCCACTGGGTGTGTCGATTGGATTTGTAGACTTGTGGGGGCACGCTGAGTGCACCCACTGGGTGTAGTCCCCGAGACTATGGTGGACTGCTGGCAGTCAACTGTAGTCTTTGTAGTTGAAATTTCTTCACACGGTCTGGTCAGACCATGTCGAGTGGAACATTAGGACCTGTGGGGGCACGCTGAGTGCACCCACTGGGTGTAGTCCCCGAGACTATGGTGGACTGCTGGCAGTCGATTGTAGTCTGAAGAACTCTCTCTTTCCTCTTTTTTTTGTAGACTATGATGAGACCATAATCTCTTTGTTCCTTTTGGTCGACTGATCGGATCGAGTCGGTAGAACCAGTGGGGTCACGCTGAGTGCACCCACTGGGTGTAGTCCCCGAGACTATTGTTGAATATTTTGATTCGACTGTAGTCTTAGAAACGTTACTATTTTTCTCTTAGTCACTCGGAAGTAACCTCTCTTTAATGTCTGTCGACTGACTCTTTGCAGAAATCTTGCGAGCTCGTGGCCCGTTATACTGAGTTGGAGAAGAAACATATCCAGCTCGACCTTGACTTAAAACTTGTTCAGGAGAACTTTCAGAAGGCAAAGGACGAGGCAACAGGTACGATTGGTGAGAACTTGACGATTGTTTTTATCTTTCTGCCCATTATTGATTCTGACCTCCTTGCCATTTTGCAGAGAAAACGAAGGTGGCTCTGATCAAGAAGGACCAGGAACTTGCTGAGGCGCAGAAGGCTGCATCGGATAAAACGAAGCTTGCGGAAGAAAAGCTGGCTTCAGTCGGCAAACTCGAAGAAGAGAACGTCAACCTGAAAGCTGCTCTTGACGCGGCCAACAAAGAAGTCAGCCGTCTAAAGAACGACAAGATTGCTCTGAGTGACAAGGCAAGTGAACTGGTGGGGAAGAAGAATGATTTGGAAGCTTATCTGGGAGGGCTCGCCAAGAAGCTGTTCCTCATGCTTGAAGGTAACCTCTTTCACTCGACTGACTTGTCACCGTTGATTCGTCGCGGAACTGCTGGTTCATGTTTGACTTGCGTTTACAGAATTCTGCCAAAACTTTGAGGAAGAGACCAGTCGAGTGGAGACAGGCTTGGATCCCATCAACTCTCCAATGAAGGATGAAGCTGCCATGAATGTGCTTCGACTGGAGTCTCGCGTCGCTGGTGTGGTGGACTATCTGGCCCGACTGAAGGCAGCAGCGTCGCGAATCGACACGACACTCTGGCCAGGGGAGACGCTTCAGAACGACCTCGAGTCTTTGATGACTCGACTGAATGAAGTCCCAGGCCGAGTGCAAGAGTGGAAGAAGTCTTCTGCCAGGTGCGGTGCTGATGTAGCTCTGTCTTTAGTCCGTGTTCACTGCAAAGATGCACAAGAGGAAAAGCTGGCGTCCCTCAAGGTAGCCAATACTAAGAAGCATGACTTCCGATCTTTCATGGAGACATTCATTGCTGCTGCCACTCGGATTGCTGATGGAATCGACCTGGACGAGTTCGTCGCGCCTTCCAGTCCTCCACCGGAGGAGTAAAAAAAACTTTTATGCTTGATACCTTAAATTTGCCTCGGAATGCCGAGTGGTTTTTGTAACTGATAAACTTTAACAGGCTTGATGCCTGAGCACTTCTGGATCCGTAGGATGCTATCTGAACTTGATTCCTGAGCTTTGCGGTTGAATATGTTTGCATTTGTCTTCGAACGGCATTGTTCTTCGCTCAGAATATATTTTTGTGCTTGGGACTTGCTCTTGCAGGCTAGAGCACAGATTTCAGTCGACTTGCGTCCTTGTGACCTAGGATGAAGCGCACATTGTATCTGTGCCGAAGCTCGAAGGAGAAAGTAGCAGTCGACCTGCACATCACCGTCCTTGCAGAGTGGACGTTGTATTTGTGCCAAAGCCCGGAGGAGAAGGTAACAGTCGACCTGCACCTCATATTTGCGGGTCGGAATGATTTTCGTACTTAGTCGAGTGCTAGACCGCTGCTAAGCCTCCGAGTGAGAGGTAGATTCACCACTCGGTAGGATTTCAAATACTTAGGTGCGTATTGGACTGCAGCTAATCCCCCGAGTGGGAGGCGGATTCACCACTCGGTAGGATTTCAAATACTTAGGCGAGTACTGGACTGCATCTAAGCCCCCGAGTGGGAGGCGGATTCACCACTCGGTAGGATTTTAAACACTTAGGCGAGCACTGGGCTGCATCTAAGCCTCCTAGTGAGAGGCAAATTCATCACTCGGTAGGATTTTAAACACGTAGGCGAGCACTGGGCTGCAGCTAAGCCCCCAAGTGAGAGGCAGATTCATCACTCGGTAGGATTTTAAACACTTAGGCGAGCAATGGGCTACAGCTAAGCCCCCGAGTGAGAGGCAGATTCACCACTCATTAGGATTTTAAACACTTAGGCGAGCACTGGGCTGCGGCTAAGCCTCCGAGTGAGAGGTAGGTTCACCACTCGGTAGGATTTTAAACACTTAGGCGAGCACTGGGCTGCCGCTAAGCCTCCGAGTGAGAGGCAGGTTCACCACTCGGTAGGATTTTAAACACTTAGGCGAGCACTGGGCTGCAGCTAAGCCTCCGAGTGAGAGGCAGATTCACCACTCGGTAGGATTTTAAACACTTAGGCGAGCACTGGGCTACGGCTAAGCCTCCGAGTGAGAGGCAGGTTCACCACTCGGTAGGATTTTAAACACTTAGGCGAGCACTGGGCTGCAGCTAAGCCTCCGAGGGAGAGGCAGGTTCACCACTCGGTAGGATTTTAAACACTTAGGCGAGCACTGGGCTGCAGCTAAGCCTCCGAGTGAGAGGCAGATTCACCACTCGGTAGGATTTTAAATACTTAGGCGAGTACTGGATCGCAGCTAAGCCCCCGAGTGGGAGACAGGCTCACCACTCGGTAGGATTTTTATTGTTTCTCATTGTATTTGTGTTGTAGCTCGAAGGAGAAGGTAGCAGTCGACCTGCACCTTGTCGTCCTTGCGGATCGGAATGAATTTCATACTTAGGCGAGTGCTGGACTGCAGCTAAGCCCCCGAGTGGGAGGTCTGCTCTCCACTCGGTAGGATTTTTAAACACTTAGGCGAGTACTGGACTGCAGCTAAGCCCCCGAGTGGGAGGTTTGCTCTCCACTCGGTAGGATTTTAAACACTTAGGCGAGTACTGGACTGCAGCTAAGCCCCCGAGTGGGAGGTTTGCTCTCCACTCGGTAGGATTTCAAACACTTAGGCGAAACGGATTCGCAGCTAAGCCCCCGAGTGGGAGGTTTGCTCTCCACTCGGTAGGATTTCAAGCACTTAGGCGAAACGGATTCGCAGCTAAGTCTCCGAGTGAGAGGCTTGCTCGTCACTCGGCAAGAATTTTTTTTACAAACTAAGGCGAAACGGATTCGCAGCTAAGCCACCCACTAGGGGATTTCTTATATAAGCAAAAGCGGCAACAATTAATGGGAAAATTATAACACTTTTGTCTTTGATAGATAAACTACAGGAGTACTTTTATTACATCTCATCCGAGTGACTACTTAAGTGTAAAAGGGGCGGAGTAGATGCGCATTCCAAGCTCGTGGCTCGTCGATCTGGCGATCGACGTTGTAAAGACGGTATGCTCCATTGTGGAGAACTTTGGTGACGATGAAGGGGCCTTCCCAAGTAGGGGCGAGTTTGTGTGGCTTCTATTGGTCCACTCGGAGGACCGAGTCTCCTTCTTGGAAGGCTCGGCTCTTCACATTTCTGGCGTAGAATCGGCGCAAGTCTTGCTGATAGATGGTCGATCTGGATCATGGCCATCTCTCTTTCTTCTTCCAGAAGGTCGACTGCGTCCTGCCGGGCTTGCTCTCTTCGACTTCAGAGTAGAGCTCGACTCGCGGTGCATTGTGAAGCAGGTCACTTGGCAGAACCGCTTCAGCTCCATAGACCAGAAAGAATGGAGTTCTCCTAGTCGACCGATTTGGGGTAGTCCTCAATCCCCAAAGAACTGACGGAAGTTCGTCGACCCACGCGCCTGCTGCGTGCTTGAGATCACGCATCAACCGGGGTTTCAGTCCTTTGAGAATTAGGCCGTTTGCTCTTTCTGCTTGTCCATTCGACTGGGGGTGGGCGACTGAAGCGTAGTCGACTCGTGTGCCTTGAGAAGCGCAGAAGGCTTTGAATTGATTGGAATCGAAGTTTGACCCATTATCAGTGATGATGCTATGCGGAACTCCATATCTGAATATCAATTCTCTGATGAAGCTGATGGCAGTGCCAGCATCAAGATTTTTAATGGGCTTGGCTTCGATCCACTTGGTGAACTTGTCGACTGCCACCAGCACATGGGTGAAGCCGCTCCTGCCAGTTCTCAGTGGTCCAACCATATCCAACCCCCAAACAGCGAAAGGCTAGACGATTGGAATGGTCTTCAAGGCTGAGGCGGGCTTGTGTGACATATTGGAGTAGAACTGACATCCTTCACACTTGTCGACTATCTCTTTCGCCATTTCATGTGCTCTGGGCCAGTAAAAACCCGCTCGGTATGCTTTAGCCATGATGGTCCGAGAGGACGCATGATGGCCACTGGTCCCTGAGTGGATGTCGTTGAGAATCATTTGACCTTCTTCCGGCGTTATGCATTTCTGGATGACTCCAGTCGCGCTTTCTCTGTACAACTGTCCCTTCATGACAGTAAAGGCCTTGGATCGACGGACGATCTGCCGAGCCTCTTCTTCATTCTCTGGGAGCTCTTTCCTTAGGATATACACGATGTAAGGCACTGTCCAGTCGGGAGTGATAACCAGAACTTCCATGATTAGGTCGACCACGGCTGGGACCTCAACTTCAGGCGGATCCGTGGCACTTCTTGGCTGCAGGGCTTCTTTGGTGAAAGGATCCTCTTGAACTGACAGCATGTGGACATGCTCCAAAAACACGCCACTGGGAATGGCTTCTCTCTTGGAACCTATCTTCGCCAAGTCATCAGCTGCTTGATTTTTCAGTCGGGGTACGTGATGAAGCTCTAATCCCTCGAATTTCTTCTCCAGCTTTCTTACTGCGTTGCAGTAACCAGTCATAGATGGGCTTCTGACGTCCCACTCCTTCATCACTTGGTTAACCACCAAATCCGAGTCACCATAGACCAGGCGACGGACGCCGAGTGAAATGGCCATACGCAACCCATACAAAAGTGCTTCGTATTCTGCTTCGTTGTTGGAGGAATCAAGTGAATCTGGAGTACATATCTGAGCTTATCTCCTCGGGGGGAAACCAACACTACCCCCGCACCGGAACCATTTAGCATTTTAGAGCCATCAAAGAACATGGTCCAGTGCTCCGAGTGAACTTGAGTCAGCAATTGCTGTTCAGTCCACTCAGCGAGGAAATCTGCTATTGCTTGGGACTTGACAGCTTTCTTTGCCTCAAATCTGATATCCAAGGGAAGGAGTTCAATCACCCATTTTGCCACTTGACCAGTTGCATCCCTGTTGTGCAGAATCTCTGATAATGGGGCATCGCTGACGACTGTGATGGTATGGTCAAAGAAATAGTGATCAACTTTCTTCGTGGTCATATAAATCCCATATACAAGCTTCTGATAATGAGGGTATCTTTGCTTTGATGGGGTCAGGACTTGAGAAATATAATATACTGGGCGCTGAATTTTGAAGGCTTTCCCTTCTTCTTCCCGCTCGACCGTAAGTACTGTACGACAACTTGTCGTGTGGCTGCAATCTAAAGCAACAAAGGCTCTTTGCTGATCGGGGCAGCAAGCATCGGCTGGGTGGAAAGCAGGGTCTTTAACTCTGCAAACGCTGCATCAGCTTCAGGAGTCCACTCGAACTTGTCTGACTTCTTCATCAGTCGGTAAAGAGGTAATGCCTTCTCACCGAGACGAGAGATGAATCGACTTAAAGCGTCCAAGCAACCAGTAAGCTTCTGAACATCGTGCACATGCACAGGTCGTTTCATTCGGAGTATAGTGCCCACTTTCTCTGGGTTTGCGTCGATTCCTTGTTCGGAAACGAGAAAACCGAGTAACTTTCCGCCAGGATCTACGAATGTGCACTTGGATGGATTAAGCTTGATATCATACCTCCTGAGGTTGGCAAATGTTTCAGCAAGGTCAGTCAGCAGGTCGGAACCTTTCTGTGACTTGACCACAATGTCATCCATCTATGCTTCCACATTTCGACTGATTTGAGTGAGCAAACACTTCTAAATCATCCTCATGAACGTGGCTTCGGCATTCTTGAGGCCGAATGGCATGGTGACATAACAGAAGCACCCGAATGGGGTGATGAAAGCTGTTTTGATCTCATCGGGTCCATACAGACGGATCTGATGGTACCCGGAATAGGCGTCTAAGAAAGACAGTCGCTCACATTTCGTAGTCAAGTTGACTATTTGGTTGATGCGGGGAAGAGGAAAAGGATCTTTCGGGCAGGGCCGATTGATATGTTTAAAGTCACTGCACATGCGAAGTGAGTTGTCCTTCTTGGGGACCATGACAACATTGGCGAGCCACTCGGAGTGGTAAATCTCTCGGATAAACTCTGCTGCTAAGAGCCGAGCCACCTCTTCGCCAATAGCCTTCCTTTTTTGGACGGCGGACCGTCGTAGATGTTCCTTGACAGGTTTTGCCTTTGAATCGACTTGCAAACGGTGCTCAGCCAGCCCCTGGGTACACCTGGCATGTCAGAAGGTTTCCATGCAAAGATGTCCCAGTTCTCATGGAGGAACTGGATGAGCGCTTCTTCTTATTTGGGGTCGAGTGTTGTGGAGATATTAGTCGGAGCAGCGCTGGGGTCGGTCGGGTGGATGTGAACTGGTTTTGTCTCACCGGACGACTGAAACGCTGATTTCGTAGCGGGTTTCTTGGCTCGCAACAAATCACTCGGGTCTGCATTTCTCTGGTGTTCCTGCCACTCTTCTGCCACCATTTGAGCATCGACGATCTTTGAGCCTTTCTGGAAGCACTCTTCCGCCTTCTTGCAATTACCAGTAACAGTGATCACGCCTTTAGGGCCAGGCATCTTCAATTTGAGGTACACGTAACATGGTCGAGCCATAAAACATGCATAAGCTGGCCTGCCCAAAATAGCGTGGTAGGCACTCTGGAAATCTACAACCTCAAATGTCAACTTTTCTTTGCGGAAGTTCTTGGAATCACCAAAAACCACATTGAGAGCAATCTGGCCGAGTGATGCGGCCTTCTTGCCAGGAATGACTCCATAGAAACTTATGTTGCTTGTGCTGAGTCTGGACATCGGAATGCCCATCCCTTTCAGCATCTCAGCATACAGTATATTCAAACTACTGCCGCCATCCATCAACACTTTAGTCAGTCGAGTGCCCTCGACGACTAGGTCGACCACCAGAGCTTGCCTCCCAGGGGTGGCTATGTGCGTCGCGTGATCAGACTAGTCGAATGTGATGGCCGTCTGAGACCACTTCAGATAATTGGGTGTCACCGGAGCAACCATATTCACCTCTCGGTTTATAACTTTCAGTCAACTTTTGCTCTCAACATCAGCAAAAATCACTAGAGTGGAATTGACCTCAGGGTATTCCTCGTCACTATCCCCCTTGTCCTCAACTTTGTATGACTCCTTTTCCTTATCCTTGGACTATTTCCCTTGGAACTGCTGTATCAGAAGTCGACACTGTCGAGTGGTATGCTTCGGGTAAATGAAATTACCCTCTTCATCTTTCTTCGTGTGGATGTGACACGGCAAATCCATCATGTCATTTCCTTCTTTATCCTTCACTTTCTTGGGGTTCCAAGGCCCTTTGAGCTTTCCTTTAAACTTTCCTTGAGTCACGGCCAAGGTTTCTCCAGGAGCAGCTGGCTCGGCTTTCCGCTTTTGCTTCCGACTAGAGTTCCCTCCTCCGGTTTCCTGGGCGACTGACTTGTGCTTGCCGCTCCAGAGCCGATCCTCTTCCTCACCATTGGCATATTTGGTGGCTATCTCCATCATTCTACTCAGAGACATGTCTCCGGTTCGACCGAATTTCAGGCTTAGCTCTCTGTACTTAACGCCTTCCTTGAAGGCGCAGACTGCTTGGTGATCAGATACATTCTCTACTGTGTGATGCAATGTGATCCATCTCTAGATGTAATTTCTCAAAGTCTCATTCGACTTCTGCACACAAGATTGCAGCTCTGTCAGTCCCGCTGGTCGCTTGCATGTTCCTTCGAACATTCTGACAAACACTCGGGAGAGGTCTTCCCACGTGTAAATGCTGCTGGGTGTCAACTGATTCAGCCATGCCCTCGCTGATCCCTCCAACATAAGAGGCAAATGTTTCATGGACACATCATCATTTCCGCCGCCGATCTGGACAGCCACTCGGTAGTCCTCAAGCCAAGTATCGGGCTTAGACTCATCGTTGAACTTACTGACTCCAGTCGCCAACATGAAGTTGGGAGGAATCACTGCGGCTCTGATGGCTCTGCTGAAACACTCTGGTCCGGAGACATGCACTCGGCTGCTGGTGAGTACATCTCTGTCGTGACCCTCTCTGTGAGCTCTGTTCCGGTCGACCAGACCTTGAACGATGATGGATCTCGCATCAAAGCCTGGTTCCCTAGGGTCGACTGGAATTCTTCGCCCACCACTATGCTGGCGTCTATCATCCTGCTGTCGAGGTGCGTAGGATCCACCCCTTGGGGAAGGGGTGGGAACTCGACGTCGATCATCGCGATCGAATCGGTGATCATATTGCTCACGATTCCTGTACTGATCGTGCCGGTCTCCACGCCCTTCACGCCTCGGGGACGATCTGTGGCTATGAGCCGACTGGACCGTATTCGCAGCCACGGATTTGCTGTGAATCCTGTTCCGCGACTGTGATACAGCTGAATTTTGATCTCTTGCTGCCCGGAGCAAATCTCTGATCTGCATCAAGCCTCTGCCAGCCTCTGACTGGGAAGGCTGAATTGTTTCTGCTTGCAGCTGCTAAATTCTGAATCAGAGTTCGATATACCTGAGTCGGAGGTGGAAAGAGCTGACGTCGACTGGAGTCCGGGACCCGTTGCGGCGCACGCTCGTCGAGTGCTCGCTGAAGGTTCTCCAGTCGAGTGCTCTGAGCCAGGTTGGCCAAGCGCGCGTCCTCTAAGGCGCGAGCCTTAGGGGTTTCTCCAACGATAGGAGTGTGAAGTGCATCCATGTTCCAGCGGCGAAGTTCTTCCCTCTGCAGCGAATTGAGGGGCTCGGGGAGGTATTCCTCATGGGCGTGCGACGGATCGCCTCCGCCGTCGCCTCCCTCGGCACCGGGAAAGCCGGGGGGACCGTGTGGTCCATTGACCATCAGGACCTCCGCCGCTGGATCACTGTTGTCGCACTCGGATGCAGTCTCTGCGGAGCCAGTCGACAGGTCGATCAGGCCGTAGAGAGATTCGTCGGGCTCGATTGCCGCGACTTGGGCGGTGGTCGACTGGCGAGCCACCGCGTGCCTCACCCACCGCTGAAGCCTCGACCGACCGGAGCGCTTGCGCCGGCGGGAAGCTAGGAGGGAGGATGACACAAAAACCGGTCGATACTAGGTCGACGGTTGCCGCAGGAGGACGCCGCGGACGCACGCGCGAAAGTGCGTCGCTCCGCGGACTGGGAGCGCATCGACATCGAGCGGAGCCTCCTGAAGCCAGGCAGAGTCGTCGGCGACGAACGTGAGCGCGCCAAGACGGATCCCGCGTCCCTCAACCAAAACTCCGCCTGAAACCATGATGAAGGAGATCAAAAAAATTGCAACTTCTCCAATAAGTCGCTAAGACACCTGCCCCAAGGTGGGCGCCAACTATCGTGGTTCTAAGTCTGACAGTAGTGTAGGGGGTACAAAAGGAGAGGCAAGATCCTATCTATGGAGTAGTTGTACACGCAAGAGTTTTACTAGTTCAGGCCCTTCTCGGAGGAAGTAACAACCCTACGTCTTGGTGCTTGGAGGCGGTTGACTGGATTATATGCGTATGAGTTACAGGGGTGCGAACCCTTTACAATAAGGAGGGGGTGGCTTATATAGAGTTCGCCAGACCCCTCCGACCCTCAGTTATGCAGGGTTTAAAGTACATTAAGACAGGGGGTTACTTGTAACGCCCACATAAAGTGCTATGAAGACCATAAAGGCTATTTAATGATAGTCCGTTGCGTGCAGAGTGACTTTAGATCTCCTGGCCGTCGAGTGGTTAGCTTCATGGTCGAGTGGTTATCTTCATGGTCGAGTGTCCTCGAGTACGTCGAGTGGATCACCTCTAGGGCGACTGACAGGTAGTTTCTTCTAGAGATGTCCTTGGGTAGGGTAATTTAGACAGGTCCATGACCCTATCCTAGGTACATAGCTTCATCAGGCGCCGTTGGGTCGTGTGCCGCACCGGATTCCTCTGGATCTTCTGCGCAGCGGACCTCTGCTGCAGTTTCTGTGCCAATAAGAACCAGATCACAACATGGGGTCTTGAAGCCAAAGTTTCATACAGATGGCACGGTCAGGTATGATAATATGCGTTTTGGTGGCCTAGCTATTACAGGTGAGCCAGGAAATTTGACTGAGGCTTTTGAAGATAGAAATTGGAAAAATGCTATGGATGAAGAATATAATGCTCTCATTAGAAACAAAACATGGCACTTAGTTCCTCCAGCAAGAGGCAAAAATATAATTGATTGTAAATGGGTTTATAGAGTCAAAAGAAAGGCTAGTGGAGAAATAGACATATACAAGGCTAGATTAGTAGCAAAGGGTTTTAAACAATGATATGGCATTGACTATGAGGACACATTTAGACCGGTTGTTAAAGCAAATACTATCAGACTTGTTCTCTCTGTTGCAGTATCAAATGGTTGGAGTCTTCGTCAATTGGATGTGCAGAATGCGTTCCTTCATGGCGTTCTAGAGGAGGAAGTCTACATGAAACAGCCACCTGATTACGAGGTAAAAGACAAGTGTCATTATGTGTGCAAACTTGACAAGGCATTATATGGTCTAAAACAAGCACATAGAGCATGGTATTCTAGGTTAAGTGATAAACTTCAAAGGCTTGGTTTTCGACCTTCAAAGGTTGACATGTCACTTTTCTTCTATAAGAAGGGAAAAATAATCATATTTATGTTGGTATATGTTGATGATATTATTGTGGCTAGCTCATCACAAGAAGCAGTCAATGGACTGTTAGAAGATCTTAAGAGAGACTTTGCTCTAAAGGACCTTGGGGACTTGCACTACTTCTTGGGAATAGAAGTGAAAAAGGTAACTGATGGAATAGTCTTAAGTCAAGAAAAATATGTGTCAGATATATTAAAAAGGTCAGATATGATGAATTGTAAAGTTTCAAACATGCCACTTTCAACAACTGAAAAACTTTCCAAGGAAGAAGGGGAGTCCTTGGGAGCCGAGGCAGCTACAAACTACAGAAGTGTGGTAGGTGCTTTACAGTACTTGACGCTTACAAGCCTGACATATCTTTTCCTGTCAACAAGGTGTGCCAATTCTTGCATGCTCCTACTCTCCAGCATTGGACTGCAGTGAAGAGGATTTTGAGATATCTTAGAGGTACTATGAGTACAGTATTAAAGTTCACAAGATCAACCTCAACCGTGGTAAGTGCCTTTTCAGATGCAGATTGGGCAGGTTGTCCTCATGATAGAAAGTCAACTGGTGGTTTTGCTGTTTTTTTTGGACCAAACCTTATATCTTGGAGTGCACGAAAACAAGCAACTGTGTCTAGATCCATCACTGGGGCTGAATACAAAGCTCTAGCAAATGCCACGGCTGAGTTGATATGGGTTCAACCTTGCTTACTGAACTAGGTATAAATCACTCTTCATTTGCACGATTGTGTTGTGACAACATTGGTGCCACTTATCTGTCAGCAAATCCAGTGTTCCATGCAGGAACAAAAGACATTGAAGTGGACTATCATTTTGTTTGTGAGAGAGTAGCCAAGAAGCTATTGGACATTCGTATTATTCCCACTAATGATCAAGTTGCAGATGGTTTCACTAAAGCCTTGTCATGTCGCAAGTTGAAAGAATTCAAGAACAATCTCAACTTGATAAAGTTGTGATTGAGGGGGCGTGTTAAAGTATGTAAATGTATACGGTGTAGATATAAACCGTATACATGTGTGGGGGCGTGCATTGTACTCAGGTAGTTAGGATACGTTTAGGTTGATCTCTATCCCTTGTATAGATTATGACTTGGAGATCAATCCTACAACAACCTAACTACCTAAACCATGTAATTTCTTGTGCCTATAAGTAACACGCAACGCGTCCCTGCATATGCATCCGCTTAACGCATCTTTACAGCAAGCCCCGCCACCGTCGTTCGACCCCCGGGCTTAGCTCTTTATGATGTTTGGAATACACTTTGTGGTTCATTTTCATGGTCCAACAACATTGTATAGCGATATTATCCATTAGCGAGCATTCAGTTGGTGCTTAAGAGGATAACACCCTATGCCTAACTTCAGAAATAAAAGAGGCCAGTATTCCATGAGCCAAAAATACTAGGCAAACCCATTTCCCAGGATTTCCCCTGCCCCCATCGAAGCTTATTTTCAAAATGCAAAGCTAGCCGAAAGAAGTCCACGTAACCCCCTAGGATTTCACAAACCGGACAGTTTACCCCCTAAGGTTTAAAACCGGGCATCTAACCCCCTGTTCATTCCTAAAACAGGTGAATCACCCCCTAGCACCGATCAGAGTGGTTTCATAGGCGGTTTTGTTAACGTAGCAAGGTGCAGGTCATTTCTGATCTGCACCCGGCCTCGTCCATCCTCCTCCGGACGCGAGCGGTGTCGTGCCACTCGCGCCGCTCACCGAATCCCATTCTTGTAATGGTGCGCATCTCGACACCACCCTCCGCCTCTAGGTCTCCAGGTTTCCATGCACACTCGGAAGGCATCCTCTCCATCATGTGGACGACATTGTCGAACCTGCTGCTCCGGCCCGGCGCATGCTGCCAGGGTTCGAGGGATCCTTCTGGACGTCTACACCGTCGCGTCCATGCTGCGCAGCCGCGGCGGGCGCGCTGGGGTGCACTCACCGGTACAACCCGCCAACTGACGTAAGTTCTGGCAAGAGATCGTCCGTGTACTACCATCGACCAGTGGCTCTTGTACTCAAGCTCTCTGAGGCGGACGGTGGTGGGGCGGTCGAGGTCGTGTACGATGATGACAAGCAGGACATCGATGCGGGAAGCAACAAGGAGCAGGAGCGAGTCGCCGGCGAGGTGCACGTACTTGTGGATGTTGTCACAAGGTCCAGATCGCGCGTGAACGCGAGCTCAGACAAGATAATACACAAGTATATACCTGCTGGATCGATTCCCTCCTGGACAAGCACGCACATACACACAAGTACGTGCCACCAAGTCTGAGACAGTCAGACAGACATGATCACACAACCTAATCGTGTTTACCTCTAATAACCAATAGTGGATGTCGAACGCTGCCGGCGGCAGCCGCAGGCGGCACGTGTGCCAGCTCGGTAGACGACGGCGCAGTGTTGTCCAAGGTGGACGAAGCGGACGCTCGCCGGCAATAGGCTGCCGAGGCGACTACGGTACCACAGCGCACGAGAAACTCGGTCGCAAGTCGAAGGCCGATCAAAGGCGATTGATGAACCACAGACTGAGCTTCCTCGTGGCCGGCCGTCGGCTGCTGGCTGGTGCTGCAGCCTACCAGTACCTCAATGACGCAAGTAGTTTGGGTGCGATGACCTGAGCAACATGCGATGGGAGAAAGCTGGGGGAAGGAACTGTATTCACGAGACGACTACCTCGCACCCATAACCTTTCCACGTCACCAAAACCGCCTGAAAAACCATTCTGATCGGTGCTAGGGGGTGATTCATCTGGTTTAGGAAAGTACAGGGGGTTACATACCTGGTTTTAGACCTTAGGGGGTAAACAGGCCGGTTTGTGAAATCCTAGGGGGTTAAGTGGACTTCTTTCAAGCTAGCCTTACCGATAAGTTCATAAGCTGAAATGAAATGACCCGGCCGATGGTGCGTTTTACTCCTCAAACCCTGGACGAATTCTGAGCCCAGATCATATGGGCCGACGCGCCACGATGGCACATGCCGACATTTCTGTTCCACTATACTCTGCCTCTCGAGTCCTGTTGCGTTCAGTTTATGCGTTTTTCTTCACTGATCCGAGGCTGAGAGGGGCCTGACCTAAGCAGCCATGGCAGCTAGCCATCCTCCTATCCTATCTACCCGCCCCAACTATCATCTGCCACCTTTAATTCGCTCTGCCGTAACGCGATGAGGCTGCACTGCATGCCCCGAGCCAGGCCATGTGCCACCCAACATGGCACGTTCCCTGCTCTGCTCTCTCTGCTCACACACAAACCCGAACCCATCTTGTTGCTTAGCACCGGCAGCGCGTACCCGATCCGGTTTATAAATAGCCCCACCGCACCACGGCCATCACCCCACTCCCACACAGGAACCAAACAGACCATCACTCACTCCCCACCGCCACTCGTCAGATCCACACAGCACAGCGCGCGGCATGGGCTCCCTCCCCCTCGCCGTCCTCGCGGCGCTTTTCTGCTTCCTGGCCGTCGGCGGCGCCGTCGAGCTCAACACCACCGACCCCGCCCCCTTCGACGTCGACCTGAACGCCACCGACGCCACCAAGTACTGGGGCCCCTGGACCCCGGCCAGGGCGACGTGGTACGGCCAGCCCAACGGCGCCGGCCCCGACGACAACGGTGAGGATGATGCTCCACACCCCCTCCCTCCCTCACAGGATGAATGCTTCTCCTCTCTTCTTGCGCGAGCAATGTGGCTCATTCCTCGGCGCTTCTTTGTCTTGCTAGGTGGTGCCTGCGGCTTCAAGCACACCAACCAGTACCCGTTCGCGTCCATGACCTCCTGCGGCAACCAGCCATTGTTCAAGGACGGCAAGGGGTGCGGCTCATGCTACAAGGTAAATTAAAATACTACTCCTACGTACTAGTAGAAGAGAAACAGTTTACAGTTACTGTCAACTAGTAGGCCGATCTGCAGAGTCTGACAGCGGGCCCCGCATGCGCATAGTAATGTATCTGTGGTGTGTGTAGTTGTTCAGTCGCTTTCCGCGAGAACGTTACTGTGCGGCGGAGAGCCGTTGCAGCTTAGGAAGAGCATCGATTGGCGCTCGACCTCTCCGGTGCCTGAAGCTGAAGCTGACGTTTTGTTCTGTTTCAGATCAGATGCAGAAAGGACATGTCCTGCTCCGGCAGGACGGAGACGGTGATCATCACCGACATGAACTACTACCCGGTGGCGCCCTTCCACTTCGACCTCAGCGGTACGGCGTTCGGCCGGCTCGCTAAGCCCGGCCTCAACGACAGGCTCCGCCACTCCGGCATCATCGACATCGAGTTCACACGGTAAGAAGAGTGAGCCACACCTGCAGCGCCGTAACAGTACTGGTGGAACATTGAGAATTTGTACCACCATTTTGCAAAATTCTTGGTTGAATTTCCTGTCCATCGTCCGGGCAGTTAAAAAGTTGGAAAAAAGTTGGGTGCATTGGATCCACCCAACCGCCCGCATTACTCCTGGCCGACCGGGCACGGGCGCCACACACACTCACACACACACTCTCCTCTGCTCTGCACATGCATGTGCAACAGCTAGTAAGCACACAGGGCTCAGCTTTATTACTCGGGCCCAACCCACCCTCCTTTTGCAGCACGGCATATGCGTGCCCTGCCACCATACGCCACCGGCCAGCCCATTTCCGTCTCGTATCACATAGCGCGGCTGGGCCCCTGGTCGAAAGATACAATATTCCGCCGCAAGATCGAGCAAAGCAACAAAACTAACAATACCCATGGACTAGTAGACTACCAGCGGCAACTTCTCCTTTCATACAACAATTTGTAAGTAGAGTACGATCTGGTGGCTAAATACGGTGCTCGTGTGCGTGTGTGTGGATTGCAGGGTGCCGTGCGAGTTCCCGGGGCTCAAGATCGGGTTCCACGTGGAGGAGTACTCTAACCCCGTCTACTTCGCGGTGCTGGTGGAGTACGAGGACGGCGACGGCGACGTGGTGCAGGTGGACCTCATGGAGTCGCGGGGGCCGGGCGGCGGCAAGTGGACGAGGATGAGGGAGTCGTGGGGCTCCATCTGGCGCCTCGACTCCAACCACCGCCTCCAGGCGCCCTTCTCCATCCGCATCCGCAACGAGTCCGGCAAGACGCTCGTCGCCAACAAGGTCATCCCGGCCAACTGGAGGCCCAACACCTTCTACCGCTCCTTCGTGCAGTACAGCTGAACCCACCATGATTCCGTTGCTCGGAGTTACTAGTAATGCTACTACGCAGCTAGCTGCTACGGTCAAGTGAGTCATCAGTCATTGGGAGTGTACGGTTGGTCATTGCGTTGCGTTGAGTCGTTGTAAACTGTATCGGGTTGGGGTGGTGTCGGTGCGTCTTTCTAGGTGAGAAAAGTTTGGTTGGGCGCGGGTGCGTCCATGGAGTTGGGTCTCGGTCTGGGTCTCTAGGGGCGTGATGAGTCCGTGTATTGGCAAATGGGAAAAGGCTGTGTGGGAAATGGAGGAGGCAGGCGTACAAGATACGCTCTCCCGCCCACTCTCGCCTTTTATAATTTATATCATTCAAGGCGGTGATATTAATCGAAAGTATATTGTTACTACTACTACTACTATATGAACCATGTGTTGTACTTGTGCCTCCTTTCATTATGCACCTCCAGGTTTCTTTTTGTGACTTGTCTATGATATAAGCATTTCTTCAGTATGGGCATACAATTTCATCAAATATCCCACATAATCTCATAGTTCCGGGACAGTGTACTCGTCTCCCGCAAAAGGGAAAGTTGGCGCCGTACATTTGAAAGTCCAGATCGGTTCCCGCGCGCGGTAAATTTACAAACCTGGCGCGAAGAGGACGGCCTTTTACCGCTTCTTTTCCTGCAGATTCCTTGCCTAAGCAGCAGTAGCACATGATTGGTTGCCGGTAAAGCACGCGGCCGAATTATCCAGTCTCCTTGCGGGCTGCGGCCTTCGATAAAGCAGCTACTACTACTCCCTACCGTAGATTTTCTTTATGCCAAAGGTCCTGCCAATTGGATGTGTACGAGTACCGTACCGACCTTGGCCGGAGAGAAATTCCCCGGCCGACTCCGGTCAAGCAGAACAGTGCGCGGCACGCAGCGATACAAGAGCGTCCGGCCAAACGAAGCGTCCCATCTTCCGCCGCCGGGGTCCGGGCCTTCAAATCCCATTAGCTGTACCGCGTCGCTTGCTTGCAGCTTGCTGCTGCTTGCATGCTGGCGATCCCTGCCCGTACGAGTTATTGTGGCTCCCTCGTTCGGTCCAGATCCCCACCCCAGCACTGGCATGTTCTTATTCTTATCCTACACGGGCCGGGCCCGCTTCAATTCACCGTCGTCGGAGCTCAGAATCGGCACCGCAATGCTGAGCCAGGAGTAATAACTCCTGTTCCTGTTCCTCGGTGCCGCGTCGACCGATCCGATCCAGCCTGATGTGTGATCATCAGGGACGTCAAATCGAAACATAAGCTGGCGCTCTGGAGTTGGCATCCGATCCGCCGATGGATGGATCGGGCCGGCGAGCCACAGCTGGGGGTGGGGGTTGGCCGGCCGACACTGGTCTTGTTTTGGACGTGCACTTCCCTCTCTTTCTATCCGCGGATCGAGCTGGTTTCCCCGCGGTCCGCGGCATGTGCGGCCCATGGGGTCAAAAGGCGATGTGTACCCTCTGTACCTTGCCAATGCCGCCCGGTACGGCGTCGTCTTTAGAGCAAGTATAATAGTCCTATTCAGCAGGCTACAAGGGATCCCGCGTCAGCAAAATTCTGAGCTGGAGGAGAGTAAAGGCATCCAATCAACTTCTTTTTTCTTTTTGCCCATGCATGCAAACATTGATTACCCTGACCATCCAACATCTCGTACAAAGCCAACCTTATTATACCAGACTTTTTCTATGAAGGCTATTGCTGATATGGCACCCATATAGAGCCCGTTGCCGGCGTTTCTATTAGCCATGCTCTTACCAGTTCCAGTTGTGATCCGCATCCGCCTAAGCATGTGTGTCGGTGAATTCCATTATCATCTCCTACCCGACCGGCACGCACCGGAGCATAACATCATTAGTATCACTGTTGAAGCTAAGCAGAGTGCTCCCACTAACAGTCGTAAGT
Source organism: Triticum aestivum (assembly GCF_018294505.1). Lineage (NCBI taxonomy): Eukaryota > Viridiplantae > Streptophyta > Magnoliopsida > Poales > Poaceae > Triticum > Triticum aestivum. The sequence continues at coordinate 411,987,224 of NC_057795.1, forward strand.
ACTACTGACTGTTAGCATAGTGTGGACGAGCGGTCCAGCAACTCCACCGAGATGCGAAGAGAGCGAACCATCACGCCACACCACGCGGAAAAATATCTCTGCGGCGTACGCAAATCTGCAGATGTGCCTGCATGGAGGTCGATAGCGTTGGGGAGTAAAAAAGATCCGATCAGCGGCGAGTGGTTGGCGACGGTGGTGGGTTAGGCTGCGCAATGATTGACTGACCTGAGCTGCCTCCAACTCCGACGGTACATTCATTTGCCGGCGGGCTAGGAAGGACGGCCCACCAGTCAGCGAGGTGATACAAACAGCATATCGAAAGCCGGATGAGGTTAACCTCTCCGGTCCAATTTCCAAATCATGAGCAGTTGGCTGACAGTACAAAAAACATCTTCAGGTAACCAGTTGGCTGTGACTTATACAAGCTAAAATGATGTCAAAACGATATACGTACAAGCTAGAATGATTTTAATACAACAAATCATCCGTTTCAAAAAAGAAAGTACAACAAATCATGTGCAATTGAGTGTAAAATACACGATGCTTAAGGTGCCTTGGTGCGTCGGCAGATTTTCATGTCCAAAGGGAAATGCTGTACAGGTGCTTGTACGACGTAGTACGATCACTCTTTGGAGCTGCCCGGCCGGGTCTGCTGTTGGCTTAGCTTCTGGTACATGGCCATCATCCTGCTGTACGCCTCCATGCCGTTCGGTTGAGCTTGCTGTTGCTGCTGCAGCAGAGATTCGTGCCACCGCATAAGAATCAATCAGAAGTTCGAAGGGAACAGTGCGCGAAGATTTGGATTTTTGGACTACGTGCGTACCTGCGTGTTCTGCTGCGCCGCTTGGCAGGCGAGGAAGGCGGAGTAGGCGTCCGGCACGGCGGCGGACTGCTTCTGCCGGTCGGCGCCGGCGCCGGCGTTCCAGGGCTGCATGGCGACGAAAGGGGTGGACGCCTGCATCATGGGCTGGGTGAGGCCCGGGTAGGCGGGCTGCGCGAGTGGCCCGGCCATGTTCATCATTCCCAGGCCCATCTGCGCCATCTGGGCCATCTGGGCCATGTTGGCCATGACGGACATCTGGGCTAGCTGCGGCATGGCCATGGGCATCATCATGCTGCTCATCCGGTTCATCATCTGCACCGTTGCCTGCAGCTGCTTCAAGTGGTCGATCACCTCGTCCAGCATCGATGCCTTGTCGGTCTGCGTCAATAGAAAATAGCAAATCGACGTTTATTTATCTGGAGATATACGTTCGATTGTCTGGTTCGGTGATTCCCGTCGAGAAATACAGTACCTTGCTTGAGTTGGGGACGAGCTTTTGCAATGTCTGCATCTTCTGGTTGATCCTGTCCCTTCTTTTCTGCAACAAGGAGTCATCCTTGAGTTAATCAGCAAACTAACTAACAAGGCATTTTAATCTTCTTGTTTTAAGGACAAACATAGCACTTCCTCTCTTTTTTTTGAGGAAGCAAACATACCACTTCCATCTGATAAAGAAAACTGAAAAAAGAGAAATCTAAGAAAGACTTTTCCTAATTGAATTCAGGTTTCGTCCTATTAGTTTGAGTAATTGTGCTATTAAGATTTTCACTAAAGCTATGATCTCTAGAGCACCTGTTTTATGTGACAAACTTATTTCCCCAAACCAATCTACCTGTATTAAATGGAGGTTTATATTAGAAAGTGTTGTTATGGCCCATGAAGTGATACATGAGATTCACCGAACTAGGACTAGTGGTTTAGTTTTGGAACTTGATTATAAGAAAGCTTATGACAAAGTGAGTTGGGAATTCCTTGTGGAAATGCTCTCTTCTAGAGGCTCGGGAGAGAAATGGATTAAACAGATTTATAATACTTTATTTCAGAGTTCTTTTTGTGTGAGAATTAATGGTACAAATGGGCCCATTTTATTGGGGGCAAAGGGCTTAAATAAGGAGATCCTTTGTCCCCCTCGTTGTTCAATTTGGTGGCTGATGTTTGTCCAAAATGTTATCTAAAGTTGTTCATCATAACTTTGTCTCTGGGATCCTTCCTCATATGATCCCTGGAGGTGTTGTCAGTGTGCAATGTGCAGATGATACCATCCTCTTTGTGGATGTCTGGAACATGCTTGGAATTTTAAATGGATTTTATCATGTTTGGAGAATCTTTCTGGATTGAAAATAAATTTCCATGAAAGTGATCTCCATACTGTTCATGTTAAGGAAGACTTGGCTAATTGTTTTGCCCAGATCTTTTGTTGTCAGTTTGGTTCTTTCCCTTTTAAATATTTGGCTGTTCCGTTGCACTTCAAAAAATTGATAAGGGAAGATATACAACCAATCATTGACAAAATTAACAAAAACATTTCTGGTCGGCTTGGCAGGAACTGTCATACCGGGGCAAACTAATCTTACTTGCCACTTGCATAGCTAGCATCCCCACTTATTTGATGCCTATTATGAAATTCCCCAAATGGGCTATAGATCATTACTTTTGAGACGTCTCTTTTCTTTGGGGGTGACATGGGGGATGAACACAAGTATCGCCTGTGGGAGCAAAAGATTCTTTGACGGTAAATCTAATGATTGGAAACTCTCTTAAATTTCAAATATGTGACAAAGAAACCAATATTCTTTGGGCTAAACCTGGTCTGGTATCTCCCTTCTATAAAAGTGTTTGTTGAGCGTTCTCTGCTGCTAAAACCTTTTATAAATGGAAATTGGGCAGTGGCGACAGTATTGCCTTTTGGCATGACATATGGATTGTTGACTATTCACTTAAAACCTTATACAAGGATTTTCTTGAAATTTTCCAACAACAAGATGCTATTGTTGCCCAGGTTTTGGAAGGGTTGATTTTAATACTTACCTTTAGAAGGTGTGTGGATGAACAACATCTCAATAGATGGATTGAGTTGGTGTCTATGATGAAAGCTGATGTTTTGTCATGTGACAACAATACTCCCATCTGCATACTTGAGCCATCTGGCATACACACAATTAAATCCTTTCACAAGATGATTAACTTTGGTGGGATTTCTTCTGAACTACAGAACTACATTAGGAAAATTAAGGTGCCAGCTAACATACATGTTTTTCTATGACTGGTCCTCCATAACAAAAGTTTGACTAGGATAACCTAGCTAAATGTCATTTTGTATCTCAACCTAGCTAAATGTCGTTTTGTATCTCATCCCACTTGTGTTTTCTCCAAAGAATTTGAATCTATACAACATCTCTTCTTTGATTGCACCGTTGCAAAAAGTGTTTGGTCGATCATTTCTGATATTCTTAACATTCCTATACCATGCTCTTTCAATTCCTTATGCTCTCTAGAGATATAAGAAGAAATCTGATGCAATTACATTAGTCAAATCTGCTACCCTATGGGGCTTATGGTGTGTTCGCAATGAATTTGCTTTTAGGGGTGAAAATGGCGAAGTGTGAAATGCATTGTGGGTTTGGTAGGCGGTCTGGTTCGACAATGGAAGGTACCGTGTATCAATGCTCAAGCTACTCTGCCACTCGAATGCCTAAGATTGCTCGATCATCAGTGTGGAGAGCTACATAGGATAGCTTGGCAGGCTTCCTCATAGGGATTATAGATCAATTTACTTTTCCTTTGTGGCTTGTCTTTTTGATCTATTTCATGTATCCAATTACAAGACTGTTGCTTTTCCCTTCCTTAGGGTGTGTAATAATTCTGTTGCGGCTAATTTTGGTTGTGACCGAGAGCCATAAAACGTTGACATGGTTGTTGTGTTGGCTTTAATAAAAGTTGGGGGTAGGGGGAAACCCCTTTGATTAAAAAATCATTTCAGGTATTGCATAAGGAGAAGAAATAGTTTTGTCACATGGACATAAAAGGTCCAAACAAAAAAATAATCATTTACCTAATGAAACATTTATGGTCTAGCGCATTTAGTTTTTCCCGCTTTCTTATTTAGATAAAATTGTTTTGGTAGTCTCAGGGTGAACAAAAGGCCCCATTCTTACTAAATAAAAGAACAATGTATGTTATTTTCATTGGACTCCCTAAATGAAGATCGCCCACCCCAAGCCCCCTAAGACCAATGGGGAGGGGGGACTTGACCTTCACCCGATTGTCCTACCAACTCCACGTTTGCCTCTCTTAGTTTGGGCATATTTGCTTCATTTCCATCATCTAGCCCCCTCTTATATTTATGCTTCACCAATGCATCTCCTCCCTCTTGCAATCCTAACCGATCGTTGTGGACTTGCCTCGCTGACATCATGCACATCCCGAGTGCATCTCATGCCAAAGAAATCATTTACAATGGATAGATTTTAGTTCTACAACATTTTTTATTGTTAACTTGCACGCATGAAGATCCCAGGCACCGATTCCCACTAACTTCGATGGTTTTGTCGCAACAGGTTGAATTAACAACTTTGTTACGACAACTCACCATGCGTATGCTAAGCATTTTGATGCTCACGTACACACTCTAATGGCTCGTAGACATTCAATTTTTCAGTGTGACATATTTGCTTAATAGAAATGATAGACTACTTATATCAACAAGTTATTCCTTTTTTTCAGGAGCCCATTCGTATGGAACCTCAAAGTCAAACATGCTTGGCTTAGAGAAATTTAAGGATGAGTGAATGACTGCGAAGTTAATGTCGGTGCGCACGAGTGAGGATAAAAGTGTACATCAAAGATTAGTGTTGGTATGTGGTGCTAGTCTAGATCCTGCCAGGTATAACGGCCGAGAACTAATGGTTGTGTGGTCGGAGTGTTACAAATGGAATTAGAGTCAACCCTCGCGGTTACACATGCCTGTGTGGGTGAGTGACGCAGACATGTACACGTCGTGTGCGGCCCGTCATGACACACGACATGGGCATATGTGGATGCCGACATTGGCACACAAGGATGTGTGCTAAGAAGGAACCTTCCTACTGGACTGAGGGGACGTCGGGTCTTTGATTGGGAGGTCTATGTGACTTCATGATTTAATCAAAATGATAGACTACTCGTATCACCAAGGATTTTCTTTTTTATGAAATGACCGACTGGAAAGTTGACATCGGATGCTTACAAGTAAAGACAAAGTGGGTAAGAAGGATAAGTATTGGTTTGTGGGGTCAGTGAAGATTTCATCAAGCATAATTGTCATGAATCGATGGCTGTGTCCGGGACGTTATGTTCAGGATCATAAGTAAAAATCATTAACCCTTCTTTGTAGACATTGTTGTCTCAACATATGTGCCACTCCCTGGCAGCACCAGGGCGTCCAACCCAGCCATGAAAGAATGGCTGAGTGTGTGCCTGCCTTGCCGCCGCTGCTGTCAGCGTTGGTCGTGGTGGTGATGCACCCCTACTCCTTAAGTGGTGAGGGCTCTCGCGCCCTATTCCTGGCAGCAGTTCTAGAAGCTATGGCAGTGGCCTCGGTTGGCTATGAGGGCGGTGATGAAGCTGCTGCTAGTGCTTGGTGTCCTCCGACAACTGTTGGTGGTGCGGCCCGACAAGATCTAGGTGCTGCCCCTCGATCTTCCGGTTGGGTCTGTAAAGCCAATATGAATCGAGGCTGCTAAGATCGCACGCCTCCTCTCTTCTCATTATGTCATATATATATACACACACACACAAGTACATGGCAATCAACGTGAGTTACAAGTTTAGGTAGGATACAAACCGACTTGATCTGTAATAGGAATTCTATCTGTAGCAACTGGACTAGGACTCTCCAACACGCCCCCACAGTCTGAACTAGGGAGAGAAGCGACATGAAGACTGGATCGAAACTGATGAATGAGTGCAGACAATAGCCCTTTCGTGAAAATATCAGCATATTGGGATGAAGATGGAACATGTAGAACACGAACTTCGCTGACATCAACCTTCTCACGTAAGAAATGAATGCCAAGCTCAATGTGTTTGGTCCAACGATGTTGTAGTGGATTATGAGAAAGGTAAACAACACTAACATTGTTGCAGAACAAAATGGTGGCACTGGTGACTGGGCATTGAAGTTCGTGTAGTAACTGACGCACCCAACATGACTCAGCTACTGCAGCTGCAACAGCTTGATATTCGGCTTCCACACTTGAACGGGAAATGGTAGTTTGCCACCTAGAAGACCATGAAATGAAATTATCGCCAAAAAACATGCAAAACCCGGAAGTGAAGCGTCTGGTGTGAGGGCAACCAACCCAATCGACATCTGAATATGCAATGAGTTTATGAGAGGAAGAAATATGAAGTGTCAAACCAAGGTCAAGTGTGCCTTTTAGATATCTAAGAATACGTTTAAGGAAGAGAAGATGGGGTTCGCGAGGATCATGCATATGAAGTCACACTTGTTGAACATAATAGACTATATTTGGGCGAGTGAGGGTGGTATACCGAAGAGCATCGACAAGACTAAGATACAGTGAAGGATCGGAAACAGGGGAACCATTGGTGGATAGAAAGTTTGGCATCCGTGTCAACTGGAGTAGAAACAAGATTACAGTCATGCATGCGAGCCCGGGAGAGTCGAGATAGTACTATCGTAGGGAGAGTTGTAAGCCACTAGATGTGCGAGATACAAAACTTCCGAGAAAGTGATGAAGAGGTCCAAGATCTTTCATAGCAAATTCTTTAGCAAAGGAAGTGATAAATCGATGAGAGAGAAGAAGGAGAGGAGGCAGTAAGAATGATGTCATCGACATATAGAAGTAAATATGCAGTGATGTTTCCCTTGTGAAGAATAAACAAGGAGGCATCATACTTGGACTCAACGAAACCAATAGAACGAGCATAGGTTGCAAACCACTGAAACCGTGCTCGAGGAGTTTGCTTGAGACCGTACAAGGATTTATGCAAGCGACAGACATAATCAGGATAACGAGGATCAATGAAACCAGATGGTTCTTGACTATAGACGATCTCATGAAGATGACTGTGAAGAAAGGCATTTTTAACGTCGAGTTGATGTAGGCCAAGAAGAAGAGAGAGCAACAAAGAGATCAACCGTATAGTGGCTGGCTTAACAACATGGCTAAATGTCTCATCATAGTCAACGCTGGGCTGTTGGGAAAAACCACGGACTACCCAACGAGCTTTATGACGAGCAAGTGAGCCGTCAGAATGATATTTGTGTTGAAAAATCCATTTACCGCTGACGATATTTGCACCTGGAGGAGAAGGAACAAGTGGCCAGGTGTTATTTAAAGTGAGAGCATCAAACTCTTCTTACATGGCACTGTGCCATGATGGGTCACGAAGAGCCATGAGATAATTCTGAGGTATGGACGAGGATACGATGGCAAAAATATTAAGGCGATCAATTGGTGGTCATAAATGACCGGTTGTTGAGCGAGTTCGATGAAGAGGTGCTGGGTCAGGTACCGAGAACATAAGCAAAGGGCTGGCGGGTGCATGCATAGTGGGTGTGGGGGTAGCGGGCGCATGCATAGCGGGTGATGGATGTGGAAGGAGGAGAGGATGGATAAGGGAAGTGGCGGCTTCTATTGGTGATGTGGAGAGTGGAGGTTGAGTTGGTGGAACCGATGTAGGGGTGGCAGGCTGATGGAAGTGAGCGAGCCAGCCGGACTGGACGGGCTATCATCCAGCTCTGATACCATGTAAAGCTGATATGAATCGGGGCTGCTAAGATTACACCCCCCTCTCTTCTCATTATGTCATACATATATACAAGTACATGGCAATCAACGTGAGTTACAAGTTTAGGTAGGATACAAACCGACTTGATCTACAATAGGAATTCTATCTAGAGCAGCTGGACTAGGACTCTCCAACATGGTCGGCTTGATGGCATAGGACGACAGGTGCGCCTAGGTTCCAGGAGTACTGCGGCTACTGGCCTGGGGACCTTGTAGGACGGCCTAAGCGGGCGGAAGCTGACAAGAGGTGCTCCTGTCGGTGCTCTACGGTGACTAGTGGGCGGCGGTTTGTAGCAGGCCGGTACGGGTAGTTGGTAGTCGAGCTTCACCGGGAGAAATCCTATCTCTCGCTTTTGTTGGATCCAGCAACGGCGATGCGCGCGGGTGTCACGCTCTTTCTTGGAAGTGTTGCTCCTGTGTGGAGTTCCTCCCCTCTCCTCGTGGTCATGGCTCCAGATGGAAACCTCATATCCGCATAATCGGGAGATGAAGGTTTCTTCATGTGTCTTCCTCCAAGACATCATCTCGGAGTCAACTACAATTGGAGACCGGTGGACGGCGTCATCTTCGCCGCGTGGGTTGTTGTGGCGGCCGTTTCAGGGATGCTGATTTCTGTTTGGCAATGATGATGACGTCGAGAGGAGCTTGGGGTCGCGGCTCGGGCTTCGGTAGTCGGATCTTCCCGGCGTGTGCGAGGAGCTCTTCTGTGGGTTGCCTGGTTGCTTTAAGCCGGGGCTGTGGTGGAGCGAGTACAGGTGGCGATGATGATAGGCACTCGGTGGTCGTTTACGGAGGGCATGGTCGGCGCAAGTCCTGCATATATCCCTTGCGAAGCTTGTCGTCAAAGTAGGAGTTGTCGGTTGTTCGTGTGTGTGTATATCTGTTGGCATGTGTCATCGTGGTTTCTGTCGAGCTGCTCGCGGGTTGCCTTCGTTGATGTAGCTCTATGGTGAAATCGGAGTCGCTCGTTCAGAGGTAATCGACGACGATGATGACGCGTCCGACTCCTCGGCGGATGTCTTTTCTTCTTCATAGCTATGTGTTCCTTGTCGGTGGCCAGGTTGACTGATGAAGCCATGTTACGTGGGTTGGATTGTATCCGTTTTAGCTCGGTTTTCTGCCAATTATCTGAGCAATTTCTCATTCTCTTCTTAGGGAGTGTTCGGAATCCCTCCACTCCAGAGGTCGCGGAGCCGGCGGAGCTGCAGGCTGAAAAAGTGGAGCTGGAAAATACGCACTCCACATATCCGCGGAGCTGGCGGAAGGCCGAACAAGTCCTTGATCAATGAAAATGACAAGTCTTTTGCCTCGTTTCAAAACGACACCCGGATGTTGTGAATCTGTATTGTTTTGAAAGTGCTACACCAAGCTTACGAAGATATGTGCAGGTCCTCCCCAAAATTTGCTATGCAATTAGCTCATGACAAGTCCAAAATCAATTCACTTTCTAGCTCGATCACTATCTCAACTCAATTTGAGCTCGGTTGACGCTGAAGACGAGGAAACCGGGTTGACTAGTCTGGGTTGCTCGGTTTCTCTTTGGGCGGAAGTATGCAAGCGAGGCACGCGTAACCCACACATTCTGCATTTCACACTAGCTTAGCTACCACTTGTATATGCGCACGTGTTCTATACCCCTTATAGAAATACACTGATTGCTCAAGTTGGTTGAAGCTAGACCTAAAATGCATGTCATTGACTAAAAGTACGAATAACCAAATACGAGTACTAGTATAAGTAATAAAACTATATAACAAATACCAGTATGAAGTGTAAGCAACAAATCACTGTCATGCATCAGTGCAGAAGAGGTAGTTGCTTACACGCTCAGATTCGTTATGGATGGCAGCAGCCCGGCTCCTCTTAGTGGAAATGGACGACCTCATTGGAGCTCCCCCCTTGATCACGACGTTCTCTGCTTCGTCGCACAGCCCGTCTCTCTTTTGTATCTCAACAGACGCATGCACCGGTTAGATAGACGCAAGAAAAAACATAAGCATAGGGAATCTGCAAGCCCATACGGATCAAGACAAGCTGGATCGACGTACTCTACGTGCATGCGAGATGCTTACGATCGAGGCATGCATATGCAGGGTGTGTGTGGTAACGTGTGAGGCTTTTAGCCCAGAGCTTTGCTTGCCTGCGACCGACGGCTGAAGCAGCGGGAGTCGCTTGCGCCTCCCCCGAAGCTCGTGTTCTCCGTCTCCGGGGAGCCGTGGTCCAGCGACGTGGAGTTGTTGGTCGTCGTGAACCCGCACAAGTCGTCAGCGCCGGTGCCGCAGGGCTCCAGAGTGAGCAGCGAGCTCTCGCCGCGGCCGGGCGCGGCGCTACCTTGGCTGGCGCACACGCGCCCGTCCTCGCCGACCTGCCGTGCCCGCTTCCTCCGCACGCCCCCCTCCGCCTGGTCGTCACCCCTCGCGCACGGCACGAGCCCGTCGGCTGGCGCGCCCACACCGAGCCAAGGCGCGACAGCTGCAGGCAACGGCTGCCCGAGGTGCGACGTCGACTGAGACGACAAACGAGCGGCCGCCTCGCCCACCACTGCCTCGAGCGTCTCCCGGTGATCACCCGCGCCGCCGATGGCATGCATCTGCGCCGGCGCCGGCGCGGCCGGGTACTTGGGCACCGACCGGTTGAGCAGCCCCTGCCAGAAGATGTTGCCCTTCTCCCACGTCAGCTCCGCCACCTCGTCGTACTGGTCCGGCATGGGCATGGCAACCGGCCCCGTCAGACCGCTGTCTCCAGACGCCATACGCTGCGCCGACCTGGTGGACACCGGGTTGAGCCCCGCGCCAACCGTCTCGTCCAGATCCCAGCTCGGCACGCACTGGTTATTCATCACGCCCCGCCACCTCCAATGCGAAGCTATATATATACCCGGAAAGAAGGACCGGTGGCTTGCTGTGTCGTCCCGGGATTGGGCCGGCAGAGCAGAACGGAGGTGAGCTAGCTATATGTGTGTAGACGTGTAGTAGTAGGTGCAATAAGCTATACCATATGATATACGTAAGCACAATATATATGGTGGTCGTTGGAAAGCACGGCAAGGCAAGCGGAGGCGGAGATACTTATGGAGCGGTGCGTGGAGGAGGCAGCACGGGTGCACGGCGCGCGCGGAGGTGTGTGTGGCGGAGCCATGCAGTGCGCGCCGGGGGCGGAGGCGATAGATGGATGGATAGGTGGAGAGGGGGGCAGGGAGAGGGACGGGACGGGGAGAGGGAGGGCCCTGGGCTTGTGAGGAGGAGCCGGGCACGTAGCCGCCTCGCCTTCCACATGACCACGTAGGAGTCCAGAGCGCTTGCATGCGTTTTCAATCCAGCTAGTAGCTCGGACGTTTCTTTCGCGCCTGCCTTTCCGGGGCTGTCGGGCCGGAGGCGTGCAGCCGTCGGGTTCCCATCGGGTGGTGGTGCTGCGTGCATGGCGCGGAGGCAGCGGGCATCGGGTGCTCCTCTGATTTGTGGCTCCTGGACCTGGTACAGTTCCGAATCCTGTGGGGCAGGCACCGACGGCCGGCGAACTCTTGAAAACTGCTTGCACGTGTCGACCGTACACAAACATGCATGCACCGGACCACTCTCCGATTCACGGCCGTTTCACGTTGCGGCCCACGACGATAATTCTGTACTCCATTTGGCATGGGCCCACCTTAGCCCGGTTGCCTCGCTGGCGTTCCTGGCTTATAAAACTTTATACCCAAATTCTAATAAGCGCAGCTGCACTTTTTAACATTCCCGAGCACACCTGCGAGAGCCGTCGGATGCATCGCGATCGGACGCGATCTCGACCAGGTGGAACCTGGTCGGTACGAAACATCGCGCGTGGTGGGCCCTGCCATTATCTGTGCAGTGTGGGCGGTTTCTCCTTCCTCCTCGCCCAAATCGACGCAAATCGACAACGGCACTCTCCCCCATTCGGCGGTGTGGGCGGTTTCTCCTTCCTCCTCGCCCAAATCGACGCAAATCGACAACGCGCCTGCCCAAATCCGCCTCGCCGCAGTCCAAATCGGGGCTCTCGGGGGTGGTTCGGCAGCGCGGGGTGGTCGGTGCTTCGAGTTGCTCTCCCGCGCGGCTCGTCGGCCGTGGAGGAGCTACTTTCGCAAGCGAGATCGGCGGCCGTGCAGAGCGGCAGTCACGGCGAAGGAGGCGAAGTGAGACGGGAAGTCGTTCTGTGCGGGCGGTGGCGAAGGAAAGAGGCGGTTCATCGGCCTCAAGGTAAATCTCGCGCGGATCTCCCCATTGCTGTCCTTGCTGGTGGCGTGGAGTTTTTAGTAGGTTCGTCACGCGCTGGTTAGGGCTCGCAGCGGTGCTCGTTTGTCGACCTGGTCAGCGTTTTCACTTGCGCTAGTCCCTGCTACTAGTCCTTGCTACTTTTTGGGGGTAGCCTCGGGGGTGGTTAGGTAGGTACCTTGGATGTATGTTCGCCCCCGCGTCCGGTGTCGTGGTTCTAAGTCTGACAGTAGAGAGCGGGGTAGGTATGGAGAGGCAAGATCTTAGCTGTGATGAAGGTGTACACACGATGTTTACGAGTTCAGGCCCTTCTCGAAAGAAGTAATAGCCCTACGTCTCGGTGCCCGGAGGCGGTCAATTGGATTATATGTGTTGGATTACAGAGGGTGCGAACCCTTGTGACAGAGGAGGGGGGTGGCTTATATAGAGTGCGCCAGGACCCCAGCCTCACTCCATTACAAGGGAACTAATGTACATAAAGTAGAGGCGTTACTGGTAACGCCAGCATTAAGTACTCTTAATGCTCATGAAGACTAAGGAATAAATATCTGGCCGTTGTGTGCTCTCCTGACTACTGGTCTTCAATATGGTCGAGTGATCTTCCTTGTGGTCGAGTGGCGATAGGTAACCACCATCGAGTGATGTGACTATCGAGTGGATTGCACTCGACATATGAGACTAGTGTTCTTCTGTCGACTCTTGGTCTTTTCATCTTCCAAGGTAGTGACCTTGGGTAGGACGTATAGGTCGAGCCTATGACCCTACCCCAGATCTGTATCCTCGTCAGTAGCCCACGAATGGATTAAGGTGTGATAGGAATGTAAGGCGACGTTGGACCTGTCCTGTGTTTTGTGTCTCCGCGAGTGCTTCTTGTTAGACTGAATGCCCGCCTTGATATTTCGGAGCCGACTCGGTTGCCTTGACCCATTTAGAACGTCATCGACTGAACTGATGGCCTCATGCATCGAGTGTCGAGTGGGAGCGTGAGATCTCGGGAGCGATCGCCTGCGGGGAATCCCGGATTCCGCGGGATACGAAATTTCGGAGGCGCGCGCGGGTAGGAGGGCGCCGAAAAAAGAGGGACCCGGACGAGCCGAGATGCCTCGATTATCGCGCCGCCTTTTTCGCCATGTTCGCTGCGCGCAACTGTAGCAGGATTTGACGGGATTGCCTAGCCCCACTCGCCAGTCACTCGGAAGTGAGCCTTTATAAGGCGATGGGACCGGGGTGCCTGCACTGTGCACACCTGCCTCTTCTTCTTCTTCCTCCGCTCCTCCGCCGTATCCAGCGCCTCCGCCTCCGACGCTACAGCTTCCCCACCATGGTGAAGGACAAGATGGCGGCGCTAGAGCGCGCCAAGAAGGCGACGGGGGCGGCGAAGGGCAAGAAACCAAGCCGCAGATCGTCATCGCGCTCGGGGTTGCCGCCAGGCTGGATCCAAGGCGATTGGATCCGGTCTTCGATTCGGCAGGAGGATCTGACCGAGCTGGAGGAGTCCGGGCTGGGGGCAGCGAGGCTGTCGAAGGGAGAGATGGAGCCACAGCCTCGACCGCGTGAGTGTGTTTTGCTCGCCACACATGTCGGTCGGGGCTTCTCGCTTCCTTCGCACCCTTTCTTCCGCGGGTTCTTGAACTTTTTTGGGGCACAGCTCCACCACTTCTCTCCCAATACCATCACGTACCTAGCCGCATTCGTGTCGATGTGCGAGAATTTTTTAGGGTGTCGACCGCACTGGGGTCTCTTCAAACATATCTTCACCATTAATTCTCAATCGGTTAAGAAGGCGAAGTCGAGTGACTCAAAAACCCACGTGATCCAGATGTGCGGGGGCTTAGGTATCCAAAAGAGGAATAGGAGTGCTTTCCCTGCTGTGACCCTTCCCGAATCTGTCAGGGGTTGGCAGTCGTCCTGGTTCTACTGCTAGGACGTTGCGACTCCCGGTCAGTCGACCGGTCTTCCTCCTTTTTCATTCGACCGTGTCCAGACTCCTGCTCCACTGAAGGTTACCGCCGCCGAGACCATGGAGACGAGGATGTTAGTGGACCGAGTGGTCCAGCTCATCAACGATGGAGTCACGGGCTTGGACTTGCTGGAGGTGTTCCTCGCTTAACGGATCCAGCCTCTCCAGGCCCGTGACCACCCGATGTGGTTGTATTCTGGACCGGGCGACACCACTCGGGTCCATCCGGAAGAAGTGCCGCCCAACACCGTGGCCTTGTGGTTGAAGGGTATGACGGGCAATCAAGATAACCCCAGAGGGTCCAGGCGAGTTGTCCCTTTCAGAAGCGACAACCCACCCGACAAGGTACATTCTCTGTTCCGACTGTTTTCCGTTTGTGCTCCGACTGCACTCAGCGTTGGCTGATTCTTGTTTTGACCAATTTGTTTTGCAGGTATTCACTGAGATGTACTCAATGCCCAACGGCGAACAGGCCTTGTTGCAGGACCAGGAGGGGGAGGACAGTGCGGAGGAGAGTGGCGAATGGGAGTCTCCGGGAGATGAGGATGAGAAGAGCGAGGAGTCGGACAAAGAGGAGGAGGTCGACTCGCCGCCGCGCTCTGAGCGCCGATCCAAGAAGCAACACGATCCGTCTAAAGGTCGTGTGAAGAGTTCGGCTCTGAGTGCCACCACCCATAAGCGCACTCGGACGTCGACTCCGGGGCCGACGGAGAAGGTGGCTAAGCAGCCAAAAGTCGCCCCCTCCAAGACCCGAAAGACGCTGCCACGAATCAAGATGGACGTCCCCGTTGCCTCAGGGTAGGTATCTTGTTTGTGTTTTTGCAAGTCGACTGAATGTTTTCCCAATCCGACTGACTAATTGTTGTGTCCTCTCAGTCCCGCATCTGCTGCCACTGACATGGATGTTGATAAGGCACCAGAAGATGAAGAAGCCACCTCACGAGCTGGTAAGTCTATTCAACCCAGTCCTGTTTAATTGAATGGGTGGTCGATTGACTGAAAATTTGGTGCTTCTCTTCTTGCGTAGCCCCGCAAGATGTTGTTGTGCTTCCCGATGACGAAGACAAAGAAGAGCCTCTTCAGGAGAGGAGGAAGAGGAGTGGAGGGTCGAGCAGGAGGAGACTCGAAGTCCAAATTCCTTAGTCGACACCGGCACCTGAGACGATGGCTCGGACCAACGTGACGTTTGCTGACCCGTTTACGACTGATCGTCCGTCGGGGTCGACTGCATAGACGCCTGCTGCACCAGTGCAACTCCACTCGTCTGACCCGGCCACTACTTTGGCCCCTCTGGAGCCTTCTCTCTTTGCCACATATCAAACTCCGGACGACTCTCCGAGTGCCGCTAGGGAAGCTCTTTGCCAGGCGAATCTTGTCATGGAGCAGGTGAAAGTGATGCATGAAGCTAGACAGATAGCCTACAATGCCAGCACTGCTCTTCAGACCAATGTCCAGGTCAGTAAACTTCCGACTGAACTTTCGGGCGTTGCTTTAAATCTGATCACCCACTGGGTGTTCCCCTGTTTAAAACTTGAGTAATCTCTGATTTTGCATTTTCTGAGTCAGTGGGGGCACGTCGAGTGCACCCACTGGGTGTAGTCCCCGAGACCACGATCGGCTGCTGGCAGTCGACTGAGGTCTAATGAGATTTGATCATTCTATCCCTTCTCTTTTTTTTGAACTCTTCGCTGAGTACTGATCTGATCCAGTGGGGGCACGCCTAGTGCACCCAGTGGGTGTAGTCCCCGAGACTACTGTTGAATGTTTTATTCGGCAGTAGTCTTAGAGTAAATCTTTTCCTTCACTGTATGTGTCGACTGACATGTCTGTCTTTCTGGCTGCAGAGGTCTTGTGATCTTGGAGCTCGGCTCACCGACTTGAAGAAGAAGCATATCAGTGTTGAACTTGACCTCGAACTTGCGAAGAAGAACCTGAAGAAAGCTCAAGAAGAAACAACTATCATGGGAGGTAATCACTCGGCCCCCTTGTCTGCTTTGTAGCTTTATGCTTGGCGCTGGCTTTTCTTTCAGTCTCTTTGAACCGAGTGAATTCACACAAGCAGATGTGCGTAGTGAAAATCGCCAACTTCAGTCTCGTCTGAAGAGTGTTGTTTCTTTAGAGAGGATGAAGGAAGCTCTAGAGCAGAAGGATCTGGACCTGGCAGCTGCTCAAAAGGAAGCACGCGAGAAGATGAAGCTTGCGGACGAGAAGCTGGCTTCAGTCAGCAAGTTGGAGGATGAGAATCAACATTGAAGACGGCTGTCTCGGACGCCAATCATGAAGTCGAGCAGCTGAAGAATGACAAGGAGAATTTGACCATTGAAGTCGAGGGTCTCAAGACCAAGGCCAGCAAGCTAGAGTCTCATCTGGAACAACTCGCAGCAAAGCTTGTCCTAAAGCTGGAAGGTATGTCTACTCAGTTAGATAATAGTCGTCGACTGGGATTTGCAATACTGTCGACTCATTCATTGTTCGTTGTGGTGGAACAGAACTCTGTCGAGACTTCGAGCCTGAAACCAGACGGGCCGAGACAGGTCTCGACCCCATCAACTGCCCCATGAAAGATGAAGTCGCGATGAACTTGCTTCGACTGGAATCGCGCTTGGACGGTGCAGTCGACTATCTGGCTCGGCTGAAGGCGGCAATGGTCCGAGTGGACGTTGAACTCTGGCCTCAAGCAGAAATGTCCCAAGACCTCAAGTCTTTGATGACTCGGCTAAATCAGATCACAGACCGAGTGCAAGAGTGGAAGAAATCTTCTGCCCGCTGTGGTGCTGACGTCGCCTTGTCTTTGGTCCGAGTGCACTGCAAGGAAGCAAGGGAAGACAAGCTGGCAGCTCTGAAAGTGGCTAACACCAAGAAGCATTCCTTCGACGACTTCATGGACACCTTCCTCGAGGAAGCCACTCGCATCACCGATATCATCGACCTTGACAGCTTCTGCGACCCGGCCAGTCCTTCCACCGCCGAGTGACGAAGAAACATTTTGCCACCGCTTTTATTTGCCTCGGAATGCCGAGTGGATTTGTAATCGTTAAAACTTCTTCAGGCCTGACACCCGAGCACTTTATTTTGCGGTTTAAGAAACTCCGGATTTATCACCTCACATATTGCGTCTATCTTCGAATGAAATTCGCCTTTCCCTCGAATTATTGTCTGTTTGCTTAATGCAGCTTCTGGGGGAGAAAGGCCAGTCGAACGGTCCGGGGATCCTCGAGTAGCATCAATCATCTCATCAGCAAGGCACTCAACAATCGTCTTGACGTTCTAGTCGACCGGTCGGGTGATCCTTGAGTAGCATTGATCAGCTCATCAGCAATGCACTCAGCAATGGTCTTGACGTTCCAGTCGACCGGTTGGGTGATTCTTGAGTAGCATTGATCAGCTCATCAGCATGGCACTCAGCAATGGTCTTGACGTTCCAGTCGACCGGTCGGGTGATCCTTGAGTAGCATTGATCAGCTCATCAGCAAGGCACTCATCAATGGTCTTGACGTTCCAGTCGACCGGTTGGGTGATCCTTGAGTAGCATTGATCAGCTCATCAGCAAGGCACTCAACAATGGTCTTGACGTTCCAGTCGACCGGTCGGGTGGTCCTTGAGTAGCATTGATCAGCTCATCATCAAGGCACTCAGCAATGGTCTTGACGTTCCCGTCGACCGGTCGGGTGATCCTTGAGTAGCATTGATCAGCTCATCAGCAAGGTCCTCAGCAATGGTCTCGACGTTCCAGTCGACCGGTTGGGTAAGGTTCTCGGTACTTAGGCGAGCGCTGGGCGGCAGCTAAGCCTCTGAGTGAGAGGATTGCTCATCGCTCGGTAGGATTTTTTCAAACTTAGGCGAGTACGAAACTGCAGCTAAGCCCCCGAGCGGGAGGATCGCTCTCCACTCGGTAGGATTCTTAACACTTCGGCGAGCACTGGACTGCAACTAATCCCCCGAGCGGGAGGATCGCTCTCCACTCGGTAGGATTTTTAACACTTAGGCGAGCACTGGGCTGCAGCTAAGCCCCCGAGCGGGAGGATCGCTCTCCACTCGGTAGGATTTTTAACACTTAGGCAAGCACTGGGCTGCAGCTAAGCCCCCGAGCGGGAGGATCTCTCTCCACTCGGTAGGATTTTCAACACTTAGGCGAGCACTGGGCTGCAGCTAAGCCCCCGAGCGGGAGGATCGCTCTCCACTCGGTAGGATTTTTAACACTTAGGCGAGCACTGGGCTGCAGCTAAGCTCCCGAGCGGGAGGATCGCTCTCCACTCAGTAGGATTTTCAACACCTAGGCGAGCACTGGGCTGCAGCTAAGCCTCCGAGTGAGAGGCAGACTCATCACTCGGTAGGATTTTTAACACTTAGGCGAGCACTGGGCTGCAGCTAAGCCCCCGAGTGAGAGGCAGACTCATCACTCGGTAGGATTTTTAACACTTAGGCGAGCACTGGGCTGCAACTAAGCCCCCGAGTGAGAGGCAGACTCATCACTTGGTAGGATTTTTAACACTTAGGTGAGCACTGGGCTGCAGCTAAGCCCCCGAGTGAGAGGCAGACTCATCACTTGGTAGGATTTTTAACACTTAGGCGAGCACTGGGCTGCAGCTAAGCCTCCGAGTGAGGGGCAGACTCATCACTCAGTAGGATTTTTAACACTTAGGCGAGCACTGGGCTGCAGCTAAGCCCCCGAGTGAGAGGCAGACTCATCACTCGGTAGGATTTTTAACACTTAGGTGAGCACTGAGATGCAGCTAAGCCTCCGAGTGAGAGGCAGACTCATCACTCGGTAGGATTTTTAATACTTAGGCGAGCACTGAGCTGCAGTTAAGCCTTCGAGCGAGAGGCGGACTCATCACTCGGTAGGATTTTTATCGATTTGCTTCAAGAGAAGCAGATTCATGGCTAAGGTAATGTACGAAAAAGAAACAAACAACAACCATTCGGAATGAGCAAATTATGTCTTTTGATAGTTAAGCTAAAAGGTATTCCTTATTACATATGATCGGTCTAAAACATCTAAGAATAGAAAGGGCGGAGCAGATCCGCATTCCAGGCGCGCGGCTCATCTTTGTTGTGTTCGACGTTGAAGATGCGGTATGCTCCGTTGTGGAGCACCTTGGTGATGACTAAAGGGCCTTCCCAAGCGGGGGCGAGCTTGTGTGGCTTTTGCTGATCCACTCGGAGGACCAAGTCCCCCTCCTGGAACGCACGACCCCTTACGTTCTTGGCGTGGAATCAACGTAAGTCTTGCTGATAAATGGTCGACCAGATCAAGGCCATCTCTCTTTCTTCCTCCAAGAGGTTGACTTCATCTTGTCGAGCTTGCTCTGCCTCTTCTTCTGATAAGAGTTCGACTCGGGGAGCGTTGTGGAGCAAATCGCTCGGCAAAACGGCTTCGGCTCCGTAGACTAGGAAGAATGGAGTCCGTCCAGTCGACCGATTGGGGGTTGTCCTCAGTCCCCAAAGCACCGATGGAAGTTCGTTGACCCAAGCTCCTACCGCGTGCTTGAGGTCACGCATTAATCGAGGCTTCAGTCCTTTGAGAATCAATCCATTCGCTTGTTCCACCTGTCCATTCGACTGGGGATGGGCGACTGAAGCGTAATCGACCCTCGTGCCTTGGGAGGCACAAAAAGCTTTGAACTCTTCCGAATCGAAATTCGAGCCGTTATCTGTGATGATGCTGTGTGGGACGCCATATCTGAATATAAGCTCTCTGATGAAACTCACGGTTGTGCTTGCTTCAAGGCTCTTGATGGGCTTGGCCTCGATCCATTTGGTGAACTTGTTGACTACTACCAGCACATGAGTAAATCCACTCCTGCCTGTCCTCAAGGGTCCAACCATGTCCAGTCCCCAAACGGTGAAAGGCCAGACAAGTGGAATAGTCTTCAGAGCTAATGCAGGTTTGTGGGACATGTTGGAATAAAACTGACAGCCTTCACATTTGTCCACTATTTCCTTTGCCATCTCATTGGCGCGTGGCCAGTAAAACCCGGCTCGGTATGCTTTGGCTACGATGGTCCGAGAGGACGCATGGTGACCATAGGTCCCCGAGTGAATATCGTTCAGGACCATTTGGCCTTCTTCTGGCGTGATGCACTTCTGGCAGGCTCCAGTTACACTTTCCCTGAACAACTGTCCCCTTATCACAGTGAAGGCTTTAGACCATCGGACGGTCTGTCGAGCCTCTTCTTCATCCTCTGGGAGTTCCTTCCTAAGGATGTATGCAATGTATGGCACTGTCCAGTTGGGCGTAATTACCAAAACCTCCATGATTAAGTCGACCATGGCTGGGATTTCGACTTCAGTCGGATCCGTGGCGCTCTTGGGCTATGGTGACTCTTCGGTGAAAGGGTCTTCCTGAACCGAAGGTGAATGGATATGTTCCAGAAACACATTTCAGGGAATAGCTTCTCTCTTGGAACCTATCTTGGCCAGCTCATCTGCAGCTTGATTTTTCAGTCGGGGCGCATGGTGGAGCCAAGGTAGTCAGAGTCGGGATTCGGAGCCGGATCGATTTTCCTTGGATAGAATCGAGTCGTAGTATCGAGTCGTGGAACCGAGGATTCTACTAGATTTACTAAAATAAGATATTTTCTGTCCACGCCAGAAATTTATATGGGTTCTATAGAGTTTAACACTAAATATATAGCAAGAAACGTACACATCAATGCTAGCTTACATTTATGGAACATATATGGGAGGGAAATACATAGATCATTTAAATCTTCAACATAAGAAATTTACTTAGGAGGTTTATTAGAGTATGTGAATGGCTGATCACTTGTATAGATGACCTGTAGTGTTGAAACTTGAAGGGTCTTGCTCTCCTTCTCCGATCAATATCGACGCATCCTCCTTCTCATGTCAATTTCCATCCGTCGACAAGCCTGATCCTCAATTTCGATCTAGGGTTACATAGAGCCAGATCAAAGGTGTCAACGGCTGAGCATTTGGGCTTGGGAGGGGAATAAAGGGTCATGAGTCATGTGAAAAGGGATCTTGATAATGGCATAGATTATGCTACAAGTAAACATATCGCTTAGATAAATTAGTACAATCCGATATCGTCCATAGCATAATCGGGATTCTACAATTTTCTACAGGATTCTATGATTTGGATCGCGACTCAAGATGGATTCTACCTGATCCGGATTCATAGTGGGACTTGGATCGACATGCTTCTGTAGGGTCGTGAAGTCGTAGGATTCTGGCGGTCAAGTCGGGATTCTGACTACCTCGTGGAGCTCCAAACCTTCAAACCTCTTCTCCAACTTTCTTACTGCATTGCAATAACCTGTCATGGCTGGAATCCTGACATCCCATTCCTTCATCACTTGATTAACCACCAAATCTGAGTCGCCGTAGACCATAAGACGACGGACACTGAGTGAAATGGCCATACGCAACCCGTATAGAAGTGCTTCGTATTCGGCTTCATTATTGGAGGAATCAAAATGAATCTTGAGAACGTAACTAAGCCTGTCTCCGCGGGGGGATACCAAAACTACCCCAGCACCTGAACCATTCACCATCTTGGAGCCATCAAAAAACATAGTCCAATGCTCCGAGTGAATTTGAGTCGGCAATTGCTGCTCAATGCACTCGGCCAGAAAATCTGCAATTGCTTGGGACTTGATGGTCTTATTTGCCTCGAACTTGATATCCAAAGGGAGGAGTTCAATCGCTCATTTGGCCACTCGACCAGTTGCATCTCTGTTGTTCAGAATTTCGAATAGTGGCGCATCGATGATGGCTGTAATGGAGTGGTCAGAGAAGTAATGCGCAACCTTCTTCATGGTCATATATATTCCATAGACAAGCTTTTGATAATGCGGGTATCGCTGCTTGGACGGAGTCAAAACTTCAGAGAGATAATAGACTGGGCGTTGAACCTTGTAGGCTTTTCCTTCGTCCTCCCGTTCGACCGTGAGCACCATACTGACAACTTGTCCAGTGGCTGCAATGTAGAGTAGTAAAGGCTCTTTGCTGATTGGCGCAGCGAGCACCGGCTGGGTGGAAAGCAGGGTTTTGAGCTCTGCAAACGCTGCTTCAGCTTCATCAGTCCACTCGAACTTATCAGACTTTTTCATCAATCGGTAAAGAGGCAAAGCCTTTTCACCGAGACGAGAAATGAATCGACTCAGGGCGGCCAAACAACCAGTCAGCTTCTGAACGTCATGCACTCGCACGGGGCGTTTCATTCGGAGGATGGTATCAACTTTCTCTGGATTTGCATCGATCCCTCGTTCGGAAACGAGAAAACCGAGTAACTTTCCCCCTGGAACTCCGAACGTGCATTTTGACGGATTAAGCTTCATATCGTACCTTCTCAGGTTGTCCAAGGTTTCTGCAAGGTCAGTCAATAGGTCTGAACCTTTGCGAGACTTGACCACGATGTCATCCATGTACGCTTCCACATTCCGACTGATTTGAGTGAGCAGGCACTTCTGAATCATCATCATAAATGTGGCTCCGACATTTTTCAAACCAAAAGGCATGGTGACATAGCAAAAGCACCCGAATGGGGTGATGAAGGCTGTTTTTATTTCATCGGGACCATACAGTCGGATCTGGTGGTATCCGGAATATGCATCTAAGAAAGACAAGCGCTCACATCCCGCAGTCGAGTCAACAATCTGATTGATGCGAGGGAGAGGGAAGTGATCTTTCGGGCAGGCCCGATTGATATGCTTGAAATCAATGCACATACAAAGTGAATTATCCTTCTTAGGAACCATGACTACATTGGCTAACCACTCGGAGTGGTAGATTTCACGGATGAACTCTGCTGCCAACAGTCGAGCCACTTCTTCGCCAATTGCTTTCCTCTTCTGCACGGCGGACCGCCGAAGGTGTTCTTTGATGGGTTTTATTTTGGGGTCGACACGCAAACGGTGCTCGGCCAGTCCCCTGGGTACACCAGGCATGTCAGAAGGTTTCCATGCAAAGATGTCCCAGTTCTCACGGAGGAACTGGATGAGCGCTTCTCCCTATTTGCTGTTGAGTGTTGTTGATATGTGAGTTGGCGCGACATTGGGATCCGTTGGGTGAACATGAACTGGCTTCGTCTCACCAGTCGATTGGAATGTAGAATCTATGGCATGTTTCTTGGCTCTAAGTAAATCACTCGGATCTGCGTTCTTCTGATATTCTTGGAATTCGACTGCTGCCATTTGTTCATCGGTGATCTTGGAGCCTTTCTTAAAACACTCCTTAGCCTTCTAACGATTGCCTGTAACAGTGATCACGCCTTTGGGGCCAGGCATCTTCAATTTGAGGTACACATAGCATGGTCGAGCCATAAAGCGTGCATAGGCTGGCCTACCCAAAATGGCATGATAGGCACTCTGGAAATCCACGACTTCAAATGTCAACTTCTCCTTACGGTAATGCTTTGAATCGCCGAAAACCACGTCGAGGGAGATCTGGCCGAGCGATTTAGCTTTCTTCCCAGGAATAATACCATGGAAACTCATGTTACTCTCGCTAAGCTTGGACATCGGAATTCCCATCCCTTTCAAGGTCTCAGCGTAGAGGATGTTCAGACCACTGCCACTGTCCATCAGTACTTTGATCAGTCGAGTGCCTCCAACTACGGGGTCGACTACCAGAGCTTGCCTCCCGGGGGTGGCCACGCGAGCAGGGTGATCAGACTGGTCGAATGTAATGGCTGTCTGAGACCATCTAAGGTAGGTGGTCGTCGCCGCCGGAGCGACCATGCTCACCTCCCTGTTGATGACCTTCAACCGACTCTTGCTTTCAACGTCAGCAAATATCATCAGAGTGGAATTGACTTTGGAATAACCATCGCCTTCCTCATCATCTTCCCCTTGATCTGACTCCTTCTTCTTTTCATTGGGTTGCTTCTCTCGGAACTGCTGGATGAGGAGTTGACACTGCCGGGTCGTATGCTTCGGGTAAATCAGATTACCTTCTTCATCTTTCTTCGTGTGGATGTGGCATGGAAAATCCAACACATCATTTCCTTCCTTATCCTTCACCTTCTTAGGGGGCCAGGGCCCCTTAGGTTTTCCCTTAAACTTTCCTTGATTCACTGCCGCAATCTCTCCAGGAGCCGCTGGCTCGGCCTTGCATTTCTGCTTCCGACTGGAATTACCCCCACCGGCCTCTTGGCCGACTGGTTTGCTCTTCCCGCTACGGAGTCGATCCTCTTCTTCTCCTTAGCGTATCGGGTGGCTATCTCCATCATTCGGGCCAGAGTCATATCTCCAGTCCGACCGAATTTCAAGACCAACTCCCTGGATTTGACGCTTTCCTTGAAGGCGCACACAGCTTGATGCTCTAAAACATTCTCGACGGTGTGATGCAAAGTGGACCATCTCTGGATGAATTCCCTCAAAGTCTCATTTGGCTTCTGCACGCAGTGCTGAAGCTCGGGCAATCCTCCGGGTCGCTTGCACATGCCCTCGAAAGTTCTCATGAACACTCGGGACAACTCTTCCCAACTGTGAATACTTCTCGGAGCCAACTGAGTCAGCCATGCTCTGGCCGATCCTTCCAACATGAGTGGGAGATGCTTCATAGCAATCTCGTCGTTACCGCCTTCGATCTGCATAAACACTCGGTAATCTTC
The DNA here is from genome assembly GCF_018294505.1 of Triticum aestivum. NCBI lineage: Eukaryota > Viridiplantae > Streptophyta > Magnoliopsida > Poales > Poaceae > Triticum > Triticum aestivum. The sequence continues at coordinate 412,011,609 of NC_057795.1, forward strand.
AAGCCAAGTTTCAGGCTTAGATTCACCGGTGAACTTACTGACTCCGGATGCGAGCCTGAAGTTAGGAGGTATCACTGCTGCCCCGATGGCCCTGCTGAAACACTCGGGACCAGAAACATGTACTCGGCTACCACTTGGACGATCTCTGCCAGGGTCTTCCCTGTGTGCTCTGTTTTGGTCGACCAGACCTTGAACGAGGATAGACCTCGCGTCAAAGCCCGGTTCTCTTGGGTTGACTGAATGCCTGCGCTCACCACTGTGACGACGCCTATCATCGTTCCGCCTAGGCACATATGATGCGCTCCTTGGAGGAGGCGTGGGTCCCCGACGACGATTGTCATGGTCGAGTGGAAGATCATATTGCCCACGACCTTCACGCCGCGGAGGCGATCTTGGGCTGTGGGCCGACTAAACCGTGTCCGCTACAACGGATCTGCTATGAATCCTATTCCGCGACTGAGATACTGCTGTATTCTGCTCTCCTGCCGCGCTGAGCAAGGCTCGGATCTGCATCAGCCCTGTGTCAGCTTCCGACTGGGAAGGTTGGATCGACTCTGCTATCCGGGTTGCAGCTGTGCGATTCTGAATCAGAGTGCGGTATACCTTAGGTGGGGCCGGGAAAAGTTGTCGTCGACTGGATTCATGGATCCGTTCCTGGGCGCGCTCGTCGAGAGCGCGCTGAAGGTTGTCCAGTCGAGTGCGCTTAGCCAAGTTGGCTAGGTGCACCTCCTCCAAGGCCCGAGCTTCGGGGGTTTCTCCAACGATGGGCATATGGAGTGCATCCATGTTGCGGCGATGAAGGTCTTCCCTCTGTTGCGAAGAGAGGGGCTCAGGTCGGTACTCCTCATGGACGTGTGACAGATTACCGCCTCCGTCTCTGCCGCCGTCGCGACGGAACCCCGGAGGGTTGTGAGGGCCATCGACCAGCAGAACTTCGGCCGCAGGATCGCTGCTATCACACTCGAATGCAGTCTCCACGGAGCTAGTCAACAGATCGAACAGGCCGTGGAGGGTTTCGTCTGGCTCGATTGCCGCGACTTGATGGGTGGTCGAGCGTCGAGCCACCACATGTTTCACCTAGCGCTGAAGCTGCGATCGACCGGATCTCTTACGGCAGCGAACAACGGGGAGAGAAGACATCGTCGGAGCCGACTGATACTGAGTCGACGGCTGCCGGAGAAGGACGTCGCGAATGCACGCGCGAAAGTGCGTCGCCCCTCAGACGGGGAGCGCCTCGACGTCGAGTGGGGATTCTTGAAGCCACGCCGAGTCGTCGACGACGAAAACGAGCACGCCGAGATGGATCTCACGGCCCTGAATCATCACGCCGTCGGAAACCATGATGATGGTCGGAAAAACTTGCAGCTTCACCGATAAGTCGCTAAGACACCGGCCCCACGGTGGGCACCAAATGTCATGGTTCTAAGTCTGACAGTAGAGAGGGGGTAGGTATGGAGAGGCAAGATCTTAGCTGTGATGAAGGTGTACACACGATGTTTACGAGTTCAGGCCCTTCTCGGAAGAAGTAATAGCCCTACGTCTCGGTTCCCGAAGGCGGTCGATTGGATTATATGTGTTGGATTACAGAGCGTGCGAACCCTTGTGCCAGAGGAGGGGGGGTAGCTTATATAGAGTGCGCCAGGACCCCAGCCCCACTCCATTACAAGGGAACTAATGTACATAAAGTAGAGGCATTACTGGTAACACCGGCATTAAGTACTCTTAATGCTCATGAAGACTAAGGAATAAATATCTGGCCGTTGTGTGCTCTCCTGACTACTGGTCTTCAATATGGTCGAGTGATCTTCCTTGTGGTCAAGTGGCGATAGGTAACCACCGTCGAGTGATGTGTCTGTCGAGTGGATTGCACTCGACATATGAGACTGGTGTTCTTCTGTCGACTCTTGGTCTTTTCATCTTCCAGGGTAGTGACCTTGGGTAGGACGTATAGGTCGAGCCTATGACCCTACCCCAGATCTGTATCCTCGTCATCTGGTTCATGTGATTTTATGGTTGAAACAGGTTCGGAGGTGTGCGCGCCCCCGCTGCAGATTGCGGAGTAATTTTGTTCGACATTTTTTGTCCACCAGGCAAGTTTATGCCAAACGCCAGGAAAGTCTATGCCAAACGTCAGACAAGTTTGGCCCTGTTTTTTTAGTTCGGGGGGGGGGGGGGTATGAGTCCGTGTGTTTATCTAGGTACCACGTAAGTTCATGTTCGCTATCAGTCAAGCTATGGTCATCATGGATGTATGTTCCATTGCTGCTGGAGGAAAACAGGATACCAAAGTTTATGGTCATCAGGCAAGTTTATGACAAACGTCAGGCAAGTTTGGCCCTGTATTTTTTTAGTTCGGGGGGTAGGAGCCCGTATTTTATCTAGGTACCACGCAAGTTCATGTTCGATATCAGGCAAATTATGGTCATCATGGATGTATGTTCCATTGCTGCTGGAGAAAAACAGGATACCAAAGTTTATGGTCATTAGGCAAGTTTATGCCAAACATCAGGCAAGTTTGGCCTTGTTTTTTTAGTTCGGGGGGTAGGATCCCGTATTTTATCTAGGTACCACGCAAGTTCATGTTCGCTATCAGGCAAATTATGGTCATCATTTTGGGCGTTTTTTTAGTTATGCACTAGTTCTTTTGCGTAGCTGGCAAGTCTTGGGTAGGATTTGGGGTTGGGGTTGGTAGTTGCCAGGCAGAGGCGTTTTGTAGCAGACAAGTTCATCATGCCCAATCAGGCAAGTTTTTGGTGTTAGGCAAGTTAATTTTCATGTAGTTTTTACAGCCAACAATACGATGCTGAAATGAATGTCGTTTTTCGTTGCTACTTCCATGAGCACTACAACATGTGAATAGTTTAATCCTTTTGCTAATTTTCTATTATTTTTTTCAGGCAAACATGTCTGGTCTGTCAAGCAAAAAGCGTGATGAACTGGATTCAACATCATCGCAGCATGACAGGGTCCCATCTCCTGCATTTGAAGTCCGAGTGGAGGTTAAACCGGCCCCCACCCCACCCCCAATACCTCTTTCTACCCCTTTTTCCCATAAGTGCACCTTAGGTTTTATCTTTATTGCTTTTTGGAAGGCACCTGTATCAGAAGAGCAAGGTATTAACAAAACAATTATTTACGAGCAGAAGCGGCAAAAGCGTGTAGTAAACTGAGGGAAGCGGCCTGCTAGCAGCAGGAGTAATGAGGATGCTCCAGTCGAAGGTGTGAATGAGGGGGATGTTTCTCAAGAGCAACAACCAAAGAAGAAGCATCGTAAAGTTGCTGACACTGAGGTATTATAGAATCCTTGTAAAACTACACTTCAAATCCCTTAATCACAAACTACACTGTGATGTGTTTTTTTCTGTTGCCATATAATGGTTGCTTATTTTCCCACCCACACAAAAAATGGATTATAATTGTGTTTTTAATAGGCTAAAAAGGGAGGGGTGAGGCAACTCATGTTCCTCACACCACACATAAGTTGCCCCACACCCCCACCTATCCCTGGATCATGTTTTACCTTTTGCGTAACACACAGCCAAAGGGGGGAATCTCAGGTGCCTCACCCACGCACAAGATGGTTTTTTTGTTGTATCTTTTTATGCCGTTTTTCATATTGGCTATTCAAGGTAATTTCATATCTATACAAGATTTCTTAGGGTCCTAGGAACAGGTCATCACCTGCGAGGCTTTTCAAGTTAAACAAGGGACTTGTTGATGACCAAAAGATTGTTATCAGAGACATAGAGTTTGGTGGCTTGTTGGATATAAAAGCCACTAGCATGCCAGGGGATCTCAGTCAGTGGATTATGAAACACTATGATCCAAAGATGTCTCAAATAGTTATACCTGACAGGGGCAAGATCCCGGTTGATGCAGAAAGTGTTCACAGGATATGGGGCTTGCCAAACAAAGGGAGGAAAGTCTGCTTCGAAATGAACCCCGATGTCATAAGGGAATTCAACAGCTTCTACAGGATTGAGGGCAAAAACTCCCCTACGCTGACATCATGGTGCAAAATGATTGAAAATATGAATGGGGCTGCTGATGACAATTTCCTCTGTGCTTGGCTGGCAGTTGCCTTTTCTTGTTTCCTCGCTCCAACAATAAGCTTGAGCATTTCCCCAAGGTGCTTCCCCGCTATCTTGAACACAAATGTCATCAATGACTCAAAGATATGCGACTTTGTTGTTGATCAACTAAGGCTAGCATTCATGGGGTTTGGGGAGAAGAAGAAAGCGGTTTGTTGTTGTGTCTTCCACCTAGTAGTAAGTACAAATACATTATAACAATTTTCTGTTTGTTCATTCTTTTCTTCCCTAATTCAAATATACTATGGGAATGGAGTTTGATGCTTCTTTAATCCAAACAATGCAGATACTTTACCTTGATTCATTGGAGGTCGATGAGCCAATTCCTAGCACGCTGCCCAGGGCGGCCATTTGTAATGATGATCTCATAAACAAAGTCATGAAGAAAGACAAGAAAGGGCCAAGCGTGTATGGAAAGTTGCATGTAAGTTTTCCCATCCAAGCCTGTTTTTACATAAATATCATGATAGCATGACAACAACCTTTTTCAAATAGACACTAATGAAATTGCCGTTAATTGGATAAGGAGAGGAGGGGGGTGTCCATCTTATGTCTCCTTTTATGTGTGTTTGCAAATTTTGCGTTATGTTCTTGCAATTGATGGTACAAACACCAGCAACTCCCGCTTTGTTTTCTGTTATTTAGGGTTTTTCCAGCAGGCAAAAAAAGGTTTCCAGGCAGGCAAGTTATGTACCCCACATACACATAAGTTGTCCCAAGTTACTATCTGTTTTTATAGCACCAAGGAAAACTCATTGTTCTTCACCCTCTTCCTAGTCATGCCCAGATATGGGTGCGAAGTTAGCTTGTGATTCAAAAATCAGGCAAAATGATGCTAGAAACACCGGCCACTGTCTCTCTGTTGTTAGTTTTGTAACTAGCCAACTATATTTATTTGAAAAGTAGCCGAATTAACCTTTTTTTAGGTGTTGTTTTCCACCCTTTCCCCCGTACAGTCGCAGACTCTTTTTGTTTTTTTGTACTCATAACCTATAACCACTAGAATTTCCATGTTTCATGACAACTCCCATAACTTGAGTTCTGGCATTTGATGGTAGAAACACTAGCAATCCCCACTTGTTTTCTGTTATCTAGTGTTTTCCCAGTAGGCAAAAAGAGGTTGCCAGGCAGGCAAGTTATATGCCACACATACACATAAGTTGCCCCAAGATACTATCTGTTTTTTTACTCAACATACTTCTATTGCAGCTCAAGACAGAATTTCCCCGATGCGCAAAAGACAGCTTGTTTGGCAGCATGGATCACATCACAAAATTTGTTGCAGCCAGGCTCCCCCAAAGCTACAACAAAACTGTAAGTATGCAAACCATATACCTTTCAGGAAAGTATTTTTTTCACTTCAAATTTTGTGACATCTTTTTGGTTCTTCCAATGACCTACTTGTGTTTTCGTGCCTTGTGTAGAAACAAAAGAGGCTGACAGAGATTGTTCATGAGATGTGCACTGAAATGTCACATGCTGTCGGGAAGCTGGTAGTTGGAGTAGGCAAGCTTGATGACGGGGAAGCAACGACAAGCACAGATGCATATTGTACAATGGGGGCAACATCTCAAAGGGGCAGTAAGAAGGAGAAATCCACCCCCAAAGTGATTGAGCACAGCTCTACCGAGGGTGAAGAGTCGTACAAGTCTGATAGCGAGAGTGATGAGGAGGAACCGGCTGAAGACAGCGAAACTGAATCAGAAAATGATGACTCAGGTGGCAGCAAAGATGATGATCTGGACGATGATGATGAGGACCCACAGACAGGCAATACTAACACCAATACAGACGAAGGAGATGATGATCTGGAGGAGGACGAGGGAGCGGGTAAGGAAAAACAAGTTGACTAGGATCAGGGGAAGGGGGACGATGAGACCAGCTCAGATGGAGGTAATGGAAGCCACATGGCGGAGGGATCTGAAAAGGCTGGAACTGAGAAGGGGGACAATGATCAAGAACAACCGAATGAAGATGAGTATCAGGACGAGGACGATGACCAAACAAGCGAAATGGGGGAGGGTAACAGGAAGGGGAATGATGAAGATGATGAGGACCAAGGTGGAGGTCACAACACCGGAGCAGGTACCGGGGGCAGTGTCGGTGTACTAGAATAGGGGTACCCTAGTATCCCGAACTTGTGCACGGGCAGTTGCAGCACCCCGCGTAAAGGCTTGCCGGGCGACCGCCAAGGTCCTCCGTGGTTCCTTTGGAGCCAGTCAAGAACTAAGTATTTAAGCTCAAGAGACCAGGCCCCGGCAAGAGGAGCTTGCCGGGAAGGCCAACCAAGGCATTTCAAGGAACTTGCCATGACGCGCCCGGCGTCCCGGCAAGGCTCGGCAAGTGACAAGCTTCCGGGCCCGACAAGACAATGGCCGCGGCAAGGCGCTTGCCACGGCAGGCGGCCACTCTGTGCCCACGCTCCAGCACATCCACCAACGTGTCGCCCTGAGGGCTTTTCCAGACACGCGTGGCGGGAGGCTGTGCAGCCAGGGGTGCGCGGTGGCATGCAAAGCTGACAAGACTGCCATCGTGGCGAACGGAGGCATCCCTAACGGTACCTTTCTGCATTGTTTGGGCGACGCAGACGGCATTTACTGCCTTTGTCCCCTGCCGTCAGGGTTAGGTAGGATACACTGTGCAAATAACTGTACCAACCACCTCTCTTTTTACATTTGTACCCTTGTTTACGTTGCCACCTGTCGGTGACCCCTTTAACATATAAAAGGAGGCCCATGCGCAACATAGAAAGGGTTCGGATCATTCGGAAGCCAGAAAAACACTTAGCTCTCTCTCGAGCAAGAACATAATACAATCAGACAAGCAGCAGTAGGAGTGTTATCTCTCCGGAGAGCTCCGAAGCTGGGTAAACTGCTCGTGTGCTTCGCCTCGATCCGCTCTTCGTGCGACCTCCACCCCCCGCCGAACTGAAAGGGGCTCGGTCCGCCGGTCCCATAGGTGTTCGTGGATCAGTTTCCCCGACATCTTTGGCGCGCCAGGTAGGGGGCGTCGAGGTTGTGTGAACCTGATCCGGCGTTCACACGAGCTAGATCTTCATTTTCTTCATCAACGTGCCACTAAAAAAGAAGGCTTCGGAGGCAGCTGTTCCGTCCACGTCGATCCCACCGCCACCGGAGCAAACAGGTGGTGGGGTAGACGTCGGCGGAAGGACGGACGTCGACGAGGAAACTCACGATGCTGCCAGGTCCAAGGGCAAGGCGGCGTAGACCTCAACGTCCGTGATTGTTCCGTGCCCATCTCAGGAGGCGCGGGACCAACAACGTCATGGTACTCGCAGTACCATACGTTTGTTGGGCCAAGATCAGGCTGGTGGATCCCGGGGCGCTCAAGACCAACATGCACGCCAACATGCTGGCACGAGCGAAACACGGTCGCCTGGACGGGATACTGCTCCTTCTAACATAGTTAGAAGTCCGAGCACATCCCGCTCCTCGCGCTGTCCGCCACTGCCACCCACCACTCCAGCAGAAGCTCTGGCGCGAGCTCAACTGCTCCTGGATTACCCTCCGATGTCGGACAAGATCGACGAATGGAGGGCCACCATTCAAAGTCTCATCGGCTACGCCAACGGCGACACTCCACGGCAGCCGAGCACGTCGCTGCCGTGGCAGGACTGCCGGGCACAAGCCGATGGCGACAAGACCGGTGAGGGTGCGACCACCATGCACTCTCCATCCCAAAGGCCAAGATCGCCGACTCGCCGGATCCACCTCGAGAGCGACTCCACCGCATCGTCGGATCCACGAGCTTGTCGCGATCAGCGCCAAGTTCTTCACGATCGACAACAAGAAGATGCTCGAACTCGCATTGAGCGTCGAAGAGAAGCGCGACGTCAATCCGACAAGCGCGCTGGGCCCTCTGTTGACATGCATGCGCCAGGGGAACCAGGCGACTTGCCGTACACGGTAGGTTGCCCTGCATTCACTCGTGAGCTGCGGCAAGTCCAATGGCCCAACACGAAGAACTTCAAGCCAGACGTACCGGAGAAGTACGACGGCAAGACCCATCCGTCGGAGTTCCTCAGCATCTACACCATTGCGGTGCAGGCTGCGGGGGGGCGGGACGACAAGATCCTTGCCAACTACTTCCCGCTAGTGCTCAAGCCCAACGCCAGATCCTGGCTCATGCACTTGCTGGACAACTCCATATCCTCTTGGGCCGATCTATGCCATCAGTTTGTCGGCGCCTTTACAGGCGGCCACAAACCTCATGGCCAAGAGAGCGATCTTCATCTACTTGCCCAGAAGGAGGGAGAGCCTCTGCGCAAGTACATTCAGAGATTCAGCAACGTGCAGCACAACATACCAGATGTCCACCCTGCCGCGGTGATCAGCGCGTTCCATCAGAACATGCGGAACCACAGAATGCGGGAAGAGATGGCGATGTGCAAGATCAGAGACGTCAGTGAGCTATATGCACTGGCCGACAAATGTGCACGTGCTGAGGAAGGGAGGAGACTCCCCGGAGAGAACATAGGAGCAGGAGGATCTGATAGTGAGGAGACCGCCCCGGCAAGGAAAAACCGGCGGCGGAATAACCGAAGAAGGAAAGGCAAAGATGTGCTAGTTGTTGAACAGTCCGGCAACGGAGGTGGCGCCAAGACAGCCAAAGCTGGTGGCTCCGGCAAGGAGATCGCCGCAGAGGCTGTGGCGGTCGCCGACAAGCAGGACGGCAACAACAAGCAGTATTGCAAGATCCACCGCACTAAGGGCCATGATCTCCAGAGCTGCAAGAAGGTCGAGTAGCTTGTTGAGCAACAGAAAGCTGAATACGAGCGGTGCGACAAGGAGAAAGCCCAGGAAGGTGCTGGAGGGTCCGGCAAGAAACGTCCCGGCCGAGGAGGACGCCGCGGCAAGGCCAAGCAGCGACAAGGAGAGAGGCCTCCCCGTGGCCGCGACAAGGATGAAGACGACGACGATGAAGACATGGATGATGAGGAGACTGATGAGCAGGAGTTCCAGAAAGCCACAGAGGTCCTGTGCGATGACGGCGGTGCTTCTCTGCATACTTCGCACCACCAGCTCAAGCAGTGGGTGTGGGAAGTTAATGCAGCAGAACCACCCATCGAGTCACGCAAGCCTCTCAAATGGTCCAGCACGCCTATCATCTTTGATATTGAGGACCACCCTGATCGCGTAACCGCGGTCGGGTGCTTGCCGATGTTGGTTTCACCAACTATCCGCAACCTCAAGGTCACTAAGATGTTAGTTGACGGCGGGGCCGGCTTGAACCTGATCTCCTCCGCGGTGCTCCAGAAACTCCAGATCCCTGACAGCGAGCTCGAAGAGACTGGCACATTCCAAGGAATCAACCCGGGAAGGAGCAAGCCAAAGGGAAAGATCACGTTGCCGGTAACATTTGGCAGCGAGTTGAACTTCAGGACTGAGAGGGTCACTTTTGACGTTGCTGATTTTCCATTGCCTTATAATGGGATACTTGGCCGTCCAGCGCTCGCCAAGTTCATGGCAGCCTCTCACTATGCCTACAACATACTGAAGATGCCAAGCCCAATAAGTGTCATCTCTGTCCCTGGCGACAAGAAGGATGCTCTTATCTGCGCCGACAAGATCTACCGGGAAGCAGCAGCCGCAGCGGATCGCAAGACACTTGCCGCTGAAGCTCCCGGGGGGAAGAAGAAGACCAAGTCTGGCAAGAACTCTGATGCCCACTCCGGCAAGCGCACCTCTTCGGAGTGCCGCGCTACCGTCGAGGACGCACCATCGAGCTCCACCGGCAAGTGTAAGAAGGCAATGGCAGCTCCACCTGAGACCAAGAAGGTGTCCGCCAAGGAGGACGGCACTGGTGGTACCTTCACCATTAGTGCCACTCTCGACCCCAAATAGGAAAGCGCGCTCGTTGCTTTCCTGCAGGCGAACGTCGACGTGTTTGCATGGCAACCGTCTGACATCCCCGGTGTTCCCAGGAAAGTAATTGAGCACCATCTTGCCGTCTGTTCTCATGCGCGGCCCGTCAAGCAGAAAGTCAGGAAGCAAGCAGTGGAGCGCCAAGAGTTCATTGCAGAAGAAATCAAGAAGTTGGAAGCAGCATGCCTTGTCAGAGGAGTGCTCCATCCTACGTGGTTGGCCAATCCTGTAGTCGTGCGCAAGGCTAACGGGAAATGGAGGCTTTGTATCGACTTTACCGATGTCAATAAAGCTTGTCCCAAAGATCCATTTCCCTTGCCGCGCATTGACCAGATTGTTGACTCCACGGCCGGATGTGATTTGCTTTCATTTCTTGATGCATACTCAGGATACCATCAGATCTTCATGGTAGAAGAGGATGAGGAGAAGACCGCATTCATCACCCCGTGTGGCATGTACTGTTTCGTACGGATGCCTTTCGGTTTAAAGAATGCCGGTTCAACATTTGCAAAGGTAGTCCATCATGCTTTTGAGCCGCAAATGCACAGAAATGTGGAAGCCTACATGGATGACATAGTGGTCAAGAGCAAGGACAGGACGACCCTTATTCAAGATTTAGACGAAACATTTGCAAATCTGCGCAAGATCAACCTCAAGCTCAACCCCGAGAAGTGCGTGTTTGGAGTCCCTTCCGGCAAGCTTCTCGGGTTCTTCGTATCCCAGCGGGGAATCGAAGCCAATCCCGACAAGATCAAGGCCATCGAGCAGATCGAAGCACCAAAGCGCGTCAAGGATGTGCGAAGGCTTGTCGGTTGCGTGGCTGCTCTCAGCAGGTTTATCTCTAGATCTGCTGAGCGCGCCCTGCCATTCTTCAAAATTTTGAAGAAGGCAGGTCCAATGAAATGGACTCCGGAGGCGGAGGCTGCGCTGCAGGACTTGAAGAGATACCTGTCCTCCACTCCAATACTTGTCGCACCTAAGCCACAAGAGAAGTTGCTGCTGTATGTAGCGGCAACCAATCAAGTGGTTAGTGCTGCCTTAGTAGCAGAGAGGGAGGCGGATGATGAGCCAGCAACCACAGCAGGTGCATCCAGCGTCAAGCAAGGGGCTTCGCCGGCAAGCTCTGCCCCGACAAGCTTTGGTCTGGCAAGCTCTGATCCGACAAGCTCTGGTCCCGACAAGGGTGGGTCTGTGCAGGAGCATTTGAAGGTGCAGAAAAGGATGGTGCAGCGCCCGGTTTACTTTGTCAGTTCCCTTCTACAGGGGGCTAGGTCGAGGTACTCTGGTGTGCAGAAGTTGCTTTTCGGCCTTCTCATGGCCTCAAGAAAGCTGCGCCACTACTTCCAAGCACATGAGATCACAGCCGTCACTCGTTTTCTGCTGAAGAGGATACTGCAAAACCCAGAAGCAACGGGCAGGATTGTTGAGTGGGCACTGGAACTGTCAAGCTTTGGTCTCAAGTTTGAGAGCACTTCAACAATCCAAAGCAGAGCATTGGCAGAATTCATAGCAGAATGGACGCCAACACCAGATGAAGAAATTCCAGAGACGAGCATCCCCGTCAAGGAGGCAAGCAAAGAGTGGCTGATGTACTTTGACGGTGCCTTCTCGCTGCAAGGCGCCGGTGCAGGCGTACTGCTTGTCGCACCCACTGGAGAGCACCTCAAGTACGTAGTCCAGATGCCCTTTCCCAAGGAGCAAGCAACGAACAATACTGCAGAGTATGAAGGGTTGCTTGCCGGGCTCAGAATAGCAGCCGACCTTGGGATCAAGAAGCTCATTGTCAGGGGTGACTCACAGCTTGTCGTCCGCCAAGTGAACAAGAATTATCAGAGTCCGTTGATGGAAGCTTACGTTGATGAAGTGAGAAAACTAGAAGAGCACTTTGACGGCCTACAGATGGAGCATGTTCCGAGAGCTCAGAACGACGTGGCCGATGGCCTGTCAAAGTGCGCCGCACTGAAGTTACCTGTGGAACTAGGGATCTTTGTGCTCAAGCTGACTCAACCATCCGTAACACCATCAACTGGACAGAGCAAAAAGAGGAAGTTGATTTCTGGTGACTACTTTCCGGCAGAGCTCCCCGAAGCCGCCGCCAAGAAGGTCACCAAGATCAACACCAAGGATGCTGAGGAGCAATCTGCTCCGGCAAGCCTTATGGTTTGTTCCGTCGTAGAAGACGCTCCCGACAAGCTTTGCTCCGGCAAGCTTGCCGGGGAACATCAAGCTTCGGCTGAGCCGTAGGTTCTCGCCGTAGAAGCGGATGTTCCCGCAGCAGCAGATGTGCCTTTAGTCCTTGTTGTCGAGCCGCAAGCTCCAGCATGGGCACAACAAATTGTCCATTTCCTTCAGACAGGGGAACTTCTCGAAGAGCAAGAAGAAGCGGAAAAAGTAGCCCGGTAGTCAAGTATGTACCAGTTTGTCGATAGCATACTGTACAGAAGAAGACTCAACGGTGTGAAATTGAAGTGTATTCACCGGGAAGAAGGACAAAAGCTGTTGGCAGAGATACATGGAGGCATATGTGGTCACCACATTGGCGCAAGAGCACTTGCCGGCAAAGTGTTCCGGCAAGGTTTCTTTTGGCCGACAGCCCTCCAGGATGCAACTGCACAAGTAACCAAGTGTGAAGCATGCCAGTTCCATTCCAAGCAGATACACCAGCCAGCTCAAGCTCTCCAGACGATCCCTTTATCCTGGCCATTTTCGGTCTGGGGGCTCGATATTCTCGGCCCCTTTCCCCGAGCTGTCGGGGGCTTTGAGTACTTGTACATTGCAATCGACAAGTTCACAAAGTGGCTAGAAGTGCAACCAGTGAGGAAGGTGACAGCACAGTCAGCAGTCAAGTTCTTCAAGTCAATTGTTTGCCGTTTCGGGATCCCTAACAGGATCATCACCGACAACGGCACACAATTCACGAGCCGCACCTTCATGCAGTACGTCCAAGATCTTGGCGCCAAGGTCTGCTTCACTTCTGTTGCTCATCCGAGAAGCAACGGTCAAGCGGAGAGGGCAAATGCTGAAGTGCTGCACGGGCTCAAGACAAGGACTTTCGACAGGCTGCACAAGTGCGGACGGAACTGGATCGAGGAGCTGCCGGTGGTTCTTTGTACGATCAGAACGACGCCAAATCGAGCCACCGGCCAAACACCTTTCACTCTAGTCTATGGAGCAGAGGCAGTTCTCCCCACGGAACTCGTATACGGGTCACCTCGAGTGCTCGCTTATGATGAGCTTGAGCAAGAGCAGCTGCAACAAGATGACACGCTGCTCCTTGAGGAAGATCGTCTTCAGGCTGCTGTACGAGCTGCTCGATACCAGCAAGCTTTGCGCCGCTACCATAGCCGCAAAGTTAATGCCAGAAGCTTCGAGGAAGGCGACCTTGTTCTTCGGCGCGTTCAGTCTGCCAAGAATTCCAACAAGTTGACGCCGAAGTGGGAAGGCCCTTACCGGGTGAAACGAGTCACTAGGCCCGGCGCTGTCCGCCTTGAGACCGAAGATGGTGTTCCGGTGAGCAACTCCTGGAACATTGAGCATCTTCGTAAGTTTTACCCATAGGCGCGGTTGCCGGAACCCGTTCCGGCAACCACCTTTTGTACCAGTCTTGCCGATGTTGCAAGTAATCCTTTGTACAAAGCCGGGCGCAGATCCCGTGCATAAGTAAAGCTCATGTGCTCCGCACATCTTGTCAATTTCATGCATTATATTCTTTCTTGCATGCGTTATCTGACACCTTGTGCAGCACCAATCCTCGGTAAGCAATAACGAGCCGTAAGGCTCCATATTGTTATTTTCTCTTCTTTCTTTTTCTCAAAGGAAAGAGGATTCCCAAGTAAGATTCCCTCACGCACAAGTTTGCCAGGGGGGGGGAGGAGAAGATAATGATGTGGAACAGGCGTCGTTCAAGAAAGTTTCGCCTTAACGGAAACCTTGCCGGGAAGCAAACGACAGAAAAGCTAAGTTGCCACAGTTTGAGCAATTAGTTTTAATTTTTAAGTTATCTTCCTTGAACGACCGTACTTTGTATGGAAAACCTGTGCGCGGAGGAACCAACTCGTAGCTAGTTGCGCCCTTACTTTGTTTCGAGTCCGCTCAACAACTTAAGTGTGCTGCAACTAGTCGCGACAAGGTTTCTTGTCGGAAGCAGCACCGCCAGCAGGCTGCTAACGTCCCGCACTCAGCGCTCGCGGCTCGGGTGCCTGCGCTGACAAGTTTCCTAAAAGCGTAGGGTAAAAACATACAAAGGAAGGAATCTAGTAAAGGAAATAACGTAGTAATTGATAACAGAAATAAAGTTATATTACAAGATAACTTGTCGCAGCTCTAACAGACTATTTTCATAACATGATTAGCAGCGACAAGGGAAAAGAAGAAACGGACGGCCTAATCTACGCGATCACCCTCAACCCTCTTGATTCCGCTCACCTTGTCCACGATGGGTGCGACAAGGGCCTTGAGCGCTTCCACGTCAGCATCCGGCGGCAGGGACTTGAGGACGTTGGTGAAGTTGAGGCCTGGGTTGCGGAAGGCCACCTTCATCAGCACCTTCTGGAGAGCTCCCGCGCAGATCTTGCGCGACTCGTCGGCCAGCTGCTTGGGGATCTTCTCCCGGAGTCGCTGGAGTGCCGTCGCCACGCCCTTGAAGAATAGGCTGAGCTTGGCGCTGGGTTGGAGATGCTCGTCGGAAGAATACCCGAGGTCTTCCATCCCCAGCTGCGCCAACTCCCCGTCAATGACTGCGGCAATGTTCACCAGACCCTCGGTCCAGTGCTCCACAGTCTCCTTGAATGCGTTCTGGGTGACGGCGATGCTCGCCAGCAGCGCTGCGTCGGCCTTGACCTTCTCCAACAGAGTCTTCTCTCGCTCCTTGGCGTCGTCCAGCGTCCGAGTCAGCGTAGCCATCTTCAACTCGAGATCCGCGTTGGAGTCCTTCGCGTCGCTGAGCTCCTTGCTCCTCTCAGCGAGAAGACCCTGTAGCTCACCATGGGCGGTAGCATCCTTCTCGCGTTCGCGCTTGAGCACGGCAAGCTCCTCGCCGCTCGCCTTGAGGTCGGCTTCCAACTGCGTCACCCTCGTCTCTAGCTCTTTCTTGGCGGCCTCTGCAGTTGCGGCAGCATCCCTTGCTTCTTTGAGAGCCCCGCCAAGTGCTTCCTCGCGCGCGACGAGCTCCTCCTCGTAGCTGTCAAGGTTGGCCTTCCGCTGCACCAACTCTCCTTCTCGCGCGGACTGCTTCTCGGCAGCAAGCCTTTGTTCCTCCTCAGCTTCGGCCTTCTCGAGAAGGAAGGCCGTACGCTCCTCGGCGAGTCGCTCCCGCTCCTGTGCCAGAGACCGGAGAGCTTCCTGGTTGATGCTCCGGAGCTCCTCCGCGCGCTTCTCCATATCCACTCCCGCCTTCACGACAAGTGCTTCCCGGGAAGCCAGCTTGGCTTGTCGGGCGCGGTAGAGTGACAGCAGCTTCCGCAACAGCTGCTCCTCCTCGGGCTCGCCACTGCTTCTGCTTGGCGCATCAACCAACGACAGCCCACCGGAGGTGAGCAGCTCTTCATCGAAAGTTTCTCCTTCGACCGGTGCCCTGGAGCTCGACGCCCAGGGAAGCTTGATGAAGATGCCTTCGCCGGCCTTCAAGTAGGCGCCGGGCTGAGGCTCTTCGTAGCCTGGCTCCGCAGCAGCGGCGGAGGGATCGGCGGTCGGTGCAGCGCCTGGCGCTCCTGCGGCCTCAGGGCCGTCAGTATGATCGCCCGGCCCCTCGCCAGCTTCTGCGGTGGCAGCCTTGGCGGCCTCTTCGCCGGCGGGCCCATCAGCACCGGCCCCTTCTTCATTGGCGGCGACGTCGTCATTGCTGCCACGCGCGCCTTCCTCGCCGGCGTCCTCAGTCTCCATTGGCTCTGCAGCAGATGGATCTGAAGAACGAAGAAGGGAGAAAAATCAAGCAAATATTCAAAGAGAAAATCAGAAGAAGAAAAACCCAAGGGAAGTATTTAGGCAAATGGATTACCTGTGCCAAGATCTGCAGTTGCGGTCTCAACCACCGCAGGGTCGTTGGTGCTGTCCCTTGCCGGAGAACTGCCCCTTGCCGGAGAGCGCTCCCTTGCCGGGGGATCCTCCCTTGGCGGCGTAGTTGAAGCAGATGGCGCTTCGGGAGCGGCTCCCGGGCCCTCCTGGTGAGGCTGCTCTGCTCCTACACAAATCCAACAGTCAAGATATCAGCAAAGGAAAAAGCACTCATGCGCGCCTGACATCAGGAAGCAAATTATGAACTTGCGCTGGGGGCTGCTTTGGGGAGTGGCTGCAGGGTCCGTCAAGGTGGTCTCAGACTCACCCCCTGCGGACACGGTGGGATCATCTTCGATGACAATCACCGAGGCCTTGGCCCTCTTCGCCGCTCTCTGGGCCAGCGCCTTGAAAAGGAATGGGTTCAGATTGAAGCAAGTCAAATACAAGATTGAAGAACAACAAAAATTGAGGAACCACAAGAACACCAAAGAAACTTACTCTTCCTCTTCCTCGTCGGAGCTGAGCGCGGAGAGGTCGAAGTCAGGCTCCCCTCCGGTGCGGCGAGGCGGAGGAGTAGGTTCCCTCGCCCGCTTGGCAGGAGCAGTGGTGGTGGATCGGGAAGACTCCGCTCCAGCTGGCGCAGTGGCGTGAGGCGCTCCCGCGGCAACGGTGCTTGCCGCGGTAGAGCGTGTCGCGCGGCTCGGCGGCTGTTGACCCGGCTGCCGTCCCGCTACATCCGCGGCCCTGTGAAGACGCCTTCTTGGCGGGGCCGGGGGCTCCGCCTGCGGCAAGCTGTCTGAAGGCTCGGGCTCTTCCTCACCGGGCTCGCTCGGCTCGGCTTCAGGGCCGGCAAGATCTTCCTCGCCGGCGAAATCCTCGCGCTCGGCAAGGCTTGCCGCCTCTGCCTCCTCCACGGTGAACCCGAATACGCCCGCGGTAGCTGCTGCCACAGCCTCTTCCGCCCTAGTGGTGATGCGCTGCAACTCCTCGTCGGTAGTGTCGAGGGTGAGGCTCTTCTGTTCGTCGGCGCGGACCGGCACTTCAACCAAGTCGTAGAAGAACGCTTGCACGATGTCATCCGCAGGTTCTTGCCAAGTTGGGGCGATTCTGTGTGAATCGCACAACGGCATCATGACACGGATCCGGTCAAGCGAAGAATTATTGCACAATGGAACGACGCCCCTCGGCAACGTGAATGGGTGCTGGGGATCGCGTTTGAACAACTCCAGGAGCATTGCGTCCAGCTCCAGGACGGTGAAATTGAAGTTGAGGCCCGGCCGCAGCCTCATGATGTCCGCCGAGTTCTTGAATTCCCAGGCGGGCCTCCCCCTCTCCTGCAGGGGGGCGATGCGGCGGCGAAGGAAATCTGCGCCGACAGCGCCTACTGTGAGCCCGGCAAGCCTGAGGCGAAGGATCCTGGTGATGGCGACCTTCAGCCTCTCGTCCTCCAGGGCCACGTTGCTCCAATCGTTGCCGCGCACTATGGGAGCTTGGCGCAGGGCAGTGAACGGCTGCGGGTTCTCCTCGACGATCCAGCACCACTCCGCTCTCCACTCCTCCCACTTGCCGCGGAGCTCACCCTCCAGATACGCCTCCTTCTTGCCGACTCTCGAGATCCAGGCGATCCCTCCGGCAAGTGGCTCTCCTCTCTCGACCCGAGGCATGAAGAAGTGGCGGAAAAGGGCTACGTTGGGGTGGACTCCGACAAAGTTTTCGCACAAATGTGCGAAAACTGCAATGGTCAGAACGGCGTTGGGGGTGAAATCAAGGAGGCGGAGCCCGTAGGTGTTCATTATGTCGCAGAAGAACTCCGAGAAGGGCGGGCAGAGCCCGCAATAGAAGAACAACACGAAGAATGGGTACCCGTTTGGAGCCAATTCCAAAGCGGTGGCCGGGAGTACCCTCGTGCGTGGATGCGCTCGCGTCTCCATCGACCAGAAGAGGTAGAAGTACTCCCTCAGCTTCTTCGCGCCGAGCTAGGGGGAGAAGATCGCTCGCTCCTTCCGCAGCGCCGCGAGCCGCTGCGCCTCGGCTGACTTCACGCCCTTCCCCTTGTCGGCTTTTGGAGCCATGGCGGAGGTGGTGGGGGAGGTCGACGGCGTTGGTGATGCTGGTGGCAATGGGGGGGCGGAGCGCTGCTCTCTCTCGGCTTCGAGTAGAAGGGGGGAGCGGCGGATGTTTGTGAAGATAGAGTAGTAGCAACCAGCGAGGGGGAACGAACGGCCCCGGTTTCCCCTGCTTATAAAGAGGGAAGGGGCGGACGTTTCGCCCTTCCTAATAAAGAAATCACCCACGATCTCTCTCACGATGTCGCATTCGACGCGTGCCGTTAGGGAGGGCGCGGTGGATACGGAGTCAGATACGGCGTAACCCAGGCCGCGTGTGCCCGTGCCCTGTTTTGGGCCTGGCCCAACAGCGCTCGGCACCGTGTATGGCCCAGGCCCGGGGGCTCCTGTCGGTGTACTAGAATAGGGGTACCCTAGTATCCCGAACTTGTGCACGGGCAGTTGCAGCACCCCGCGGCAAGGCTTGTCGGGCGACTGCCAAGGTCCTCCGTGGTTCCTTTGGAGCTAGTCAAGAACTAAGTATTTAAGCTCAAGAGACCAGGCCCCGGCAAGAGGAGCTTGCCGGGAAGGCCAACCAAGGCATTTCAAGGAACTTTCCGCGACGCGCCCCGCGTCCCGGCAAGGCTCGGCAAGCGACAAGCTTCCGGGCCCGACAAGACAACGGCCGCGGCAAGGCGCTTGCCGCGGCAGGCAGCCACTCTGTGCCCACGCTCCAGCACATCCACCAACGTGTCGCCCTGAGGGCTTTTCCAGACACGCGTGGCGGGAGGCTGTGCAGCCAGGGGTGCGCGGTGGCATGCGAAGCTGACAAGACTGCCATCGTGGCGAACGGAGGCGTCCCTGACGGTACTTTTCTGCATTGTTTGGGCGACGCAGACGGGCATTTACTGCCTTTGTCCCCTGCCATCAGGGTTAGGTAGGATACACTGTGCAAATAACTGTACCAACCACCTCTCTTTTTATATTTGTACCCTTGTTTACGTTGCCACCTGTCGGTGACCCCTTTAACGTATAAAAGGAGGCCCATGCGCAACGTAGAAAGGTTTCGGATCATTCGGAAGTCAGAAAAACACTTAGCTCTCTCTCGAGCAAGAACATAATACAATCAGACAAGCAGCAGTAGGAGTGTTATCTCTCCGGAGAGCTCCGAAGTTGGGTAAACTGCTCATGTGCTTTGCCTCGATCCGCTCTTCGTGCGACCTCCGCCCCCCGCCGAACCGAAAGGGGCTCGGTCCGCCGGTCCCATAGGTGTTCGTGGATCAGTTTCCCCGACAGGCAGTAATTCTGCAGAAGACGAGCCAGTAGCAAGTCTAGGTAGCACCGACCAAGGCGATTGCTCTACAGACTTCTTCATTCAAGAACATGGAAGCAAAGCAAAGGGGGTAGATGACCCAAAAAGTATATCTATGATAGACATTGTTATGATGGAGTTCAACAAGCAATGGAAACCGCTAGAAGGCGAGAAGCTTGATCTGCCGAAAGTTTATGACGGGCGAACACCTGCTTCATATAGCAACATCCTATTCCAAAGGATTCTGGATGACGAGGACATGCAAATGGCCTGCACTTTCAACATGGAAAAGTTATGCCCACTACACACACAGGAGGAGCTCATGCAAGAAATTTGTGGATTCCATGCCCCGGTAGCAAAAAGAAAAGAATAACAAAACAGGCATATCCCCCCACTACCACCAGGGAAGCAAAAGAGGGTATCGTTCAACTTGGCACCACTGAAGCTGGAGCATTCGAGCCAAGGCATGAAACCAGGCCGCTTGTTTCATCACTCAAGCATAAAGAGCAAACTGAAAAAGTTCACCACCGAGTCGAGCTAAAAGATGGAGCAAGTGAGCTGAAAGTTGGGGCAACTTGTATGGGAGCTCAGGAAGTACGAAGAACACGCGAAGCACCATTTGTTGACGCTTCAATTCTTAGAGAAAAGGGAACAGTGCACCCTTTAGGCACCACATGTAAGCATGGATCAGCTTATGAACCGCCCACGAAGGAACTGAATGATAAAACCAAGGGAGCAGAGGCTGGTACAATCTCTGCTGGAGAACAAGCAAGCACATTTCTGTGCAAATTTGCCCACAATCAACCTCAAGTTGCCTGCAGCCTGCCCAAAAAACACCTGCCCACCATTCACTGATTTCAGAGAAGCAAGCTCATATGCAACCTTTGTACAGAATGATCCCAAGCCCCCTGGCAAGTTTTGGCACAATGACAACAAGCTGGCTGCAACATCGCCAAAATCCGTAAGTTAGGCAAATAATGCAGTGAGGCAGGCAATTCCAGTTGAAAAGTTGCCACAAACCGATGTCAAGCTACCTGTACTAGTACTGCCTTCTGTCAGACAACCATTCACTGCAACTAGCCAAGGGAGCTACCCTGAGATGATCATCAAGGATGCCAAGTCACATGTAACAAGCCCCCAACTTGATAGACAACCTACAACTCATCTCAAACCATCGAAGTCAGTCGCAAATCTGCTCAAGACTAATCTCATGCTGCCTACAGGGAGCCATCAAGTTGTTGGGAATCCAAACACCGACATGAAACAACCAGCTCCAGTACAAGAGTCGCCCAAGGTTAATACCAAGTTGCCTGCGAGGAGCTCAAAATTCAGTAAATCTGCTACAAAGGATGCAAACAAGGAGAACTGTCCACCGGAGTCACTCAAGAGTAATCTCATGTTGCCTACAGGGAGCCATCAAGTTGTTGGGAATCCAAACATCGACATGAAACAACTAGCACCGGTACCAGAGTCGCCCAAGGTTGATACCAAGTTGCCTGCGAGGAGCTCCCTATTCAGCAAATCTGCTACAAAGTTTGCAAATAAGGAAAACTGTCTACCGGAGACACACCAGGAGCACTCCGAAGGAACACTGAACATAGATGAGATATTAGCAAAATGTGTTGTTCCAACCAATAAAGAAACCAACCTTCCACCAGCAAACACAGGTGAAGAGCCAGTTGATGGACCCCCAAGCAAAAGTTGAAAGGGATATGGGACAATTACTGTCCAGCACCCAACTTTGGGATTATCTTAGATGATTTTATTCCAGGTCCTAAAGAAGCAACCAAAACAAGCAGTCAATCTGCATGGACAATGAGTTCGGAACAACCATTCCGCACTGAAGATGATGTGAATATGAGTTCAAAACAACAGTTTCTTGATGAAGATGATGTGAATGAAGTTATTAATATAGAAGATTATGATTGGGATGCTATAGAAGAAGCATGTGCAGCAGCAGAGCGAAGGCGAAAAGAACCATTTGGTGGGCAAGACGCTGGTAGCTTGTCACCAAATAACTTGCACACACCCATTAAAGATACACAAGGTATGACTGAAACAGATTTATGTTCGGGCAACAAGTATTATAGTAGTAGTAGTTCAGGCGAGCCAACCACATTTCAACATGAGAGGAGGCTCATCAAGCTGCCTCCATGCCTGAGATCACCATTCATGATTCCTGGGAACAAGAAAGAGTTCTATTGCAAACCTGAAGCAAACCGTTTATATGCTTCAATGATTTTGCATGCAAGGATCAGTGCAGATGAATCAAAAGATATAGACATCAGTTACCAAACTTGTCTAATCACAGCAGTTACCAAAGTTTGCTCGAGTCATCTTCATGCGTCTGGGTTACTTTTTTCTTGTTCATTTTTTAGTCGCCTTGATTTTTTCTATTTCCAGCCCAAAAATCATTGATTACAGTGGATATGATGTCAGCCTAAGGGAACTTGCAGACTCAATGAAGGTTGAGGGTGTCGTTCTGTCACACGTGTTTGAAGTTGGCATCGAGTCTATAATGCTGAATTTGCCTGTGGACTCAAAGAAGGTCATCATGCCTCTCCGATTCTCGATAAAAGTCTTGCCTTCAAACTTTTCTATTTATATGTATTTTTGTTTTGCATTTTCTCTCTTCTTTGCGCACTATGGCCATCATGTGTTGATGGTTTTACTTTTTTCTTTTTTGAGATCAGGCTACAACAGATGGAATGGAACACACAAGAAATGAATGGCAGATTCAACAAGTCTAATCATTTGGACCGAAAAGACATGGTGAGTCATTTTATTGATGTCTACACAAAATATATCCCAAGTTATATCTGTGATCACTTCTTTTTGGAGAAGTTGCCTGCAAAAGGAAGGGAGTACATTTTTCTGTACCCAACTTTGATAAGGCATTTGTTTGATTTTTTCGTAAACTGTTTTTTTGCAACAAAACAGATTATGTTTCCTATTTTGGAGAACCTTAATCCAGCAAAGAAGAAAACGTCGAACCATTATTTAATCTCAATATAAGAGACCGAAGATTTGAGGTGCTTGACTCCTGGAGGACGCTTGATGATGTAGATTTGGACACTAAAGCAAGGAAAATAGCAGCAACTGTTCGTACCATGTGGGACCACCACTACAACAAGTCTCACATTGTGTTGGATGACTTCAGTCTTGTAAACATCGACGTTCCAAAACAAAATAATGAGTAAGCAAGTCCTGTTTTTTTCTATTTTTTGGTGTTTTTTTGTTGCTTTTGCCCCCTTTTTGTTTAATGTTCTTAGGCAACTTGTGTGCCCAGAACACACACAAGTTGCCTAACACCCAAAAAGTATGTGACTGGGGAGGGGAGAGGTGTGTGGGAGGCAACTTGTGTGCCCAGAGCACACACAAATTGCCCCCATCTTTTTCCCCTTTTTCCTTCTTATACCCCCAACTAACATGTGTGTCCTCAAAAGTAGAAAGGTGTGGGTCGGGGAGCCAACCTCTGTGTCCAGATCACACACATAGTTGCCTATGTGTGAGGCAACTAGTGTGCCCATAACACACACAAGTTGCCTAAACTCTTTATTTGGGTTTTCATGCAAGTTGTAAATTCTGTCTCATGCACGAAGATGTGCTTACCCCCGCACATGTTGTTTTTTGCTTATTTCTTTGGGTACAAAAGCGTTGATTTGTGGGATCTATAGGCTGACCAATACAAGTAAAATGGGATGCAAGGGACGTACCGCAAGTATGAACCTAAGTTGGATGTGTTCTTAGGCAACTTGTGTGCCCAGATCACACTTAAGTTGGGTGTGTTCTTAGGCAATTTTTGGGAGGCAACTTGTGTGCCCAGAGCTCACATAAATTGCCCCCACCCTTTCTCCTTTCTCCTCCTTTTTGTACCCACAACAAACATGTTGTCCTCAAAGCAGAAAATGGGTGGGTGGGGGGAGCCAACTTCTTTGCCCAGATCACATATATAGTTGCCTATGTGTGAGGCAACTTGTGTGCCCATAACACACACAAGTTGCCTAAACTCTTTTTTTTTGTGTTTTCATGCAAGTTGTAAATTCTATCTCATGCACAAAGATTGCTTACCCCGCACATGATGTTTTTTGCTTCTTTTTTTGGGTACAAAAAGCGTTGATTTTGGGATCTACGGGCTGACCAATACAAGTAAATGGGATGCAAGGGCCATCCCCAAGTATGGACCAGATGACATACCGAACATTAGGAAGCAACTCACCAACACATGGGTTTCAAGTGTCCACAACAAAGCCCCGTGGAAGGATATTCTGAAGTTGCCATAGGTAAGTTTTTCCTTCTATTCACAAGTTTTTGTAATTAATTTTCCTTTGTTTTTGCGAAACAAACATTTGAATAGGAAATAATAAGGCAACTAGCACCTGCAAACTAGCGCTTGTAGCATCCAACTACGGAAAAAGATGTAAAACTAGGTAACTAACACCCAGGAACCAGCCAATTAACATATGTGAAAGCAAAACAACAAGCCGTATGAATTACTTAAAGTTTTGAAGTTCGGGAGGAATGACATAGAGTTTCGCAAAAAAAAATACGATACAAGGTCAACTAATGATATCCATATCAGGGACCTAAATTACAAAAATAAGCTCATATTTTTGCTCATACACCCCCCTTTTTGTTCTTGTTTTCAACATGCAACTTCTGTGAGTTTTCTCAACTTTTTTTTTCTGAATCTGCCTGCATTGCGCCTATCAGACCAACCTTGCCTTACATTGTCCTGCAGTGTGTTCAACAGATCCACAAAAGCTGCATTTGTTTTTTCGTTTTGGGTGTAGCTCAAGTGCTGATTGAAGTCGTTTAGACTTTGCTCTTCCTTTCGTCGTAGATTTTGGGGGGGTCTCTAGGGATGGGTTGAGCATGTTCACGAGTTTTGTGCGCGGGCTGATGAATTGAGTGCGTTGAAGTACGAGCAGATCTAGGGCTTGGCGAAGCAGTTGAAGTTGAGTGCACAACACCCCCTGCTGGCGGCACAACTACTTCTGGATGCCTACCAGGAGGCTGCGCACGCTCTCCAAATGTTGGTGGACCACTAGTAGAAGGCCGAGGATTGTTGCAATGAGCACGTGTAGGGACTGCTGCTTTTTTCTTCTTGGATAAATTTAGGTGTCCAATCTCCGTCCGAGCTGCACGCATATGCCTCTTCACAATCTCTGCAGCAGCATCAGATGCACAGGTAACTTTGGCCAAGCTTGAAAAATCCATCTGCAAGTTGGTGTGCCGAACTTGCCTCTTCGATGCTGGCGGCATTTCTGCTTCCGCTGCTTCCACAACAGGGGGTGCATTAGGCACTGCTAGCGGAGTCCACCTGTGAATGATGTATTGCGCTGGTATCTCATCAACCCCGAGGTGGGTGAAAACCTTCAAGATATGGTAGCAAAGGATACCATCTCTGTCCATCTTGCATCATTCACATGTGTAATTGCCTGCATCGACTTCCGCTGTTACATAATAGTGCCTGGACCCATATTTAGCAACCCATTCCCTGTTAGGTTCAAGCTCATACAAATGTGCACCATAGGGGCGTACATTGTACCTCCCAATCATCTCGAACTCCTCACGGAACTTATGGTACAAGTCTCCAGTGTAGGCTTCATACACTTGCTTTTCAATGGGGAAATGTGACCACATTTCAGTCTCCAAGTGGCCTGTCCTATAATATTGTGCACCCTCCCTAGCAAGCACATGAGTTTGAATCTTCTAATACTCTCACAAAGTTTAGCATAGAACCATGCGGGTTCACATACCACTTGTGGACAACACTAAAGCCCTCGCTTCGCTGTGTTGACTGCAGGAAAGGGAAGAATCTGTGCTTGAAGTAGCACGGCACCCATGTTGCCCGGTACTTATAAAGTTTGTCAAAGTGCGTACCGATAGCAGCCTGATATTTCACCATTAGAGCAGCCCATTTTGCCTCAAATTCTTCGGGTGTGAACTGAAGTCAACACACTCATTGAAATCCTTTGACAAACCAGGGTTCCTACCCAACAGTGCCCCAAGTTTCTCTTGAGGTTTTTTCATGATGTGCCAACGACAATGCCGATGCACACTCGTAGGAAAGATGTTCTTAATAGATTCAGCCATCGCAATGTCTTGGTCAGTTATGATGTTGTTAGGGGCCAGTCCATGCATTTCTTCAAGGAAACTCCCAAACAACCAATGAAAGCTCGTCTCCAATTCTTGCCTGACAAATCCACACCCCAACATGAACGACTGCCCTTGCCGGTTTATACCGATGAATGGTGCAAAAGGCATGTTGTACATGTTTTTCATGTATGTCATGTTGAAGGAAATGCAATCATGATAAGCCTTAGCGTACGCCTTGCGTGTTGGTCCATCAACCCAGAAAATGTTCATAACCCTGTCCTCCGCATCAGACTTGACCTTGTAGAAAAAATCAGGGTCTGTCTTCTCTTACTCCTTGAAGTAGGCTACTGTCTCTATCATATCTCCTTCACTAGTGGCTGCCTTGTTCAAGCCCGATTTAAGATTTGATATTGCTTTAGTTGTATAAGGAACAATTAGTTCCGTCCCATAAAATTCAGACATAATTTGCATCATACGACCTGCACAAATCGCATGCAGAAAGAAAGTTAGCATATGAAGAAACAAGCAACGTAAGTTACTGGAAAACAGAACAACAACAAAACAAACACGAAACAAATGAATCAATTTGCTTTTTTTCCCAGAAAATCTAAACTTTATTGTGTGGTGGGGCAACTTATGTGCATCAAGGACACAGAAGTTACCCATCCTTTTCTTTTCTAACTTCTACAGTTTCAGTAGATGCAGGCAAGTTTTGTGTCCCCTAGCACACAACGAATCAACTTGCTTTTTTCCAGAGAAATCTAAACTTATTTTGTGTGGTGTGGGCAACTTATGCGCATCAAGTACACAGGAAGTTGCCCATCTTTTTTCTTTCTAACTCATATAATTTCCATGCATTCAGGCAAGTTATGTTTCCCTAGCACACATGGTTGTAGGCAATTTACGACCCCCCCAAGCACACAGAAGTTTTTGCCCTCATCCTTTTTTCATATGCATTTTTTGACTAGTCAAGTTAGAGGGGGAGGTGGTCGGGAGGTAACTTATGTTCCCCTACCCAACAAAAAGTGAGCTAGAGAGGCAATGTCCCCTATCCACACCAGAATTTGGTGACCCCACACATAGCCCAGCAGTTAGGCAACTTGTATTCCCAAAACACACAAAAGTTGCCCAGCAAAGTCATCAAAGCATTTCCCAAAGTTGCCAGCCCTGGTCAATCACTAAATGCAGGATTTTTTTGCTACTCCTTGAAAGTTGGCATATATATGTAGTAAATGTGACACCCACCTGTAGTCAAATTGCAATTATGAAGATTTGTTAGGAATAGCTTCTCTTCTGGAGGGATCCCTTGGTGCGATCGCAGGTACTTTGTGAGTGATGGCTTGTCAATTAGTGCACGATTGTGTTCAGCAATGAAGAAAATGACTTCCCATCGACCATCCTTTAGCTTCACAACCATCCTTGCCCTGCACCCTGTCTGCACTATTGTATCTCATTTTCGTTTCTTTCTTTTCTTCTTCTTTGCACACTGATCATCAACGAAGACTATATCATCATCTGCATCATCATCATGTGCATGTTCGCAAATATCTGGAATCTCATCTAGGGTACGGGCAATTTCTGCACCACCATCGTCCACTTTTGGCTTTCTGAACTTGTTGCAAACAAACTGTTGCTTTTCCAGATGGCCAGTGAGAGTAGATTTCCTCGAGGTATTCATCTTGATTGAAAACCCAAGGCGCATAGCATAGGCATTGTAGTGTTCTTGGGCACCTTCTAGAGTATCGAACCTCATGCCTATGGTTGGTTCTTTCGGCTGGGACCAAGCTTCATCATCATTATCTATTCCCAAACCATCTTGTGCAATAGTTCCCCTTGTTTCACCAACTATAGTCGTGTCATTAAAAGTGTCACTATCTGCATGGATGGCTTCGGGTTGAGCAGCAACACGTTGGACAATTGTGGGATTAGGAGATTCAGCTACAACTTCATTACATACCCCAATTGTTTGTGAGGCTCCAGGTTGCATGCAGTACGCAGGGACTTGAGCTCCCACGAAATCTCTTACAGGGGCTTCACAGTTTGTATCGTCAGGCAACTCATTCAGGTCAATCATTTTCAAAAACCTGAAAAGCAAGCAAAATACAGTGTTTTAAAAGGCAAGTAACAGTAATTTTCAAGGCAAGTCTAGCTGCCAAAGTGTAACAATAAACACATGTGCCCAAATGATTGACTTTTTTCAGGATACCAAAGCGAGACCATATTTTTTTTGATTCTGAGCTACTTTTTTTGCTTTCTTTCTATTTTGCAGGAACATGAAGACTAAAGACGTGGCAGAACTGTAGAAGTTGTAGCAGAAAATCATGCAGAACCTGAAGACTAAAAAACTGTAGCAGAATTATATCTCACTTTTACATAGGAGTTGCATTTTTTCTTTTTTCTAAGACTTTGATTCGTGTGTTCTAGACCTGATCAGGGGGGGTTGTCCTTGAAGTGCTTTTTTTTGCACTTCTTTGTTTGATGGATATATAGTTGGTACACTACATGGTTGTTACACTACATGGCTTTTTTTCCTGGAACGCAACAATTGACCTGATCAGGGGGTTGTTGCGCTACAATTGCGTCCGCCCAGAGCACACATATATAGTTGCCTATGTGTCCCCCAACTAACACATTGTCCTCAAAAGCAGAAAAGGGGTGGTGTGGGGGAGCCAACTTCTATGCCCAGATCACACATATATAGTTGCCTACGTGTGAGGCAACTTGTGTGCCCATAACACACACAAGTTGCATAAACTCTTTTTTCTGTGTTTTCATGCAAGTTGTAGATTCTGTCTCATGCACGAAGTTATGGGCACACAAGTTGCCTCACAAATATATTGTCATGGATTTTTTTCTCTGGAAATCATAATCTTGTTTGTCAATGTTACAAAAAAAGCAACACCAGGTGTGGAAAGAAAGGCGAATTTCAAGATATAAACAACTTGCTAGGTATTTTCTCTACTATCCCCTCTGCCCTACATCTTTTCTTTTTGCAGTAGTGAACATCTTCTCTCATTTGGCCACACATTTTTTTGCCTGTTTTTAATTCTTGAAAATTAACATGGTTTATAGGAGGGGTGCAGCTGGGTATGTATCAAAACTTTTTGCAAAAGACTTTATAATGTACAAGTCTTTGGTAGATAAACACATTTATCTGCTCCAAATAAACACTGTCTTTGCCTAGGTTTGCAAACATCAATTTCATGGATTAGAAAGTAGCGTAATTGCATACAATCTGAACAAATGATGTACTGTTAGGTTGGAAAACACAACTTGCTTGCATATACACTTAACTTGCCAGCCCTGTGGGTGCTACTTGTGTGCAGCCATGCAGGAGAGAAAAACAGAACCTGCTTCCAGATCTGACTTTTGCTAACCTTGTGGATGCTAATTGGCTACAATTCTATGCTTTTTTTGACTTGAAAATCCATTTTTTTGGCTGCAGCAGCGAGGGAGGCCATGAGGGAAAGGATGAAGGTGGTCATACCAGTAGATGTAGGAGAGGGGCAAGGCTTACGGGGGAGGAGGTGGGGGCAAGAGTTACCTGGTAGGTGGTGTTGGATTATTGGGGCTGGGTCAAAACTTCAGGTGTAGCCATGGAGCTCTGGATCCAGCAACAATGACGCCTTTGAAGGCAAATGAGGGGGAGGAAGAAGGATAAGAAGGGAGAAGGGTCCAGATGCGTGGGGGTAGCGTAGGGCGGACGCTGGGTTCTCGCAGCTGCGTCCAGCTGCGTTTTCTGATTCACCCCCTAATTTTTCGGGGGACCGAATCTGTTTTCTGTTGCATGGCAGGCGTGGGGGTGGGGTTTCCTTTTGTGTAACACAACTAGCAGGGGTGGGTTTCCTTTTAAGGGTGTGTGCCGCGATTAACTATCTGGCCAACGAGTGCTAGCGAGTCGCGTCCAACTTTATAACCCTCATTTTTTAAGCATAATGCAGACGCACACACTTACAAACACATACATAAACTCATGCTAGGAACGTACACACGAGCACCCTATCCCTATGAGCATCTTCAAGTACCCGAGTCAACTGGTCTTAAAATTGATGAAGTCATCACAATCACCTCACTATTAATTTCAAGTGCCTGAGTAGGTGCAATTGTTGATATGAAGGATGACAATATTAGATTCCAATTTTCATTGAAGAAAGGTATTTTCAAGAAAAAGTATGTAGACTCCTTATGAATATATTATGAGAGTCACATATGATCTATCTTTGAATGATGATAAAACTTGATAGTTAGCATTTTGCCTTACTAAAAGGGCATTGAAGAAAAACATTTGTTGGGAGGCAACCCAA
Source organism: Triticum aestivum (assembly GCF_018294505.1). Classification (NCBI taxonomy): domain Eukaryota; kingdom Viridiplantae; phylum Streptophyta; class Magnoliopsida; order Poales; family Poaceae; genus Triticum; species Triticum aestivum. Next base: position 412,041,342 of record NC_057795.1, read on the forward strand.
TAGTCATATTTACTTTTTTTTGTGTGCCAACATGATTTTTATTACTGTATTAATCATGTGTGTGTATTTTCTTTTTATTTTTGTGCCAAGCGGAGCCTTTGGGTGTTGCGCCTGCATGTTTGTTAGGTTATGTGTAAAAACATAAACTTTTGCGTCCAACGATTGAATTTGCATTTACTAGAACATGATAAGTTCCTGAAATTTTTACAAATTACTTCATTACAAATTTTCTGTTACGTTCTTGCTAGCCGCCCGGTCTGACCAACCAGGCTGGCTGGTGAGACCACCCGACTGGCAAGAGGCGTATGCGGCAGCATTTGCGCAACGCAAACCCAACCTGGTCGCACCAAACGGATCTGCATGATTCGACCACAATGGCGCGTGTGACCACGCGACAGGGACCGCCAGGCTCGACCATATCTACCTAATACACCACAGGCATGCCCGACTAGGCCCTGGCACATGGGCGGGGGTCCAACGGACACCAAAATATGACGGTATCTCTAGGCGCCCTCGAGGAGGCCCAATGTAATGACAATGGCCCTGGATGCGCCACACGGTCCAACCACCGTAAAGCACTAGATAGACCCTTGCGGCACGTGATACGTCTCCAACGTATTTATAATTTTTGATTGTTCCATGCTATTATGTTACCCCTTTTGGATGTTTATGGGCTTTATTTTACACATTTATATCATTTTTGGGACTAAACTACTAACCGGAGGCCCAATCTGTATTGTTGTTTTTTTGCCTATTTCAGTATTTCGAAGAAAAGGAATATCAAACGGAGTCCAAACGGAATGGAGCGTGATTTTTGGAACGAACGTGATCCAGAGGACTTGGAGTGCAAGTCAAGAAGCAATCGAGGCGGCCAGGAGATAGGAGGGCGCGCCCACCCCTCTGGGCGCCCCCTGTCTCCTGGGCCCCTCAAGCGGCCACCGACGTACTTCTTCCTCCTATATATACCTACGCACCCCGAAAACATCCAAGGAGCCACCGAAACACAATTTCCACCACCGTAACCTTCTGTATCCGCGAGATCCCATCTTGGAGCCTTCGCCAGCGCTCCGCCAGAGGGGGAATCGACCATGGAAGGCTTCTACATCAACACCATAGCCCCTCCAATGAGTTGTCAGTAGTTTACCACAGACCTTCGGGTCCATAGTTATTAGCTAGATGGCTTCTTCTCTCTTTTTGGATCTCAATACAATGTTCTCCCCCTCTCTTGTGGAGATCTATTCGATGTGAACTCTTTTTGCGGTGTGTTTGTCAAGATCCGATGAATTGTGGGTGTATGATCAAGTTTATCTACGAATAATATTTCAATCTTCTCTGAATTCTTTTATGTATGATTGAGTTATCTTTGCAAGTCTCTTTGAATTATCAGTTTGGTTTGGCCTACTAGATTGATTTTTCTTGCCATGGGAGAAGTGCTTAGCTTTGGGTTCAATCTTGCGGTGTCCTTACCTAGTGACAGAAAGGGTTGCAAGGCACATATTGTATTGTTGCCATCGAGGATAAAAAGATGGGGTTTATATCATATTGCTTGAGTTTATCCCTCTACATCATGTCATCTTTCTTAATGCGTTACTCTGTTCTTATGAACTTAATATTCTAGATGCATGCTGGATAGCGGTCGATGTATGGAGAAATAGTAGTAGATGCAGGCAGGAGTCGGTCTACTTGTCGTGGACGTGATGCCTATATACATGATCATGACTAGATAATCTCATAATTATTTGCTTTTCTATCAATTGCTCGACAGTAATTTGTTACCCACTGTAATACTTATGCTATCTCGAGAGAAGCCACTAGTGAAACCTATGGCCTCCGGGTCTATCTTTTATCATATAAACTTTCAATCTACTTTTATTTGGATCTTTACCTTTTGCACCTATATTATTAAATACCAAAAATATATTTATCTTATCATACTATCTCTATCAGATCTCACTTTCGCAAGTGGCCGTGAAGGGATTGACAATCCCTTTATTGTGTTGGTTGCGAGTTCTTTGTTTGTTTGTGTAGGTGCGTGGGACTTTTGAGGAGCCTCCTACTGGATTGATACCTTGGTTCTCAAAAACTGAGGGAAATACTTACGCTACTATTGCTGCATCACCCTTTCCTCTTCAAGGAAAACCAACGCAAGCTCAAGACGTAGCAAGAAGGATTTCTGGCGCCGTTGCCGGGGAGGTCTTCGCTCAAGTCAAGACATTACAAGTAGCCATCACAAACTAATCTCCCTCGCATTTACATTATTTGCCATTTGCCTGTCGTTTTCCTTTCCCCTACTTCACCCTTGCCCTTTTATTTGCCCTCTCTTTCCCAATCTCTCTCTCTCTTTTTCGCTTGCCTTTTTCTGTTTGCTCGTGTGTTGGATCGTTTACCTTGTCGTTATGGCTAGTTCCTTATCCGATCCTATGTCCCCCGAGTTTGAAGTTCTTCACTTCAAGCAAAGGCAGGGAGAAAACTTAAAAGATGCCTGGTATAGGATGATGGAATCTTATCGCAAGTGCACCCTAGAGGTGAACTTTAGAATTCTTCTTCGCAATTTTTATGTTGGGCTAAATATGATGCATAGACAACTCTTGGATTATATTGCCAAGGGAAATTTTATTGAAATTGATCCTAGTATTGCTCATGAAATCATAGAGGGAATAGTGGGAACACTACCCCAAAAGGGAGGATCACATCCTACCCATGAAGAAACACAAATGTTTGGAAAGATTTGTGAAGTAACAATTTTTTTACAAAAGTCTCTTGAGCCTCTTAAAAGTGTTAGCGGAAATCTTCACCGCATGAGTATGTTGATTAGTCTTTGCAATAAGCGGTTGGATTCTTTAGATCTAAAAATTTCCGAGTATGAAGGGAAACGTAAAGAACCTCCCGGATTCGAGCCCGACTCCGCTAAAAAACTGAAAATTAAAGATGACACTACTTAGATCTATCTTCGCTTTTATGCCTAGCTAGGGGCGTTAAATGATAGCGCTAGTTGGGAGGAAACCCAATTTTATTTGTGTTTTTTGTGTTTGTTCCTGTTTAGTAATAAATTTTGCATCTACCTTCTGTTTAGATGTGTCTTTATGTTTTAATTAGTGTTTGTGCCAAGTAGAACCTATAGGATAACCTATGATGATTGTTGATTTGATTCTGCTGAAAAACAGAAACTTTGAGCTCACGAGAAAAAAATCAATAAATCACAGAAACGTGCTTTTGCATTGATTCCTTTTGATGCTGATCAATAAATAAATTTTCCAGGACCTCCTATTTTGGTAGGAGTTTTAGAGTTCCATAAGTTTTCGTTAGTTACAGATTGCTACAGACTGTTCTGTTTTTGACAGATTCTGTTTTTCGTGTGTTGTTTGCTTATTTTGATGCATCTATAGCTAGTATTAAGTGGTATGAACCATGGAGAACTTGGAATACAGTAGGTTTAACACTAAATAAATAAATAATGAGTTCATCACAGTACCTTATGTGGTTGTTTTGTTTTCTTTCACTAACGGAGCTTATAAGATTTCCTGTTGAGTTTTGTGTTGTGAAGTTTTCAAGTTTTGGGTAAAGCTTTGATGGACTATGGAATAACGAGTGGCAAAAGCCTAAGCTTGGGGATGCCCAAGGCACCCCAATATATTCAAGAATAGCCAAAAGCCTAAGCTTGGGGATGCCCCGGGAAGGCATCCCCTCTTCGTCTTTGTTCAATGGTAACTTTACTTGGAGCTATATTTTTATTCGCCACATGATATGTGTTTTGCTTGGAGCGTCATGTATTATATTAGTCTTTGCTTTTTAGTTTTCCACAATCATCCTTGCTGTACACACCTTTTGGGAGAATCCCACTTGATTGAATTTATTAGAATATGCTATGTGCTTCACTTATATCTCTTGAGCTTGATAGTTTTTGCTCTAGTGCTCCACTTATATCTTTTGAGCTTGATAGTTTTTGCTCTAGTGCTTCACTTATATCTTTTAGAGCACGTCGGTGGCTTGATTTTGTAGAAATTGCTAGTCTCTCATGCTTCACTTATATTATTTTGAGAGTCTTTTAGAACAGCATGGTATTTGCTATGGTTATAAATTGGTCCTAGAATGGTAGGCATCCAAGTTGGGTATAATAAAAACTATCATAGAAAGTGAATTGGATGCTATGATCAATTTGATACTTGATAATTGTTTTGAGATATGGAGGTAGTGATATTAAAGTCATGCTAGTTGGGTGATTATGAATTTAAAGAATTCTTGTGTTGAAGTTAGCAAGTCCCGTAGCATGCACGTATGGTTAAAGTTGTGTAATAAATTTTAAACATGAAGTATACCTGGCTTGTGCATCCTTATGAGTGGCGGTCGGGGACGAGCAATGGTATTTTTCTACCAATCCATCCCTCTAGGAGCATGCGCGTAGTGCTTGATTTTTGATGACTTCTAAATTTTTGCAATAAGTATATGAGTTCTTTTGACTAATGTTGAGTCCATGGATTATACGCACTTTTACCTTTCCACCATGCTAGCCTCTTTGGTACCATGCATTGCTCTTTCTCACCTTGAGAGTTGGTGCAAACTTCGCTGGTGCATCCAAACCCCATGATACAATACACTCTATCACACATAAACCTCCTTATATCTTCCTCAAAACAGCCATCATACCTACCTATCATGGCATTTCCATAGCCATTCCGAGATATATTGCCATGCAACTTTCCACCATTCCGTTTATCATCATCATGACATACATTATTTTTGTCATATTGCCATTGCATGATCATGTAGTTGTCATCGTATTTGTGGCAAAGCCACCATGCATAATTTTTCATACATGTCACCCTTGATTCATTGCACCATCCTGATACACCACCGGAGGCATTCATATAGAGTCATATCTTGTTCTAGTTTCGAGTTGTAATTCATATGTTGTAATCAATGAAAGTGTGATGATCATCATTACTAGAGCATTGCCCAAAAAAAATAAAAAAAAATAAAGGCCAAAAAAGGCCAGAAAGAAAAAAAAGAAAAAAAGAAAAAAGAAAAAAGAGAAAAAGAAATAAATAAAAGGGGCAATGTTACTATCTCTTTTTCCACACTTGTGCTTCAAAGTAGCGCCATGTTCTTCATGTAGTGAGTCTCATATCTTGTGCTTCAAAGTAGCACCATGTTTTTCATATAGTGAGTCTCATATGTTGTCACTTTCATATACTAGTGGGAATTTTTCATTATAGAACTTGGCTTGTATATTCCTACGATGGGCTTCCTCAAATGCCCTAGGTCTTCATGAGCAAGCAAGTTGGATGCACACCCACTAGTTTTCTTTTGTTGAGCTTTCATTCATTTATAGCTCTAGTGCATCCGTTGCATGGCAATCCCTACTCCTCATGTTGACATCAATCGATGGGCATCTCCACAGCCCGTTGATTATCCCCATCAATGTGAGACTTTCTCTTTTTTTGTCTTCTCCACACAATCCCCATCATCATATTCTATTCCACCCATAGTGCTATATCCATGGCTCACGCTCATGTATTGCATGAAGGTTGAAATTTTTTGAGATTATTTAAGTATGAAACAATTGCTTGGCTTGTCATCGGGGGTGTAGAATTTGGGAACATCTTTGTGTGACGAAAATGAAGCATAGCCTAACTATATGATTTTGTAGGGATGAACTTTCTTTAGCCATGTTATTTCTAGAAGACATGATTGCTTTGATTAGTATGCTTGAAGTGTTACTATTTCTTTTATCAGTATGATCTTTTATTTTGAATCATTTGGATCTGAACATTCATGCCACAATAAAGAAATTACATTGAGAATTATGCTAGGTAGCATTCCACATCAAAAATTATGTTTTTATCATTTACCTACTCGAGGACGAGCAGGAATTAAGCTTGGGGATGCTTGATACGTCTCCAACGTATATATAATTTTTGATTGTTCCATGCTATTATATTACCCCTTTTGGATGTTTATGGCCTTTATTTTACACATTTATATCATTTTTGGGACTAACCTACTAACCGGATCGAGGCCTAGCCCGTATTGCTGTTTTTTTGCCTATTTCAGTATTTCGAAGAAAAGGAATATCAAACAGAGTCCAAATGGAATGAAACCTTCGGGAGCATGATTTTTGGAACGAACGTGATCCATAGGACTTGGAGTGCAAGTCAAGAAGCAATCGAGGCGACCAGGAGATAGGAGGGCGCGCCCACCCCTCCTGGGCGCCCCCTGTCTCCTGGGCCCCTCGAGCAGCCACCGACATACTTCTTCCTCCTATATATACCTACGTACCCCGAAAACATCCAAGGAGCCACCGAAACACAATTTCCACCGCTGTAACCTTCTGTATCTGCGAGATCCCATCTTGGAGCCTTCGCCGGCGCTCCGCCGGAGGGGGAATCGACCACGGAAGGCTTCTACATCAAAACCATAGCCCCTCCAATGAGTTGTGAGTAGTTTACCATAGACCTTCGGATCCATAGTTATTAGCTAGATGGCTTCTTCTCTCTTTTTGGATCTCAATACAATGTTCTCCCCCTCTCTTGTGGAGATCTATTCGATGTAAACTCTTTTTGCGGTATGTTTGTCGAGATCCGATGAATTGTGGGTTTATGATCAAGTTTATCTATGAGAAATATTTGAATCTTCTCTGAATTCTTTTATGTATGATTGAGTTATCGTTGCAAGTCTCTTCGAATTATCAGTTTGGTTTGGCCTACTAGATTGATCTTTCTTGCCATGGGAGAAGTTCTTAGCCTTGGATTCAATCTTGCAGTGTCCTTACCCAGTGACAGAAAGGGTTGCAAGGCATGTATTGTATTGTTGCCATCGAGGATAAAAAGATGGGGTTTATATCATATTGCTTGAGTTTATCCCTCTACATCATGTCATCTTTCTTAATGCGTTACTCTGTTCTTATGAACTTAATACTCTAGATGCATGCTGGATAGCGGTCGATGTGTGGAGTAATAGTAGTAGATGTAGGCAGGAGTCAGTCTACTTGTCATGGACGTGATGCCTATATACATGATCATGCCTAGATAATCTCATAATTATTCGCTTTTCTATCAATTGCTCGACAGTAATTTGTTCACCCACCATAATACTTATGCTATCTCAAGAGAAGCCACTAGTGAAACCTATGGCCCCCGGGTCTATCTTTTATCATATAAGCTTTCGATCTACTTTTATTTGCATCTTTACTTTTTGCATCCATATTATAAAATACCAAAAATATATTTATCTTATCATACTATCTCTATCAGATCTCACTTTCGCAAGTGGCCGTGAAGGGATTGACAACCCCTTTATTGCGTTGGTCGCGAGTTATTTGTTTGTTTGTGTAGGTGTGTGGGACTTTTGAGGAGCCTCCTACTAGATTGATACCTTGGTTCTCAAAAACTGAGGGAAATACTTACGCTACTATTGCTGCATCACCCTTTCCTCTTCAAGGAAAACCAACACAAGCTCAAGACGTATCAGCATGCCAGACGAAAATGGACGGTCACGAGGGCACTCTCGTGCACCAAGCAGTGCGCCAAGCCTCACCCACACACCCGAGTACTTCACATGACAATGGCCTCGATCATGATGAGCGGTCTACCGCCATGGACCTTCCAACTCGCTCACCCTGATCAGGGCCGTCCGGGCAGATCAGATGGCTCTCAACGCCCCTGAGAGGCCCTCGCGGCAAGCCATCTGGTGCGTGATTCCCCCGTCATGGACGTACCAGCTGCATACACATGATGCCTCTCCTACGGGCAAGACCGATGCGGCCCAATGACGGTGGCCCCAGGCGTGATGGGCGGTCCACCTGTCATGGTGTTGGGAAATGTAGCATGCAATTTCAAAAAAAAATCCTACGCTCACACAAGATCTATCTTGGATATGCATAGCAACGAGAGGGGGAGAGTGTGTCTACGTACCCTCGTAGACCATAAGCGGTTGATGTATAGCAACGCGGTTGATGTAGTCGAACTTCTTCTAGCTCCGACCAATCAATTACCGAACGTACGACACCTCCGAGTTTTGCACATGTTCAGCTCGATGACGTCCCTCGTCCTCTTGATCCAGAGAGGTGTCGAGGAAGTAAATGAGTTCCGTCAGCATGACGGTGTGGTGACAGTGATGGTGTGTGATCCGCGCAGGGCATCACCTAAGCACCACGAGAATATGACCGGGGGTGTAAACTATGGAGGGGGCCGCCACAAAGGGCTAACAATTGATGTCGTGTGTTCTAGGCGCCCTCTCCCCACATATATATAGGTTGGAGGGAAGGAGAGGCAGCCAAGGGGCACCCCAAGTAGGATAAATCCTACTTGGGTCTTCCCCAATTCAGCCTCCCCCTTCCTTATTTTACCGGAGAAGAAAGGGAAGGGGAAAGAGAGAAGGAAAGGGGGGGGGGCGAATCCCCTCTTTCCCTTCTCCCACTCGGCCTCCTTCCTTAGGGGGGGGGGGCACCACCCCTTGTGGGCTGGTGTGCTCCCCTCTCATGGCCCATATGGCCCATATCTTATCCTTGGAGGTTCCGGTACTCCGATATGTACCCGGTACCCTCCGAAACACTTCCGGTGTCCGAATACTATCATCCTATATATATCAATCTTTACCTCTCAACCATTTTGAGACTCCTCATCATGTCCGTGATCTCATCCGGGACTCCGAACAACATTCGGTCACCAAATCACATAACTCATATAATACAATATCGCCATCAAACTTTATGCGTGCGGACCCTACGGGTTCGGGAACTATGTAGGCATGACCGAGACGCCTCTCCGGTCAGTAACCAATAGCGGCACCTGGATGCTCATATTGGCTCCCACATATTTTACGAAGATCTTTGTCGGTTGAACCATTATGACAACATACGTTATTCCCTTTGTCATTGGTATGTTACTTGCCCGAGATTCGATTGTCGGTATCTTCATACCTAGTTCAATCTCATTACCGGCAAGTCTTTTTACTCGTTCTGTAATACATCATCCTATAACTAACTCATTAGTCAGTTTTCTTAAAAGGCTTCTAATGATGTGTATTACCGAGAGGCCCCAGAGATACCTCTCCGATACTCGGAGTGACAAATCCTAATCTCGATCTATGCCAACCCAAAAAACACCTTCGGAGATACATGCAGAGCATCTTTATAATCAGCCATTTACGTTGTGACGTTTGATAGCACAAAAGGCATTCCTCCGGTATCCGGGCGTTGCATAATCTCATAGTCGAAGGAATATGTATTTGACATGAAGAAAGCAATAGCAATAAAACTGAACAATCATAATGCTAAGCTAACGAATGGGTCTTGTCCATCACATGATTCTCCTAATGATGTGATCCCGTTTATCAACTGACAACACATGCCTATGGTTAGGAAACCTAACCATCTTTGATCAACGAGCTAGTCTAGTAGAGGCTTACTAGGGACACGGTATTTTGTCTATGTATCCACACATGTATCAAGTTTCTGGTTAATACAATTCTAGCATGAATAATAAACATTTATCATAAAATAAGGAAATATAAAATAACAACATTCTTATTGCCTCTATGGCATATTTCCTTCAGTCTCCCACTTGCACTAGAGTCAATTATCTAGATTACATTGTAATGATTCTAACACTCATGGAGTCTTGGTGCTGATCATGTTTTTCTCATGGAAGAGGCTTAGTCAACGTGTCTGCTATATTCAGATCCATATGTATTTTGCAAATCTCTATGTCTCCCTCCTTGACTTGATCACGGGTGGATTTGAAGCGTCTCTTGATGTGTTTGGTTTTTTGTGAAATCTGGATTCGTTTGCTAAGGCAATTGCTCCAGTATTGTCACAAAAGATTTTCATTGGACCCGATGCGCTAGGTATTACACCTAGATCATATATGAACTCATTCATCCAGACTCCTTCATTTGCCGCTTCTGAAGCAGCTATGTACTCCGCTTCACACGTAGATCCCGCCACGACACTTTGCTTGGAACTGCACCAACTGACAACTCCACCATTCAAAATAAATACGTATCTGGTTTGTGACTTAGAGTCATCCGGATCAGTGTCAAAACTAGCATCCACATAACCATTTATGACGAGCTCTTTGTCACCTCCATAAACGAGAAACATATCCTTGGTCCTTTTCAGGTACTTCAGGATGTTCTTGACCGCTGTCCAGTGATCCACTCCTGGATTTCTTTGGTACCTCCCTGCCAGACTTATGGCAAGGCACACATCAGGTCTGGTACACATCATAGCATACATGATTGAACATATGGCTGAGGCATAAGGAATGACTTTCATTTTCTCTGTATCTTCTGAAGTGGTCGGGCATTGAGTCTGACTCAATTTCACACCTTGTAACACAGGCAAGAACCCTTTCTTTGACCGATCCATTTTGAACTTCTTCAAAACTTTATCAAGGTATGTGCTTTGTGAAAGTCCTATTAAGCATCTTGATCTATCTCTATAGATCTTGATGCCCAATATATAAGCAGCTTCACCGAGGTCTTTCATTGAAAAACTTTTATTCAAGTACCTTTTATGCCATCCAGAAATTCTACATCATTTTCAATCAACAATATGTAATCCACATATAATATTAGAAATGCTACCGAGCTCCCACTCACTTTCTTGTAAATATAGGCTTCTTTGACAGTCTGTATAAAACCGTACGCTTTGATCACCTCATCAAAGTGTATATTGCAACTCCGAGATGCCTGCACCAGTCCATAGATGGATCGCTGGAGCTTGCACACTTTGTTAGCACCTTTAGGGTCGACAAAACCTTCTGGTTGCATCATATACAACCGTTCTTTTAGAAATCCATTAAGGAATGCAATTTTCACATCCATTTGCCAGATTTCATAATCATAAAATGCGGCAATTGCTAACATGATTCAGACAGACTTAAGCATCGCTACGGGTGAGAAAGTCTCATTGTAGTCAACTCCTTGAACTTGTCGAAAACCTTTTGCGACAAGTCGAGCTTTATAGACAGTAACATTACCATCAGCGTCAGTTTTCTTCTTGAAGATCCATTTATTCTCTATGGGTCGCCGATCATCGGGCAAATCCAGCAAAGTTCACACTTTGTTCTCATACATGGATCCTATCTCAGATTTCATCGCCTCAAGCCATTTATCGGAATATGGCTCATCATAGTTTCTTTATAGTTCGTAGGTTCACCATGGTCTAGTAACATGTCTTCCAGGACAGGATTACCGTATCACTCTGGTGTCAACCGTGTTCTGGTTGACCTATGAGGTTCGGTAGTAACTTGATCTGAAGTTTCATGATCATCATCATTAGCTTCCTCTCTAGTTGTTGTAAACATCACGGGAACGAATTTATCTCATGAGCTACTTTCCAAATTGAGAGAAGGTACAATTACCTCATCAAGTTCTACTTTCCTCCCACTCACTTCTTTCGAGAGAAACTCCTTCTCTACAAAGGTTCCATTCTTGGCAAAAAATATCTTGCCTTAGGATCTGTGATAGAAGGTGTACCCAATTGTTTCCTTAGGGTATCCTATGAAGACGCACTTTTCCAATTTGGGTTCGAGCTTATCAGGCTGAAGCCTTCTAACATAAGTGTCGCAACTCCAAACTTTAAGAAACTTAGCATAGGTTTATTGCCAGACCACAGTTCACACGGTGCCGTCTCCACGGATTTAGATGGTGCCCTATTTAACGTGAATGCAGATGTCTCTAATGCATAACCCCAAAATGGTAGTGGTAAATCGGTAAGAGACATCATAGATCGCACCATATCTAATAAAGTACGGTTACGAAGTTTGGACACACCATTACGCTGTGGTGTTCCAGGTGGCATGAGTTGTGAAACTATTCCACATTGTTTTAAATGAAGGCCAAACTCGTAACTCAAATATTCACCTCCACGATCAGATCGTAGAAACTTTATTTTCTTGTTATGATGATTCTCCACTTCACTATGAAATTCCTTGAACTTTTCAAATGTTTCAAACTTGTGTTTCATTATGTAGACATACCCATATCTGCTTAAATCATCCATGAAGGTTAGAAAATAATGATACTCGCCGCGTGCCTCAACACTCATCGGACCAGATACATCAGTATGTATTATGTCCAACAAGTTATTGGCTTGCTCCATTGTTCCGGAGAACAGACTTTTAGTCATCTTGCCATGAGGCATGGTTCGTAAGTATCAAATGATTCATGATCAAGTGGTTCCAAAAGTCCATCTGCATGGAGTTTCTTCATGCGCTTTACACCAATATGACCTAAACGGCAGTGCCACAAATATGTTGCACTATCATTATCAACTTTGCATCTTTTGGCATCAATATTATGAATATGTGTATCACCACAATCGAGATTCAACAGAAATAGACCACTCTTCAAGGGTGCATAACCATAAAAGATATGACTCATATAAATAGAACAACCATTATTCTCTGATTTAAATGAATAACCGTCTCGCACTAAACAAGATCCAGATATAACATTCATGCTCAAAGCAGGCACCAAATAACAATTATTCAGGTCTAAAACTAATCCCTAAGGTAGATGTAGAGGTAGCGTGCCGACGGCCATCACATCGACCTTGGAACCATTCCCGACGCGCATTGTCACCTTGTCCTTAGCCAATCTTCGTTTAATCCATAGCTCCTGTTTCGAGTTATAAATATGAGAAACTGAACCAGTATCAAATACCCAGGCGCTACTACGAGCACTAGTAAGGTACACATCAATAACATGTATATCAAATATACCTTTGATCACTTTGCCATCCTTGTTATCCGCCAAATACTTTGGGTAGTTCCACTTCCAGTGACCAGTCCCTTTGACATAGAAGCACTCAATTTCAGGCTTAGGTCCAGCTTTGGGTTTCTTCCCGGGAGTGGCAACTTGTTTGCCATTCTTCTTGAAGTTCCCTTTCTTTCCCTTGCCCTTTTTCTTGAAACTAGTGGTCTTGTTAACCATCAACACTTGATGCTCCTTCTTGATTTCTACCTCCATAGCTTTGAGCATTGCGAAGAGCTCGGGAATAGCCTTCTCCATACCTTGCATATTATAGCTCATCACGAAGCCTTTGTAGCTTGGTGGCTCTGATTGGAGAACTCTGTCAATAACACTATCATCTGGATGATTAACTCCCAACCGAGTCAAGTGATTATGATATCCAGACATTCTGAATATGTGTTCACTGACAGAACTGTTCTCCTCTATCTTACAGCAATAGAACTTGTTGGAGACTTCATATCTCTAACCTCGGGAATTTGCTTGAAATATTAACTTCAACTCTTGGAACATCTCATATGCTCAATGACATTCAAAATGTCTTTGAAGTCCAGATTCTAAGCCGTAAAGCATGGCACACCGAACTATCGAGTAATCATCAACACCCGACTACCAGGCGTTCACAACGTTTGCAGCTGCTGGAGGGGGTGGCACACCTAGTGGCGCATCAAGGACATAATTCTTCTGTGCAGCAATGAGGATAATCCTCAACTTATGGACCTAGTCCATGTAGTTGCTACCATCATCTTTCAACTTAGCTTTCTCTAGAAACGCATTAAAATTCAGGGGAACGGTAGCACGGGCCATTGATCTACAACATAGATATGCAAATACTATCAGGACTAAGTTCATGATAAATTTAGTTCAATTAATCAAATTACTTAAGAACTCCCACTTAGATAGACATCCCTCGAGTCATCTAAATGATACGTGATCCAAATCACTAAATCATGTCCGATGATCACGTGAGATGGAGTAGTCATTGTCGGTGTCAAAACCGGCGGATCTTGGGTAGGGGGTCCCGATCTGTGCGTCTTAGGCTGATGGTAATAGGAAGCAAGGGACACAATGTTTATCCAGGTTCGGGCCCTCTCGATGGAGGTAAAACCCTACTTCCTGCTTGACTAATATTGAAGATATGTGTAATACAAGAGTAGATCTACCACGAGATCGTAGAGGCTAAACCCTAAGAGCTAGCCTATGATGGTATGATTGTAATTGTGATCGGCCTTCTAAGGACCATCCTCTCTGGTTTATATAGACATCGGAGAGCTAGGGTTTACATGGAGTCGGTTACAAGGAAGGAAACATAATACCTGGATCGCCAATCTTGTCTTCCACGCAAAGGAGAGTCCCATCCGACACGAGCCGAAGTCTTGAGTCTTGTATCTTGACGCTTTTATAGTTCGGACGATGTATACAGTCCGGCTGTCTGGATACCCCCTTATGCAGTACTCCCTCAGTAGCCCCTGAACCAGGCTTCAATGACGATGACTCCGACACGCAGTCTTGTCTTCGGCATTGCAAGGCAGGTTCCTCCTCTGAATACTCCAAGATGGTTATCGAACACGTAGGCCGTGTCTAGATCTGCAAGATGATCTTCACATACCCTAGTATAAATCCATTCTGCTGGCAATTTTTGCACATCGTGCCCTTGCATCATGGCCTGGTCCAACATGAACCAGCGCCTCCTGCTCCACCTCGACTCACGTTGCGAGGCGGTTTTATTGGCACGTCCTGCCGAAGGAGAGATCGTGTTCCCCTAAATATGGGATTTTCATCAATGTGGGCATATGTGACCCCACGACGACTGTTGGTAGGATCACATGTATTTTAGATAAGTCTGAAGCGGTCACGGTGAGGACTCTTGGTATTCATCCCTTTTATAAAGGGGTAAAGGCCTACGCCTCTTCTCCACCTCTCCTGCTCCTTCTCGCACCTCGAGTTCCAACACTCAAGACCTAAGCTCCAACACCCAGATCCTCCAGTATGTATGGATCCGAGGCAACAGGCCGGTGGGTGGCCTCCTTGATTCAGGAGGAGGATATTGTGAAGCTTAGGGAGGTCGGATACCCGACCGCCGATGTTCAGCACAGGCTTCCTACTCTGGGGCAAATTATCCCCACGCCGGAGCCCAATGAGAGCGTCGTGTTTACTCCTCACTTCCTCCGAGGCCTGGGCCTCATCCTCGACCCCTTTGTAAGGGGGCTCATGTTCTACTATGGGTTGGATTTTCACGATCTGGCTCCAGATACCATCCTCCATATCTCGTCTTTTATTATTGTGTGCGAGGCTTTTCTCCACGTCAACCCACACTTCGGCTTATGGCTAAAGACCTTCAATGTGAAGCCGAAGATGATCGAGGGGCGACATGCAGAGTGCGGATGTGCTATAATAAGAAGGAACACTGATGCCCCATGGCCAGAGGGTTCTCTTCCGGAAGTATCCGACGTATGGCAACGGAGATGATTCTATGTCACTGCTCCCAGAGGCACAAAGTGGGTTGCTGCCCCCGAGTTCCTCTCAGGCCCTCCGTCACAGTTAGCATCTTGGACCGATGAAGGACGGAATTATGGGCCTGTTGGCGATGTGCCAGAACTGCAGAATCATATCCAGGAGCTTATTGAGAGGGACATAAATATTGTCAGCATAATGCAAGTGATGATAGTCCGGCGGATGTTGCCGTGCAAACGTCGACCTCTCCGGATGTGGGAGTTTAATCCGGAGGGTCCACGTACTATTAAGCACTTCTTCGGCCTGAAGCTCGAAGGAATGTGTAAATTATTCTTCGGACCACAAGTAAAGTGTCCGGACACCACCGAGGATGCGGGCCTAAGCTGCAACCGCCTAGATGCCCAAGTAAGTAACCTTAAAGCCAGACACTTCATTTATATTTATCATAACTATTATTCTAACAATCCCTCCTCGGCCAGGAATGGCTCGACAAGGCAAAGAGAATCAGGTGTCCAGCGCCACTTCCTGAAGGCTCTCCTGGTCCAACCATTGCAAAGATGCTGGACCGGGCGCTCAGCAAAATCCCTTCAGGGAAAGGCAAAGGAAAGGGCAGTGAAGATGAACTTCACGCGCTGCGCATCCAGACCGGGGAAGCCGCTAACCCTCCTATGGAAGATAGCCGGGAAGGGGAGGTCAAAGCCTCCTCCTCACGCGGGAAGAAGAGGGCCGCCTCCGAAGATTTGGAGGCGGAGACGCCCAAGCAAGGGAACAAAGCATCACCAAGGGGCTCTGCCATGACGGGCGCCTTCACCACGTCGTGCCCACCAACAGGCCAGCCCTCCACCAAGCCGTAAGTTATTCATTAATTCGAAGGTGTGATGTTACTCCGAGATCCATAACCAGGACTTCGTCTTTTGTAGTCCGGCGAGCAGCTCTTCTCAACAGAGTTCGTCTTCGGGGGACCTTCGTCCGGAGATGATGGAGAGTGAGACTCCACCCACCTCTCCGCCTCATAATGCGGGCGACACGGAGGTGTCGTCACGGAGGAGTACGGATCTGCCGAGGCTGGCAGGGAACACGCTAGTCGCCTTGAGCCCGGAGCGTTTGGCTCCCACGGGGGGCGATGAGAAGGGTCCGGCACAGTCCAGTGTCTGGCCAGACGTACTGACGGGCCTTCTAGAGCAAGCCGCGCTCTCGGAGGAGCACCGCTCTTTAATGAGCACGGTGCTCGCGAAGATTTCATCGCCACCAGCGTTTTGAATGAGGCATTTACAAGCCTGCTCAAAGGCTTTGAGGTATGTAGTGAAAAATGCACAATTTTTTGGTTATGAAGCGCGCGCTAGGTGTGCTCCCTATAGATATTAGCCCCTGAGACTCTGGTTGCCCGCCATAGGCGGCAAATGGGGGAACATATACTAATGGCTGCGCCGTACATGTGTGCAGGTATATAAGGATCCGGTAGCCGACCAGTCTGTTGAAGTTGCTGAACTAAGGAGGCAGATCGGATCCATTGATGCCGATATCACGCTGGTAAATAAACGGATGGAGGATTCACAGGGTATGTGCTCGGCTTCCCTTATTATGATGTATAAGAGGGGCATAATATTAATGCAATGTGTTTGTACTACAGATGGTGCTGCTGCCATGGAGTCCCTGAGGGTGGAACTTGCTCAAGCCAAGGAACAATCTCGGGCTAGCAATGCGGCTGCCCTAAAGGCGGCTGAAGAATTGAGAGCCGAAAAGGCTGCTCATTGCCGAAGCGAGGAAAAGATAGCCGAAATGGCTGGGGAGTTAAAAAATGCCGCCGATCGGTACACACTCCTCGAAAAGGAGAATAAGGCTAGTTTGGCCGAGCTGGACAAGGCACTAAATGCCGCCAAGGAGATGCGGACCGAGATCCGGAGTATACGGGAGGAGCTCCAACATGCCGACAAAATCGTGGCTGGGGGCTTGTTCTTACTACGGACGAAGTTCTTGGATCCGAAGTATGCTCCCCTGGCTGGTCGCATGAGTCCTGCAGACGCATATGCGGACTTGGCGAATAGTACAACTTAGCTTGTCAAGTTCTTCGAGGGCCAAGGCGATGAAGAAGTGGAGAAGCTTTTCTGGTCGCAGTTTAATGCTCCCGCTCGCCCGCTGCCACTGAATGAGAAGGTGGCTGCTATGGCGGAGCTCCACAGGCTGTCCGGGCTTGGCATGCGGTCTGTAATATACCATCTTTGGCCGAAGAGGCCTAAGCCGGACAACTACTTTGGTTTGTTGCAGCAATTCCTTGGAGCCGTGTCTCGGATTGATGCCATGAAAAGGTCGGCATGCATAGAGGGTGCACGGATGGCTCTAGCCCGCGTTAAAGCCTATTGGACGGAAATGGAGGCCACTGTAATAGCGACCCGGGATCCGGCGGGAGGCCAATATCCAGCCGAGCACTACTTGGTGCAAGTCACAAAAGGTGCCCGCCTAATAGAGGCTCAGTGCTCGAAGAATGTCTTGTTCGAGTGATAAGTCGAATCATTGTATAGAACAATGTTTAATTTAATTATGAGGCTATGTTTATACTTTTGCCCGGAAGTATGATTGTATCCCTTTTGCGGCCGTTTTTGTATGTATAAGTAGTCCGAAAGATAGCAGTCGTTGGCTTCAGCCCCCACGCATACAATGCGGGGGTGTTCGCAAAGAAAAAATATGTTTAATCACACTTGATCCAATGTCTTGGTCCATTAAGGAGGTGATCGCACGTCGAACTAGGCAACCGGACTATATAGCTGTAACA
The DNA here is from genome assembly GCF_018294505.1 of Triticum aestivum. NCBI lineage: Eukaryota > Viridiplantae > Streptophyta > Magnoliopsida > Poales > Poaceae > Triticum > Triticum aestivum. The sequence continues at coordinate 412,059,319 of NC_057795.1, forward strand.
CTTTCGCTTAGCCATGGGAGTATAATGGTGGGGCTACTATGTAGCCCCTGGTACCTATGCGTACATCCGAATACAGGCGCGTGGGTACATGGCCGGGAAACGGCCCTTCATTAATGCGGAGGAATCTTTAGGGATTCCGGTGAGTCGTCGAGTGGTTGAACAGTCTCTCGTTGTATCATGACAGTCAGTTTTCGGCTTTCTCTACTGAGGCGCTCATCCGGAATAACCAGGGCACAATCAGAGTAGTTCTCCTTTGGCCTGCCTTAGCCGATGATAAAGGAACGTATGGTGGCAAACCCAGGAGCCGGGCAAACCCAATATTTGACCAAAGACATGATTCGGAGCTGATGCATATACGGCCAAACTCGTGACGCCGAACACTTCCGAGGGTATTCGGTCTTTTGTAAAATAAAATAGGCTGACAAGAGCCTAGCATAAGCCCTTAATTTCTAGGTACGTGCAATTTAGCCTGCCGTGGCCAAATGCCAATAACGGCCGTATCCTCTGTGGGTATAGAACCCATGGGATGGTTAAACAACAAGAGGCAGTAGAAAAGGTTTACACATGGGCTTAATCTAAAAGGAAACTATTGAACGTGGCCCGGCTGCACGTCCGCGCCTTTGTCTCCGTTGTGCCGTATCCTGGAAGGGTATCACGCGAACGTTGTCTGTAGAAAAACAAAAACTCGTAGGAGAGTGCAACGTAAGTATGCGATTGATAATAAAAGTGTAAGATGATGGCCTGCCAATAAGGTTGAGCCAAATGTGGGGATGTATTAAATATTTATAGCCCCTGTTTTCTGCTATGGGGGTACATATATGGTGCCCTGGTTGAATATTATCTGGGCTATCAGACTCGTCTAACCGTATCTGTGGTCTTAATGACCAGTCATGTATATGATATTCGGAGGCCGCTTACAGTTCGGCCGCCAGGGCCGTCGCGTGTTCCTCTGCGCGTGAAAAGCGCTCTTTGATTCCGCTAACGGTGATGACACCACGTGGACCGGGCATGTGTAAGGTAGCCATAATGCGGCAATGCGTTGAAGCGGGCGAAGGCCGTTCTTCCAAGCAATGCATGATAGCCGCTTTGGAAGGGTGCGATGGTGAAGAGCAGTTCTTCGCTTCTGGAGTTGCCTGGGGAGCCGAATGTTACTTCCAGCACGACGGAGCCCCTGCCGTAGGCTTCAATGCCTGGTATCACCCCTTCAAAGGTGGTGTTGCTTTGTTTAATTCTGGATCGGTTTATCCTCATTCCGCGGATAGTGTCCTCGTATATTAAATTGAGACTACTGCCGCCGTCCATGAGGACACGGGTGAGATGGTATCCGTTGATTATTGGGTCAAGCACCAAGGCTTGTGATCCTCCGCGCCGAATACTAGTTCGGCCGTCCATGTGATCGAAAGTGATCGGACGAGACATCCAGTAATGAGATGTAGATATGAAGGGCTCTACATCGTGCACGTCTATGGGCGCATGTCCATGCCTTCTCGTGGATGTGTGAGTCGCGTGGATCATGTTTACTGTTTTAACCTCTGGCGGGAATTTTTTCTGTCCCCCAGTGTTCGGCTGGCGAGGTTCGTCCTCATCTTCGCTTGGTGTGTCCCTCCCCTTGTGTTCGGCATTTAACTTGCCGGCCTGCTTGAAGACCAAGCACTCTCTATGGGTGTGGGTCGCAGGTTTTTCTGGGGTGCCATGAATTTGGCATAGTCTGTCCAGGACTCTGTTTAGACCGGACGGTCCCTCTTTACTGCCTTTGAATGGCTTCTTTTGCTGATCAGGTTGAGAGCCCCTGAACCCGGCGTTGAGCGTCGTGTTATCCGGGCTCTCTTCCTTATTTTGGCGTTTGTTTTTATTACGCCATGGCTTCTCGTTGCCATCCCTTATTTCGGATGTGCTGGGGTCACTAGTGCCTTTACGGGCCAGCCAGCTATCTTCACCCGCGCAAAAGCGGGTCATAAGGATTGTTAGGGCTGCCATTGTCCTTGGCTTTTCTTGGCCGAGGTGTCGAGCGAGCCATTCGTCACAGTTGCTGTGTTTGAATGCCGCTAAGGCTTCGGCGTCCGGACAATCGACAATTTGATTCTTCTTAGTGAGGAATCTGTTCCAAAGCTTGCGGGCGGATTCTCCGGGCTGTTGGATTATGTGACTTAGGTCGTGTGCATCCGGAGGCCGGACATAAGTCCCTTGAAAATTGGCCCTGAAAGCGTCTTCGAGTTCCTCCCAACTCCCAATTGAGTTTTCGGGGAGGCTTTTCAACCAGTGTCTAGCTGGTCCCTTCAATTTTAAGGGAAGGTATTTGATGGCGTGGAGGTCATCTCCACGGGCCATGTGAATATGCAGGATAAAATCCTCAATCCAGACCCCTGGGTCTGTCGTGCCGTCGTATGCTTCTATGTTCACAGGTTCGAAGCCTTGTGGGAATTCATGGTCCAGTACTTCTTCGGTGAAGCACATGGGGTGAGCGGACCCTCTGTATCTGGACGTGCTGTGGCATGCAGTCGGCTGTTGCTGTGTCCGGAGTTTATTCCGAGCTGGTATTTGGCTTGTATGAGCGTTTGGGTGACCACAGTCCCTCGCTGGGGTGTGTCCTTTAGATCCGTAGATGGACCTGGGTGCACTGGCCTTCTTATCCAGATGCTCACATGGATTGTGCGCAGTGTCCGCAGCCGCTCTGTTATGGTTGTGACGCGGTACGTCTGGTTTCTTGGTCGAATTTTCTTTTGGTGGAACAGATGCGTCGTCGAATTCTGGCAGTAGCTTGCGCTTCGGATAGCTTTTCGTATGGCGGTCATCGCCAAATCTTTCTTCAGTGTCTAGAACTTTATTCCATCTTCAACTTTGCTTTTCCTGTGCGGCCTTGAGCCGTTGCTTCTGCTTTTTTAGATTTCTCGCAGTGTCCATAAGCTTTCGGTGGAGGTTATCCTGTTCCACTTGTTCGTTCGGGATGATGAATGCATTGTCGTCTGGACTGTTTTCTTGTTCTGGGGCGGCTTTATGAGCTCGTCCCTCCAGATCATTGTGATTGGATATTTGCACCGAACTTGGTTTGGCGTGACCTGGCTCTTCCTGCTCCATCGCTGGGTCCATGTGGTTGTTGTTGCTTTCGGAGTTTGCGGGTATATCGACCCTTCTTGCGCTCTTGTCGCTATTTTTGCAATTGCTGGACTTTGAGTGGCGTCTGCGCCGCCTTTTTGGCTTTTTCCCGGGTGTTTTATCGTCCGGATTATCGCTGCCGTTCTTATTGGGCGTATCTACCATGTATATATCGTGTGACAAGGTAGTGTCCCACGCCCCAGGGATTCTGGAGCTTCTCCTGCATCGTCGTCCATACCGTCGATGTCTTCGGAGTCGATGTCAAGCACGTCGGTTAAATCTTCGATCGTGGCGATGAAGTGGGTGGTGGGTGGGCAGCGAATTCCTTCTTCGCCTTCTTCCCACTCAGACCGGACATAGTTCGGCCCAGAGTCTCCTGACAAATAGAGAGACTTTAAAGAGTTCAGCATGTCGTCGAAGGGCGAGTGCTGAAAGATGTCCGCAGCGGTAAACTCCATTACCGGAGCCCAACCTGGCTCAGCTGGCTCAGGAGTGTGCGGACCGGAACCAACGACCGGATACGAGTCCGGGGGTCCGGGGATACAGGTCTCCACAGAGATGTGGCCTGTGTTCGGCTCCACCACCGATGAGCGTGCAGCCTGCGGGGCCGGGTCCGTCCCTCCGTCCTCGGGCAACGCAACCTGTTCCGGATTTAGATCCGGGGCTATTGCAGGGATGATGTTCCGAGCATTGTCAGACAGCAGGTCTAGGCCGTGCTCGACGTGACTGCCTGACGCTCCTGGCATGGGCTCGAGTCCATCGAAGATCAAGTCTCCGCGAATATCTGCCGTGTAGTTCAGGTTTCCGAACCTAATCTGGTGGTCAGGGGCGTAGCTATCGATCTGCTCCAGGTGGCCAAGTGAATTGGCCCGCAGTGCGAAGCCACCGAACACAAAGATCTGTCCGGGGAGAAAAGTCTCACCCTGGACTGTGTTGTTGATGATTGAAGATGCCATCAAGTCTTGAAGCAACGACACAGAGGAACTCTCAATGAAAGCACCAATGTCGGTGTCAAAACCGGCGGATCTCGGGTAGGGGGTCCTGATCTATGCGTCTTAGGTTGATGGTAATAGGAAGCAAGGGACACAATGTTTACCCAGGTTCTGGCCCTCTCGATGGAGGTAAAACCCTACTTCCTGCTTGATTAATATTGAAGATATGTGTAATACAAGAGTAGATCTACCACGAGATCGTAGAGGCTAAACCCTAAGAGCTAGCCTATGATGCTATGATTGTAATTGTGATCATCCTTCTAAGGACCATCCTCTCCGGTTTATATAGACACCTGAGAGCTAGGGTTTACATGGTGTCGGTTACAAGGAAGGAAACATAATATCCGGATCGCCAAGCTTGTCTTCCACGCAAAGGAGAGTCCCATCCGGACACCAGCCAAAGTCTTGAGTCTTGTATCTTGACGCTTCTATAGTTCGGAAGATGTATACAGTCCGGCTATCCGGATACCCCCTTATCCAGGACTCCCTCAGTCATCAATGGTGAACATCTCCATGTTGGTCATATCTTCTATATGATTCATGTTCGACCTTTCGGTCTCCAGTGTTTCGAGGCCATGTTTGTACATGCTAGGCCCATCAAGTTTAACCCGAGTATTCCGCATGTGCAAAACTGTCTTGCACCCGTTGTATCTGAACTTAGAGCCTATCACACCCGATCATCATGTGGTGTCTCAGCACAACGAACTTTCGCAATGGTGCATACTCAGGGAGAACACTTATCGCTTGAAATTTTAGTTAAGGGATCATCGTATAATGCTACCGCCGTACTAAGCAAAATAAGATGCATAAAAGATAAACATCACATGCAATCAAAATATGTGACATGATATGGCCATCATCATCTTGTGCTTTTGATCTCCATCTCCAAAGCATCGTCATGATCTCCATTGTCACCTGCTCGACACCTTGATTTCCGTCATTGCGTCGTGGTCGTCTCGCCAACTATGGCTTCTACAACTATAGATACCGCATAGTGATAAAGTAAAGCAATTACATGGTGTTTGCATTTCATACAATAAAGGGACAACCATAAGGATCGTGCCGTTGCTGATAACTTTTACAAAACATGATCATCTCATCCAATAACGTATATCACATCATGTCTTGACCATATCACATCAGAACATTCCCCGCAAAAACAAGTTAGACGTCCTCTACTTTTTTTGTTGCAAGTTTTGCGTGGCTGCTACGGGCTTCTAGCAAGAATTGTTCTTACCTACGGCACAAAAACCACAATGGTGATTTATCAAGTTTGTTGTTTTAACTTCAACAAGGACTAGCCGCAGTCAAATAATCTAAAGTAGGAGAAACAGACACCCGCCAACCACCTTTATGCAAAACTAGTTGCATGTCTGTTGGTGGAACCGGTCTCATGAACGTGGTCATGTAAGGTTGGTCCGGGCCACTTCATCCAACAATACCGCTGAATCAGAGTAATACATTGGTGGCAAGCAGTATGACGATCACCGCCCAACTCTTTGTGTTCTACTTATGCATATCATCTATGCATAGACCTGGCTCAGATGCCACTGTTGGGAAACGTAGCATGCAATTTCAAAAAAAATTCCTACGCTCACACAAGATCTATCTAGGAGATGCATAGCAATGAGAGGGGGAGAGTGTCTCTACTTACCCTCATAGACTGTAAGCGGAAGCGTTTGACAATGTGGTTGATGTAGTCGAACTTCTTCTAGCTCCGACCGATCAAGTAATGAACATACGACATCTCCGAGTTCTGCACACGTTCAGCTCGATAACGTCCCCCGTCCTCTTGATCTAGCAAGGTGTCGAGGAAGTAGATGAGTTTCGTCAGCACGGTGGCGTGGTGACGGTGATGGTGATGTGATCCGCACAGGGCTTCGCCTAAGCACCACGAGAATATGACTGGGGGTGTAAACTATGGAGGGGGGCGCTGAGGGAGTCCTGGACTGTGGGGTCCTCGGGGAGCCGGCTCTATGTGACATGGGTCATACTGATGGGCCGTAAAGATACGAGATAGAAGGTTTTCTCCCGTGTCCGGATGGGAGTCTCCTTTGCGTGGATGGCAAGCTTGGTGTCCGGATGTATAGTTTCCTTCCTCTGTAAACTGACTTTCTACAACCCTAGTCCCCTCTGGTGCCTATATAAACCGGAGGGCGTAGTCCGTAGAGATAATGACAATCATACATGCTAGACATCTAGGGTTTTGCCATTACAATCTCAAGGTAGATCAACTCTTGTAACCCCTATACTCATCAAAATCAATCAAGCAAGAAGTAGGGTATTACCTCCATTAGGAGGGCCCGAACCTGGGTAAACATCATGTCCCCTGCCTCCTGTTACCTTCGAACCTTGGATGCACAGTTCGGGACCTCCTACCCGAGATCTGCCGGTTTTGACACCGACATTGGTGCTTTCATTGAGAGTTCCATTGTGCCGTCACTAGAAGGCTCGATGGCTCCATCGATCGTCGACAACAATATCGCCCTGAGAGAGGCTTTGCTCCCCGGACAAATTTTCGTATTTGGTGGCTTCGCACTACGCACCAACTCTATTGGCCATCTGGAGCAGATCGATAGCTACGCCCTTGGTCATCAGATCAGTTTTGGAAACCTTAACTATGTCGCTGACATCTGAGGAGACTTGATCTTCCAAGGGTTCACGGCCCCAGCCTTAGCTCTGGCCTTAGATCAAGAGCACATCACCAAGTCCGAAGACGGGAGTTTAAAGCCCGCGGGACTCTCTACAGCTATAGAGCTTGACACCAGAGAACCGGAGGGGATCGCTCCACCAGCAGGCCTAGAGCTACGCTAGGTCCCCTCTATCCTCATGGAGCCGGACTCGCCTCCGGACACTAAGTCCGAACTCTCGAGATCCGTGTCATATGAACTTGGCCAAGGAACCTTTGTCCCGTCCTGCTCCACGGACTCTCGCTTCCCTAACCAAACCTCACTCTTAAATGAGGCCCTGGACTTAATGTGATCTCTCGCCATTGCAGAAGAATCGCTGCCAAACTACGCCCAGCCCACACTAGGGGTTGATAGCGGGGAATTTTACGTCCCACCCACCACCCACTTCATAGCCACTGTCGAGGATTTAACCGACATGCTCGATTAAGCTTCCGAAGACATCGATGGCATGGACGACGATGCCGGAGAAGAGGAAAGCCAGAACCCGCCGTTTACCGTACGCTGGACGGTCACTTCCACATATGACATGTACATGGTGGACACACCCAAAAAGGATGACGGTGAAGGTGGGAAGGATCCAGTCGAGGAGAAGCCTCCCGTGGCACCACCAAAGCGTCGACGTTAGCGGCGCCGCTTGAAATCACGTCGTGAAAAGACAGCAATACCGGCACTGGAGACAACAATACTCTGGATAATGCCGAAGACCAAGAAGCCCCTATCGAACCAACATCCGAGCATGATGATTGGGAGGATGGGCAAGTCAACCCCGACGATCCTATCGGGAACGAGGGCTCGGAGGATAGTAACTAGTTACCGATCTCCGAAGAGGACGAGAGCCTCGGCGACGAAGATTTCATCATGCAAGAGGAACCCCTCGAACAAGAGCACTTTAAGCGCCGGCTAATAGCCACTGCAAGGCGCGCCATGACGATGACCGTCATGCCGGATACACTAATAATAAGTCCGGTCAGGCCGAACATAACCGACCAGACTTAGTCGGACTGCGTCGTGACATAGCCCAGCATAGAGGCGCCGCACACCCCCTCTGCTTCACTGATGAAGTAATGGATCATGAATTCCCAGAAGGGTTTAAACCCGTCAACATCGAATCATACGATGGCACAACAGACCCTATGGTATGGATCAAAGATTTCCTTCTCCACATTCACATGGCTCGCTGTGATGATCTACATGCCATCAAGTATCTCCCCCTTAAGCTTAAAGGGCCAGCCAGACATTGGCTGAATAGCCTGCCGGCGAACTCCATCGGCAGTTGGGAAAATCTTGAGGACGCATTCCTCGACAACTTCCAAGGCACTTACGTGCGACCACCGGATGCTGATGACTTAAGTCACATTACCCAACATCCCGGAGAGTCAGCCAGGAAATTCTGGACTTGGTTTGTAACTAAAAAGAACCAAATTGTCGACTGTCCGTATGCCGAGGCCCTGGCGGCCTTTAAGCATAATATCCGCGACGAGTGGCTCGCCCGAAACCTCAGCCAAGAAAAACCGAAGTCCATGGCGAACCTCACGACAGTCATGAACCGCTTTTGCATGGGCGAGGACAGCTGGCTGGCTCGCAGTAGCACCACGCCAAGAAACTCCGGCACTTCAGATGTCCACGACAGTAACAGAAAGCCACGTCACAATAGACATAAGCGTCAGAATAATGGTGAGAACGCCGAAGATACGGCAGTCAATGCCGGATTCAGCAACTCAAAATCCGGTCAGCGGAAAAAGCCGTTCAAAAGAAACAATCCGGGATCGTCTAGTCTGGACCGCATACTCGACCGCTCGTGCCAGATTCATGGCACCCCCGACAATCCAGCCAATCACAGTAACAGAGATTGCTGGGTGTTCAAACAGGCCGGCAAGTTGAATGCTGAAAACAAGGACAAGGGGCTGCAGAGCGATGATGACGAGGAGCTCCGGCGTCCGAACACTGGGGGACAGAAGAAATTTCCCCCCAAGTGAAAACGGTAAACATGATCTATGCCACCCACATTCCCAAACGGGAGCGAAAGCATGCACTTAGGGACGTCTATGCGATGGAGCCAGTCGCCCCAAAGTTCAACCCATGGTCATCCTGTGCGATCACCTTCGATCGTAGGGACCATCCTACAAGCATCCGTCATGGCGGCTCAGCCGCATTGGTCCTTGACCCAATCATCGACGGATTCCATCTCAGGTGAGTCCTTATGGACGGTGGCAGTAGCCTGAACCTGCTTTATCAGGACACAGTGTGCAAAATGGGCATCGATCCCTCACGGATCAAACCCACCAAAACCACCTTTAAAGGTGTAATTCCAGGGGTAGAGGCCTGCTGCACAGGCTCAATAACACTGGAAGTTGTCTTCGGATCTCTGGATAACTTCCGAAGCGAGGAATTAATCTTCGATATCGTCCCTTTCCGTAGTGACTATCGTGCACTACTTGGACGAACCGTGTTCGCTCGATTCAATGCGGTACCTCACTATGCATACCTTAAGCTCAAGATGCCAGGACCTCGCGGGGTTATAACAGTCGATGGAAACAGGCTGCTCCCTCCGTATGGAAGAGCACACTGCGGCCCTTGCGGCAGAAGTACAAAGCAACCTTATTCGACAGACAGCCCATTCGGCAATGACAACCCCGAACACCGTCAAGTGAGTTTGGAGCACCCTGCAACAGGATCGTCAGGCACGCCAAGGGCTCGATTAGCAATCCGGCCTCCGCCCCAGCCCCATTCAGGCGGCATTTGTGCCATGCGTACACAACTACGCACTCAAAATACCATGGGCATAGGTGGAGGCGAGTTGACAATGCAGCCTACAGTGCAGTTCAGCCGCCACGAAGCCCGCATACCCTTCTTCTTTCTTTCTTTCAGGACCCTACTTTCGGGCAGCCCCTTCAGAGAACCGGACCATCGGACTCATCACAGGAGGGAACACCAAGGAGGCAAGAGGCTTTGCACACAAGGGAATACCCAGGTGGTCTCTGTCATTGATCATTATACCTGTTTTACATACCCACATGCAGCCTGCCCTTGGATAGGACATGTCAAATAGTCCTATTTGTTTCTGCTTAACGCATTAATTATACACATACACCTTGCCGTATTATCCAAATAACAACAAGAAATAGTATACAACGTCAACTTCTTATTACTATCTTCATATTTTCCCTTGAATATTTATTTAATATTGCATCTGTACACTTTGGTACATTCAGTTTGCTAGGGGCTTCTTATTGTGCCCCATAACACGACAAGAAAAGTCCGAACACTTTCGACAGTGCGGCAGCCCAAACTTATAGCATTATAAGCATCAGCTCCGAAATCATGTCTTGGGTCAATAGTTGGGTTAGCCCGCCTCCCTTGTTTTGTTACCTTAGTTCCATTATATCAGCTAAGGTAGCGCAGGGAGAACTACTGCGATTGTGTCCCGGTTCTTTCGGACGAGCACCTCAGTAGAGAAAGCCAAAAACTGACTGTCATGATGCAGCGAGAGCTGGTCGCTGTTCGAGAGGTACTAAATCCTTAAAAAAATCCACTTAGGCCTTGTTCAATTTAGGCGTATATAGCGCCCCAGTTCATCCTTCTGAATACTAGGGGCTTCGCCGAAATTTAAAATTATAGACTTCTATGGCCAAGTGAGAGTTATAAAGCCGCATAGTCCGATTACCTTGTTCGCTGCGCCAAACACCTCCTTAAAGGACCAAAAACTTGGATAAAGAGTGTTTGGGTTTTCCACGAACACCCCAGTACTAGCTACACGGGGACGGAAGCCGACGACTGGCCTACTTTCAGAATTTTATAAACGGCCGCATAGAAGGTAATATTTTAAATCAACAAAGTGTTATATAGCGCAAACAAACTCGTTCTCATATTACATAAACGACATGAGTACATTCACTCAAGGATTATGTTATTGGTGCATTCATCGACCACAAGGCGAGTGCCTTTCATAACGCCATCATAATATTTCTCGGGGTAGCGATGCTTCTTACCCTCCGGGGGTCCATCCTTCACCAGCTTCTCAGCATCCAATTTGGCCCAATGCATCTTAGCGCGGGCAAAGGCCTCAATGCAGACGGATTGCTTGATAACCTCAAGCCGCGGACATGCATTTACCATCCACTTTACAAGGCCAAAGTAGCTGTCGGGAAGAGGCTCACCAGGCCACATCTGGACTATCAAGCCCTTCATGGCCAGTTCGGCCGCCTTGTGGAGTTTGACCAATTGCTTTAGTTGGTCACTCAATGGCATCGGGTGTTCGGCTCCGACATACTGGGACCAAAACAACTTCCCCATTGAGCTGCCTTCTTCAGCGCGGTAGAACTCTGTAGCATCCGATATGCTGCGTGGCAGATATGTGAATGCCCCTGGAGAGCTCCGAATTCGGTTAAGTAAAAGAAAGGTCTCCTCCACATGCTTGCTCTGCATAATGAATGCCTTACCCGCCGCTATCTTCTTGGCCGCCTGGATTTCCTGGAGGGCCTTTTGGGCTTAGGCCTTGGCATCTTTCGTGCTCTCGGGGGCTTTGGCAAGCTCGGGCGCTTGCGTCTTGCAGTCATGCTCCAAGGACTCGAACTTCTTGCCGAACTCCTGGAGCTCTTGTTGTACCTCCCCCACCCGAGCATCTTGCTTTTCACGCTTGGTGCGCTCTGTGGTCGCCTTGGCTTCGGCCTCGGACAGCGCTTTCTTCAGGGCCGCCACTTTGGTCGTAGCCCCTATTAAAAATCATGATGCTTTTTGTTAGCATCATCAATTTTTCTCCTCTACATGACACATAGACGGGGTATCACTTACCTTTGTTCTTCTCGAGCTGCCTCTTCACGAGGCCGAGCTCTTCTTATGCCTGCCCCAGGTCCTGCCTGAGTCCGGCGACCTCAGTTATGCGCGCAGCGGCGGTCAGCAACAACGCCTGCTTATTAACATAGACAAGTACTGTCAGACTCCTACAGATTAAAAATTGACTCTCCGTTTGGCTTTTCTTTCCGAACACCAAACAGAGTATCAGGGGCTACTGTCTATCGGGTGATATTTTCTGACACTTTTCATTACTTACCTCAAAGCCTGTTAGGAGGCTAGTGCAGGCTTCCGCTTTTGGCAGACCGGACCTTCTCAATCACTGTACTCATAAGAGTACGGTGCTCTTCGTCAATGCAAGCGCCACGAAGCACTTCCATCAAATTATCCGATGCCTCCGGCTGGGTGGAGGTCATCCGCACGGTCGACTCGCCCTCCTTAGCGAGGGGCTGCCCACTTGAATCCGGAACCTGTGGAGGCTCCGATACAGTAACTGGCAGGGAGCCAGACTTGTTGTGGCTCCCGTCCGCATAATCCATGGGGATCTTACCCCCCATGTGCCCGGCATCTGGGATTTTGCCTTGGGGCGTCTCCAGAACCGTCACCCCTGCTCTAGTATCCTTTGGGACAACACCTCGGTGTCGTTTGCAGGTCGTGGGGAGGTGGCCGTCGGGAGTGAATCCATCTCTGACTCACTCAAGGACCCATCCGAAGAGGATACGCCGAGATTAGACCCGGCCGTACTGCATACACGTGTTTGTCGTTATTACAAACTATGAAGTTAAAGTCACACGAAAGGTATTACGGACTGCGGATACTTACGACCCCGCCCGGGGCTTGCCCCTGCGCAGCCACTCCTCCTCGCTGTAGGCGACCGTGGTGGAGTGATCCGGAAGGGATGCCTTTCCCTTCTTCGGCGTCCTAGCCTCCCCCTATGGGGCGGCTTTCCTTTTCTTCTCCTCTCCAGTGCGGGGAGGGGGCATTTCTTCATGTTTCCCCCCGTCTCCATGGGAGGAAACTGCCTCGGCGTCCTTGGACGATGAGTCTATCACAGCCCTGCGCCAGAGACCTTTCCTGGTCTCCACGGCCGCTTTCTTGGACCTTTCGGCCTCCCCGGATGGGGCAGCCTTCCTCTTCTTCTCCTCCCCTTCGTGGGAGGAGTGCCCCTCATCGTCTTCGGGCGAGGCGTCTGGTGCAACCTCGCGCAGGAGACCCTTCCTGGTCCCCATGGCCTTCTTTTCGGCCTTCTTCTCCGGCAGCTTGTAAGGCGCCGGAGCCAGCATCTCCGTCATGAGTGCGGTCGCTGGATCTTCAGGTAGTGGAGCCAGACAGTCCATCCGCTCCGCCGTCTCCATGTAATCCTGTTTTGTCAGTATGATGACTTAAAGTCCTCACACGAACACGTTGGGAAAGATACATCTTGTGATACTCAGAGGACTTACCGGATTGGCAAGGCGCTTTGCGCTGAGTCTGTGGTCCTCGGAAGTGGGAGGAGGAACTTCGCCAGTCTTGAACAGCACCTTCCAGACGTCCTTATGCATCGTGTCGAAGAGCTCATGCAGCATTTGGTGTTCGGCCGGATCGAACTCCCACATATTGAATGCCCATATTTGACATGGGAGGATCCGGCGGACGAGCATGACCTAGACCATGTTGACAAGCTTGATCTTCTTGTCCCTCATACTTTTGATGTAGGTCTAGAGTTCGGTCAGCTCCACAGGTTCGCCCCAGGCCAGGCCCTTCTTTTCCCAAGAGGTGAGCCGCATGGGGATTCCGGATCGGAATTTGGGGGCCACCACCCAATTAGCGTCGCACGGCTCGGGGATGTAGAACCACCTTGATTGCCACCCTTTCACGGTCTCCACAAAGGAGCCGTCAAGCCATGTAACATTGGGCATTCTGCCCACCATGGCGCCTCCGCACTCCGCCTGCTGGCCGCCAACGATCTTCGGCTTCACACAGAAGATTTGCAGCCATAGGACGAAGTGGGGCCAGATGCAGAGGAAGGCCTCGCACACGACGATAAACACCGAGATGTTGAGGACGAAATTTGGGGCTAGATCATGGAAATCTATCCCATAGTAATACATGAGCCCGCGGACAAATGGGTGGAGTGGAAATCCTAGTCCGCGGACAAAATGAGGGAGCAATACTACTCTCTCCCGAGACTTTGGGGTGGGGGTGATCTGTCCCTCCGTCGGAAGCTTGTGCGCAATGTTTTTGGCTAGGTATTCGGCCGCCCGAAGCTTGGTAATATCCTCCTCTGTTACGGAGGAGGCCATCCACTTGCCTCAAGCTCCGGACATGCTGCGATGGTCCTACGGAGAAGGTGAAAACTTGGGCACTGGGGCTCGAGAGTGCAAGAACGGATGAGCAAAGGAGGAAGAAGGCGTGGGTGAAATGGGGAGATCCTTATCCCTTTATAAAGGCGGTGAAAAAATGTGCGCCTCCCCACTTGCCCGTCGAAATTACTCATTTTCCAAGCGCCACGATTGATGGCTCGGTTGGGTTACCCATACCTGTATTGATGAGGATCCCGCGATAAGGAGGACACGATCTCTGCTTCGACAAGACGTGCCAAAGAAACCACCTCGCAATGTGTGCGGTAGCCGGTTGTAAAAAACGGTTCAAATAATGGCCGAGCCGTGGCGTGATGTCACGCAACAAAGAGTTGTCAGCAAATCACATTTGTAGATTATTGTTCTCTCTACGGTGGTGTGTGAAATTTGTCTTGCAGAGCCGGACACGACTTAAGTGTTCGAAATTTACCTTGGAGTGTTCGGAGATGGAACCCGCCTTGCAATGCAGAAGACAATCTACGCGCCGGACCCATCGTCATTGAAGCTTGGTTCAGGGGCTACTAAGGGAGTCCTGGATAAGGGGGTATCTGGACAGCCAGACTATATACTTTGGTCGGACTGTTGGTCTATGAAGATACAAGATTGAAGACTTCGTCCCGTGTCCGGATGGGACTCTCCTTTGCATGGAAGGCAAGCTTGGCGATTCAAATGATAGATCTCCTTCTCTGTAACCGACTCTATGTAACCCTAGCCCTCTCCGGTGTCTATATAAACCGGAGGGTTTAGTCCGTAGGACAACAACAATCATAATCATAGGCTAGCTTCTAGGGTTTAGCCTCTATGATCTCATGGTAGATCAACTCTTGTAATACTCATATCATCAAGATCAACCAAGCATGAAGTAGAGTATTACGTCCATCGAGAGGGCCCGAACCTGGGTAAACATCGTGTCCCCAGTCTCCTATTACCATTAGCCTTAGACGCACTGTTCGGGACCCCCTACCCGAGATCCGCCGGTTTTGACATCGACAATGCTTACTCAATATCTTTTCTTGCCAAAAAATCCGCACTAAGTAGAGATACTACTTGTGCATCCGAAACCCTTAACCCAAATCTTATTTTGAGAGTCCACCATACCTACCTATGGATTGAGTAAGATCCTTCAAGTAAGTTGTCATCGGTGCAATAAGGCAATAAAAATTGCTTCTAAGAGTGTTGGATCATTTAGTGTAAGAGAAAATTGAGTGTTGTACGAACTTGTGATGGCAAAGAATAAAAGCGACAGACTCATAATAAAGGTTGATATCATAAGGGGCAATATAACGTGACATTCTTTTGCATTAAGGGATTTGGCATACAAATAAATAAGTGCATGACAACCTCTGCTTCCCTCTGCGAAGGGCCTATGTTTTACTTTGATGTAAGAGTGAAAGTATTCTTCCCCATTCCTTTTTATTTTCTCTTTTTGCAAGCACCATGTGGTGAGGAAAGATCTAGGAATATATATCCAGTTGGATATGAGTATGCGTGAGTTATTATTGTTGACATCACCCTTGAGGTGAATACGTTGGGAGGCAAAATTATAAGCCCCTATATTTCTATGTGTCCGGTTGAAACGTTTTGTTCATGGGTACGCTGTGAGTGTTAGCAACAAAGAAGATTAAATGATGGTTGAGTATGTGGACTTGCCTAAAGGCTCCGATATGTGACCCTTCCTGAAAATATGATGAGTTGTAGTTGCAAACTTGACTGAGAACACAGTTTGTTGGTTTTCAGTAAGGTTTATGCTTTATACTTCAATGTTGTGATGAATTGTTACTTGTTCATGAGAAATTATATGATATAAGTTATGTGATAAAAGTTACTTGATAAAGTTCATGTTAAATTTCCTTGCTATTATAATAATACGCATGATGCTTCTATGTCTGTATTTTGTTTTTATTGACACCTCTCTCTCTAAGCATGTGGACATGTTTTTCGATTTTGGTTTTTGCTTGAGGACAAGCGAGGTATAAGCTTGGGGAAGATGATATGTCCATTTTGCATCATGTTTTTGTTGGAAATATGCCCTAGAGGCAATAATAAAATGGTTGTTATTATATTTCCTTGTTCATGATAATTGTCTATTGTTCATGCTATAATTGTATTGACAGAAAACCGCAATACATGTGTGAATACATAGACCACAACATGTCCCTAGTGAGCCTCTAGTTGACTAGCTCGTTGATCAACAGATGGTCGTGGTTTCCTGACCATGGACATTGGATGTCATTGATAACGGGATCACATCATTAGGAGAATGATGTGATGGACAAGACACAATCCTAAGCATAGCACAAGATCGTGTAGTTCGTTTGCTAAGAGCTTTTCTAATGTCAAGTATCATTTCCTTAGACCATGAGATTGTGCAACTCCCGGATACCGTAGGAGTGCTTTGGGTGTACCAAATGCCACAACGTAACTGGGTGGCTATAAAGGTGCACTACAGGTATCTCCGAAAGTGTCTGTTGGGTTGGCTCGAATCCTGACTGGGATTTGTCACTCCGTATGACGGAGAGGTATCTCTAGGCCCACTCGGTAATGCATCATCATAATGAGCTCAATGTGATTAAGTAGTTGGTCACGAGATCATGCATTACGAAACAAGTAAAGTTACTTGCCAGTAACGAGATTGAACGAGGTATTGGGATACCGACGATCGAATCTCGGGCATGTAACATACCGATTAACAAAGGGAATTGTAAACGAGATTGATTGAATCCCCGACATCGTGGTTCATCCGATGAGATCATCGTGGAACATGTGGGAGCCATCATGGGTATCCAGATCCCGCTGTTGGTTATTGGCCGGAGAACATCTCGGTCATGTTTGCATGGTTCCCGAACCCGTAGGGTGTACACACTTAAGGTTCGGTGACGCTAGAGTTGTTATGGGAAATAGTATGTGGTTACCGAAGGTAGTTTGGAGTCTCGGATGTGATCCCGGACGTCACGATGAGTTTCGGAATGGTTCGGCGGTGATGATCGGTATATTGGACGAAGGGTATTGGAGTCCGGAACTATTCCGGGGGTACCACGCTATGGCCAGCATGACCGAAAGGTGTTTCGGGAGCCCCGGCAAGTGTTGGAGGGCCTCATGGGCCAAAGTGGAAGGGGCAAACCAGCCCACTAAGGGGTGGTGCGCCCCCCACACCTTTCCCACGTTGCTTGGGGAGGTGGGGCGCGTGCACCTGGCTTGGGAGGCAATCCTCCACCTGCTTGGCTTGGGGGGCAAGTCTCCCTAGGATTTTCCCTAGGGAGATCCAATCTGCTTGGCCGCCGCCTCCTAGGGGAAACCCTAGGGCGCCTCCCCCTCTCCCCTTGCCCCTATATATAGTGGAGGGGTGGGAGAGCAGCAGCACCTCTTCCTTGGCGCAGCCCTCTCCCTCCTCCAACACCTCCTCCTCCTCCATATTGCTTGGCGAAGCCCTGCTGGATGACCACGAGCTCCACCACCACCACGCCGTCGTGCTGTCGGAGTTCTCCCTCAACTTCTCCTCTCCCCTTGCTGGATCAAGAAGGAGGAGACGTCCCCGGGCTGTACGTGTGTTGAACACGGAGGCGCCGTCCGTTCGACGCTAGATCGGATCTTCCGCGATTTGAATCGCCGCAAGTACGACTCCATCAACCGCGTTCTTGTAACGCTTCCGCTTAGCGATCTTCAAGGGTATGAAGATGCTCATCCTCTCCCTCTCTTGTTGCTAGAATCTCCATAGATTGATCTTGGTGATGCGTAGAAAATTTTGAATTTGTGCTACGTTCCCCAACAGTGGCATCATGAGCTAGGTCTATTGCGTAGATTCTATGCACGAGTAGAACACAAGTTGTTGTGGGCGTTGATTTTGTTCAATATGCTTATCGTTACTAGTCCTATCTTGATTCGACGTTATTGTGGGATGAAGCGGCCCGGACTGACCTTACACGTACACTCACGTGAGACAGGTTCCACCGACTGACATGCACCTGTTACATAAGGTGGCTAGCGGGTGCCAGTCTCTCCCACTTTATTCGGATCGGATTCGATGAAAAGGGTCCTTATGAAGGGTAAATAGCAATTGGCATATCATGTTGTGGTTTTGGCGTAGGTAAGAAACGTTCTTGCTAGAAACCTATAGCAGCCACGTAAAAACTTGCAACAACAATTAGAGGACGTCTAACTTGTTTTTGCAGCATATGCCGTGTGATGTGATATGG
Organism: Triticum aestivum; assembly: GCF_018294505.1. Lineage (NCBI taxonomy): Eukaryota > Viridiplantae > Streptophyta > Magnoliopsida > Poales > Poaceae > Triticum > Triticum aestivum. The sequence continues at coordinate 412,077,417 of NC_057795.1, forward strand.
CCAAGAAGGATGTGATGAATGTAATATATGTGATGTATGAGATTGATCATGTTCTTGTAATAGGAATCACGACTTGCATGTTGATGAGTATGACAACCGGCAGGAGCCATAGGAGTTGTCTTAATTTATTGTATGACCTATGTGTCATTGAATAACGCCATGTAATTACTTTACTTTATTGCTAAACCGTTAGCCATAGTAGTATAAGTAATAGTTGGTGAGACAACTTCATGGAGACACGATGATGGAGATCATGGTGTCATGCCGGTGACGATGATGATCATGGCGCCCCAAAGATGGAGATCAAAAGGAGCAAAATGACATTGGCCATATCATGTCACTATTTGATTGCATGAGATCTTTATCATGTGTTTACATCTTATTTGCTTAGAACGACGGTAGCATAAATAAGATGATCCCTCACTAAAATTTCAAGAAAGTGTTCCCCCTAACTATGCACCGTTGCGAAGGTTCGTTGTTTCGAAGCACCACGTGATGATCGGGTGTGATAGATTCTAACATTCGCATACAACGGGTGTAAGCCAGATTTACACATGCAAAACACTTAGGTTGACTTGACGAGCCTAGCATGTACAGACATGGCCTCGGAACACAAGACCCCGAAAGGTCGAACATGAGTCGTATAGAAGATACAATCAACATGGAGATGTTCACCGATGATGACTTGTCCGTCTCACGTGATGATCGGACACGGCCTAGTTGACTCGGATCATGTATCACTTAGGTGACTAGAGGTATGTCTATCTGAGTGGGAGTTCATTAGATGAACTTAATTGTCATGAACATAGTCAAAAGGACTTTGCAAATTATGTCGTAGCTTATGCTTTACTTCTACTGTTTAAGATATGTTACAAGAGAAAATTTAGTTGAAAGTTGACAGTAGCAATTATGCGGACTGGGTCCGTATTCTGAGGATTGTCCTCATTGATGCACAGAAGGCTTATGTCCTTAATGCACCGCTCGGTGTGTTGAACCTCAAGCATTGTTTGTGGATGTTGCGAACATCTGACATACACGTTTTGATGACAACGTGATAGTTCAGTGCGTAATGTAAAACGGTTTAGAATTGAGGCGCCGAAGACGATTTTGGAACATCATGGAACATATGATATGTTCCAAGGGCTGAAATTGGGATTTCAAGCTAGTGCCATAGTCAAGAGGTATGAGACCTCCGACAAATTTTCTAGCCTACAAACTAAGGGAGAAAATCTCAATCCTTGAGCATGTGCTCAGGTTGTATGAGCACTACAATCACTTGAATCGAGTGGGAGTTAATCATCCAGATGAGATAGTGATGTTTCTCCAAAGTCACTGCCACCAAGCTACTAGAGCTTGGTGATGAACTATAACATATCAGGGATAAATATGATGATCCTTGAGCTATTCGCGATGTTTGACACTGCAAAAGTAGAAATCAAGAAGGAGCATCAATTGTTGATGGTTAGTAAAACCATTAGTTTCAAGAAGGGCAAGGGCACGAAGGGATGCTTCATGAAACGACAAATCAATTGCTGCTCTAGTGAAGAAACCCAAGGTTGAACCCAAACCCGAGACTAAGTGCTTCTGTAATGAGGGGAACGGTCACTGAAGCAGAACCACCCTAGATACTTGGTAGATGAGAAGGCTGGCAAGGTCGACAGAAGTATATTGGATATACATTATATTAATGTGTACTTTACTAGTACTCCTTGTAGCACTAGGGTATTAGATACCAGTTCGGTTGCTAAGTGTTAGTAACTCGAAAAAAAACTACGGAATAAACGGAGACTAGCTAAAGGTGTGTTGACGATATGTGTTGGAAGTGTTTCCAAGCTTGATGTGATCAAACATCGCATACTCCCTCTACCATCAAGATTGGTGTTAAACCTAAATAATTGTTATTTGGTGTTTGCGTTGAGCATAGACATGATTGGATTATGTCTATCGCAATACGGTTATTCATTTAAGGAGAATAATGGTTACTCTAATTATTTGAATAATACCTTCAATGGTCTTGCACCTAAAATGAATGGTTTATTGAATCTCAATCATAGTGATACACATGTTCATGCCAAAAGATATAAGATAGTAATGATAGTACCATATACTTGTGGCACTGCCATTTGAGTCATATTGGTATAAAACGCATGAAGAAGCTGCATGTTGATGGATCTTTGGACTCACTCGTTTTTGAAAAGATTGAGACATGCAAACCATGTCTATTGGTATATACGCATGAAGAAACTCCATGCATATGGATCGTTTGGACTCACCTGATTTTGAATCACTTGAGACATGCAAATCATACCACATGGGCAAGATGACTGAAAGGCCTCGTTTTTAGTGAAATGGAACAAGAAAGCAACTTGTTGGAAGTAATACATTTTGATGTGTGTAGTCCAATGAGTGCTGAGGCACGCGGTGGATATCGTTATGTTCTTACTTCACAGATGATTTGAGTAGATGCCAAGTGTATTTACTTGATGAAACAAAAGTCTGAATTATTGAAAGGTTCAAGTAATTTCAGAGTGAAGTTGAAGATCATCATGACAAACGGATAAAATGTCTATGATATGATCACAAAGATGAATATCTGAGTTGCGTGTTTGGTACAAAATTAAGACAGTGTGGAAATTGTTTCACAATTAATGCCGCCTGGAACACCATAGTGTGATGGTGTGTCTGAACATCATAGCTGCACCCTATTGGATATGGTGCATGCCATGATGTCTCTTATCGAATTACCACTATCGTTTATGGGTTAAGCATTAGAGACAACCACATTCACTTTAAATAGGGCACCATGTAATTTCGTTGAGACAACATCGTATGAACTATGGTTTAGAGAAACCTAAGCCGTCCTTTCTAAAAAAATTTGGGGCTGCGACACTTATGTGAAAAGGTTTCAGCCAGATAAGCTTGAACCCAAAGCGGATAAATGCATCTTCATAGGACATCCAAAAACAGTTAGGTATACCTCCTATTTTAGATCTGGAAGCAAAAGTGACTGTTTCCAAAAACGGGTCCTTTCTCAAGGAAAAGTTTCTCTTGAAAGAATTGAGTGGGAGGATGGTGGAGACTTGATGAGGTTATTGAACCATCACATCTAGTGTGTAGCAGGGCACATGAAGTTGTTCCTATGGCGCCTACACCAACTGAAGTGGAAGCTGATGATAGTGATCATGAAACTTCTGATCAAGTCACTACCAAACCTCGTAGGTCGACAAGGATGCGCACTACTTCAGAGTGGTACGTAATCCTGTCTTAGAGGTCATGTTGCTAGACAACAATGAATCTACGAGCTATGTAGAAGCGATGGTGGACCCGAATTCTGACGAATGGTTCGAGGCCATAAAATCCGAGAGAGGATCCATGTATGAAAAATAAGGATGGACTTTGGAGGAACAACTAGATGGTCATAAGGCTGTTGGGTGCAGATGGATTTTAAAAGGAAGATGTACAATGATGGTAAGTATCACCATTAAGAAAGCTCGACTTGTCGTAAGATATTTTCCAACAAGTTCAAGGAGTTGACTACGATGAGACTTTCTCACTCGTAGCGATGCTAAGAGTCTGTTGGAATTATATTAGCAATTACTGCATTATTTATGAAATCTTGCAGATAGGATGTCAAAACATTGTTTCCTCGACGATTTTCTTGAGGAAAGGTTGTATGTGATAAAACCAGAAGGTTTTGACAATACTGAAAGATGCTAACAAGTATGCAAAGCTCCAGCAATCCTTCTAAGGACTGGAGTAAGCATCTCGGAGTTGGAATATACGCTTTGATGAGATGATCAAAGATTTTGGGTTTATAAAAAGTTTATGAGAAACTTGTATTTCCAAAGAAGTGAGTGGGAGCACTATAGAATTTCTGATGAGTATATGTTGTTGACATATTGTTGATCAGAAATGATGTAGAGTTTCTAGAAAGCATATAGGGTTATTTGAAAAGTGTTTTTCAATGGAAAACCTGGATTAAGCTACTTGAACATTGAGCATCAAGATCTATAAGGATAGATAAAAAACGCTTAATAGTACTTTCAAATGAACACATACCATGACAAGATTTTGAAGGATTTCAAAATAGATCGGCAAAGAAGGAGTTCTTGCCTGTGTTATAAGGTGTGAGTATTGGGTAAGACTCAAGACCTGACCACGGCAGAAGAGAGAGAAAGGACGAAGGTCGTCCCCTATGCTTTAGACGTAGGCTCTACAGTATGCTATGTTGTGTACCGCACCTGAAGTGTGCCTTGCGATGAGTCAGTCAAGGGGTACAAGAGTGATCCAGGAATGGATCACAGGACAGCGGTCAAAGTTATCCTTAGTAACTAGTGGACTAAGGAATTTTCTCGATTATGGAGGTGGTAAAAGAGTTCGTCGTAAAGGGTTACGCCGATGTAAACTTTGACACTAATCCGGATGATTCTGAGTAGTAAACCGGATTTGTATAGTAAAACAGTTATTTGGAATAGCTCCAAATAGAGCTTGGTAGTTGCATCTACAAGATTACATAGAGATTTGTAAAGCACACACGGATCTGAAAGGTTCAGACCCGTTGACTAATAACCTCTCTCACAAGCGAGATATGATCAAACCCCATGGGTGTTGGATTCATTACAATCACATAGTGATGTGAACTAGATTATTGACTGTAGTGCAAGTGGGAGACTGTTGGAAATATGCCCTAGAGGCAATAATAAAATGGTTGTTATTATATTTCCTTGTTCATGATAATTGTCTATTGTTCATGCTATAATTGTATTGACCGAAAACCGTAATACATGTGTGAATACATAGACCACAACATGTCCCTAGTGAGCCTCTAGTTGACTAGCTCGTTGATCAACAGATGGTCGTGGTTTCCTGACCATGGACATTGGATGTCATTTATAATGGGATCACATCATTAGGAGAATGATGTGATGGACAAGACCCAATCCTAAGCATAGCACAAGATCGTGTAGTTCGTTTGCTAAGAGCTTTTCTAATGTCAAGTATCATTTCCTTAGACCATGAGATTGTGCAACTCCCGGATACCGTAGGAGTGCTTTGGATGTACCAAACGCCACAACGTAATTGGGTGGCTATAAAGGTGCACTACAGGTATCTCCGAAAGTGTCTGTTGGGTTTGCTCGAATCGAGACTGCGATTTGTCACTCCATATGACGGAGACGTATATCTGGGCCCACTCGGTAATGCATCATCATAATGAGCTCAATGTGACTAAGTAGTTGGTCACGGGATCATGCATTACGGAACGAGTAAAGTGACTTGCCGGTAACGAGATTGAACGAGGTATTGGGATACCGACGATCGAATCTCAGGCAAGTAACATACCGATTGACAAAGGGAATTGTATACGGGATTGATTGAATCCCCGACATCATGGTTCATCCGATGAGATCATCGTGGAACATGTGGGAGCCAACATGGGTATCCAGATCCCGCTGTTGGTTATTTGCCGGAGAATATCTCGGTCATGTCTGCATGGTTCCTGAACCCGTAGGGTCTACACACTTAAGGTTCGGTGATGCTAGAGTTGTTATGGGAAATAGTATGTGGTTACCGAAGGTAGTTCGGAGTTCTGGATGTGATCTCGGACATCATGAGGAGTTCCGGAATGGTCCGGCGGTGAAGATCGGTATATTGGACGAAGGGTATTGGAGTCCGGAACTGTTCCGGGGGTACCAGGCTATGGCCTGCATGACCGAAATGTGTTTCGGGAGCCCCAGCAAGTGTTGGAGGGCCTCATGGGCCAAAGGGGAAGGGGAAAACCAGCCCACTAAAGGGTGGTGCGCCCCCCACACCCTTTCCCATATTGCTTGGGGAGGTGGGGCGCATCCACCTGGCTTGGGAGGCAATCCTCCACCTGCTTGGCTTGGGGGGCAAGTCTCCCTAGGATTTTCCCTAGGTAGATCCAATCTGCTTGGCCGCCGCCCCCTAGGGGAAACCCTAGGGTGCCTCCCCCTCTCCCCTTGCCCCTATATATAGTGGAGGGGTGGGAGGGAAGCGGCACCTCTTCCCTGGAGCAGCCCTCTCCCTCCTCCAACACCTCCTCCTCCTCCGTAGTGCTTGGCGAAGCCCTGCTGGAGAACCACGAGCTCCACCACCACCACGCTGTCGTGCTGTCAGAGTTCTCCCTCAACTTCTCCTCTCCCCTTGACGTCCCTGGGCTGTACGTGTTTTTAATGTGGAGGCGCTGTCCGTTCGGCGCTAGATTGGATCTTCCGCGATTTGAATCGCCGCGAGTACGACTCCATCAACCGCGTTCTTGTAACGCTTCCGCTTAGCGATCTTCAGGGGTATGAAGATGCTCATCCTCTCCCTCTCTTGTTGCTAGAATCTCCATAGATTGATCTTGGTGATGCGTAGAAAATTTTGAATTTGTGCTACGTTCCCCAACAGTTTTCCTACTATTATTTATAATGTTTTTATGCATAATAATGCTTTTGGGAGTAATTATAATGCTTTTTCCCTCATAATGTGCAAGGTTTACACAAAGAGGGAGAATATCGGCAGCTGGAATTCTGGACCTGAAAAAGCATGCCAGAGCTACCTATTCTACACAACTCGAAATAAGCTGAAACTTCACCAAGATTTTTCAGGGATTATTTAAGAATTATTGGAGAAAATAACTATTAGAGGGGCTCACCAGGTGGGCATAACCCACCTGGGCGCGCTAGGGAGCCCAGGCGCGCCCTGGTGGGTTGTGCCCTCCTTGGCCCACCTCCGGTGCCCCTCTTCTAGTATATACGTCATTTTGACCTAGAAAAAAAATAAGTAGAGGACTTTCGGGACGCAACGCCGTCGTATCGAGGCGGAAGTTGGGCAGGAGCACTTTTGCCCTCCGGTGGAGCGATTCCGCCGAGGGAATTTCCCTCCCGGAGGGGGAAATCATCCTCATCATCATCACCAACAACTCTTCCATCTTTGGGAGGGCCATCTCCATCAAGATCTTCAACAACACCATCACCTCTCAAACCCTAGTTCATCTCTTGTGTGCAATCTTTGTACCAGAACCTTAGATTGGTGCTTGTGGGTGACTGATACGTCTCCAACATATCTATAAATTTTGATTGTTCCATGCTATTATATTACCCCTTTTGGATGTTTGTGGGCTTTATTTTACACATTTATATCATTTTTGGGAGTAACCTGCTAACCGGAGGCCTGCTACCTCTTGAGCACTGCGTTGGATTTCCCCGAAGAGGAGAGGATGATGCAGTAAAGTAGCGTAAGTATTTCCCTCAGTTTTTGAGAACCAAGGTATCAATCCAGTAGGAGATCACGCACAAGTCCCTCGTACCTACACAAAATGATAGCTACTCGCAACCAACGCGATTAGGGGTTGTCAATCCCTTCACGGTCACTTACGAGGGTGAGATCTGATAGAGATGATAAATAATATTTTTGGTATTTTTGATATAGAGATGCAAAGTAAAAAGTAAAAGGCAAAGTAAAAACAAAGCAAGTAAATAAAGTAATGGAGATTGATATGATGAGAATAGACCTGGGGGTCATAGGTTTCACTAGTGGCTTCTCTCAAGAGCATAAGTATTCTATGCCGGGTGAACAAATTACTGTCGAGCAATTGACAGAATTGAGCATAGTTATGAGTATATCTAGGCGATGATCATGTATATAGGCATCACGTACAAAACAAGTAGATCGAAATGATTCTGCATCTACTACTATTACTCCACTCATCAATAGCTATCCAACATGCATCTAGAGTATTAAGTAAAAACAGAGTAATGCCGTAAGCAAGATGACATGATGTAGAGGGATAAATTCATGCAATATGATAAAAACCCCATCTTGTTATCCTCGATGGCAACAATACAATATGTGCCTTGCAACTCTTTCTGTCACTGAGTAAGGACACCACAAGATTGAACCCAAAGCTAAGCACTTCTCCCATTGCAAGAACTACCAATCTAGTTGGCCAAACCAAAATGATAATTCGAAGAGACTTGCAAAGATAACTCAATCATACATAAAAGAATTCAGAGAAGAATCAAATATTTTCCATAGATAATACTGGATCATAAACCCACAATTCATCGGTCTCAACAAACACACCGCAAAAAGAAGATTACATCGAATAGATCTCCACAAGAGAGGGGGAGAACATTGTATTGAGATCCAAAAAGAGAGAAGAAGCCATCTAGCTAATAACTATGGACCCGAAGGTCTGAAGTAAACTACTCACACATCATCGTTCTAATGAAGGCCTGAATCGCCAAGCTTGCCTTCCATGCAAAGGAGAGTCCCATCCGGACACGGGACGAAGTCTTCAATCTTGTATCTTCATAGACCAACAGTCCGACCAAAGTATATAGTCTGGCTGTCCGGATACCCCCTTATCCAGGACTCCCTCAGTAGCCCCTGAACCAGGCTTCAATGACGATGAGTCTGGCCCGCAGTCTTGTCTTCGGCATTGCAAGGCGGGTTCCTCCTCCGAATACTCCAACATGATTATCGAACACGTAGGTTGTGTCCGGATTTGCAAGATGATCTTTACACACCCTTAGCATAAATCCGTTCTGCTGGCAATCTTCGTACGTCGTGCCCTTGCATCGTGACCTGGTCCAACACGAACCAGCGTTTCCTGCTCCACATTGACTCGCGTTGCGAGGCGGTTTTATCGGCATGCCCTGCCAAAGCAGAGATCGTGTCCCTCTTAATACGGGATCTTTCATCAATATGGGCATATGCGACCCCACAGCGACTGTTGGTATAATTCCGTGTTTCTTTTTAGATAAGTCTCAAGCGGTCACACTGAGGACTCTTGGTATTCATCCCTTTTATAAAGGGGTCTAGGCCTACGCCTCGTTTCCACCTCTCCTGCTCCTTCTCGCACCTCGAGATTCATCGCTCAAAACCTAAGCTCCAACACCCCAGATCCTCCAGTATGTCCGGATCCGACACAGCAGGCCGGTGGGTGGCCTCCTTGATTCAGGAGGAGGATATTGTGAAGCTGAGGGAGGTTGGATACCTGACTGTTGATATCCAGCACAGGCTACCTGCTCCGGGGCAAGTCATCCCCACACCGGAGCCCAATGAGAGCGTTGTGTTTACTCCTCACTTCCTCCGAGGCCTAGGCCTCACCCTCGACCCCTTTGTGAGGGGCTCATGTTCTATTATAGCTAGGATTTCCATGATCTGGCTCCAGACGCCATCCTCCATATCTCGTCTTTCATTATCGTGTGCGAGGCTTTTCTCCATGTCAAACCACACTTCAGCTTATGGCTAAAGATCTTCAATGTGAAGCCGAAGATGATCGAGGGGCAACATGCAGAGTGCGGAGGTGCCATAATAAGCAGGAACGCCGATGCCCCATGGCTAGAGGGTTCTTTCCCGGAAGTGTCCGACGTATGGCAACGGAGATGGTTCTATGTCACCGCTCCCAGAGGCACAAAGTGGGTAGCTGCCACCGAGTTCTGCTCAGGCCCTCCATCACAGTTGGCGTCTTGGACCGATATGGGACGGAGTTATGGGCCTGCTGGCAATGTACCAGAACTGCAGAATCACATCCGGGAGCTTATTAGGAGGGACATAAATCTTGTCGGCATAATTCAAGTAATACTAGTCCGGCGGATATTGTTGTGCAAACGTCGGCCTCTCCGTAGGTGGGACTTTAATCCGGAGGGTCCGCAGACTATTAAGCACTTCTTCGGCCTGACGCTCGAAAGAATGTGTAAATTATTCTTCGGACCACAAGCAAAGTGTCCGGACACCATCGAGGATGCGGGCCTAAGCTGCAATCGCCTAGATACCCAAGTAAGTAACCTTAAAGCCGGACACTTCATTTATATTTATCATGATTATTATTCTAACACTCCCTCCGTGGCCAAGAATGGCTTGACAAGGCGAAGAGAATCAGGTGTCCGGCACCACTTCCTGAAGGCTCGCCTGGTCCCACCATTGCAAAGATGCTGGACTGGGCGCTCAGCAAAATCCCTTTAGAGAAGGACGAAGGAAAGGGCAGTGAAGCCGAACTTCACGCGCTGCGCATCCAGACCGGGAAAATCGCTAGCCCTCCTATGGAGGATAGTCGGGAAGGGAAGGTCAAAGCCTCCTCCCCACGCGGGAAGAAAAGGGCCGCCTCCGAAGATTTGGAGACGGAGACGCCCAAGCAAGGGAAGAAAACATCACCAAGGGGCTCTGCCGCGACGGGTGCCCTCACCACGCCATGCCCACCAATGGGCCAGCCCTCCAACGAGCCGTAAGTCATTCATTAATTCAAAGGTGAGATGTTACTCCGAGATCCATAATCAGGACTTCATTTTTTGTAGTCCGGCGAGCAGCTCTTCTCAACAGAGTTCGTCTTCGGGGGACCTTCGTCCAGAGATGATGGAGAGTGAACCAACTCTCTGCCTCATGAGGCAGGCGACACGGAGGTGTCGTCAAGGAGGAGTCCGGATATACCGAAGCCGGAGGCTAGTACGTCAGCCGCCTTGAGCCCGGAGCATTTGGCTCCCACGGGGGGAGATGAGAAGGGTCCGGCGCAGTTTAGTGTCCGACCGGACGTACTGACGGGCCGTCTGGAGCGAGCCGCGCTCTTGGAGGAGCACCGCTCTTTAATGAGGATGGTGCTTACGAAGATTTTATCCGCTACCAGCGGCTTGAATGAGGCATTTACGAGCCTGCTCAAAGGCTTTGAGGTATGTAGTGAAAAAATGCACAACTTTTTCGTTATGAAGCACGCGCTAGGTGTGCTCCCTATAGATAGTAGCCCCTGGGACTCTGGTTGCCCGCCATAGGCGGCAAACGGGGGATCATATACTAATGGCTGCGCCGTACATGTGCGCAGGTATACAAGGATCCGGCAGCCGACCAGTCTGTTGAAGTTGCCGAGCTATGGAGGAAAATCAGATCCATCGATGCCGACATCACACTGGTGAATAAACGGCTTGATGAGTCCCAGGGTATGTGCTTCGTTTTTATTATAATGTATAGGAAAATGCCAAAGAGGCATAATATTAATGTAATGTATTGGCACTGCAGATGGTGCTGCTACCATGGAGGCCCTGAGGGCGGAACTTGCTCAAGCCAAGGAACAAGCTCGGGCTAGCAATGTGGCTGCCCTAAAGGCGGCCGAAGAGTTGAGAGCCGAACAGGCTGCTCGTCGCCGAAGCGAGGAAAAGATAGCTAAAATGGCTGAAGAGTTAGAAAATGCCGCCGACCGTTACCCACTCCTTGAAAAGGAGAATAAGGCTAGTTTGGCCGAGCTGGACAAGGCATGTAATGCCGCCAAGGAGATGGGGACCGAGATCCGGAGTATGCGGGAGGAGCTCCAACAAGCTGACAAAATCGTGGCTAGGGGCTCGTACTTACTGCGGACGAAGTTCTTGGATCTGAAGTATGCTCCCCTAGCGGGTCGCATTAGTCCTGCGGACGCATATGCGGACTTGGCGAATAGTACGGCTGACGTTGTCAAGTTCTTCGAGGGTCAAGGCGATGAAGAAGTGGAGAAGCTTTTCTGGTCGCAGTTTAATGCTCCCACTCGCCCGCTGCCACTGAATGAGAAGGTGGCTGCTATGGCGGAGCTCCACAGGCTATCCGGACTTGCAATGCGGTCTGTAATAGACCATCTTTGGCCGAAGGGGCCTAAGCCAGACAGCTAGTTTGGTTTGGTGCAACAATTCCTTGGAGCCGTGCCCCGGATTGACGCCCTGAAAAGGTCAGCGTGCATAGAGGGTGCACGAATGGCTCTAGCCCGCATTAAAGCCTACTGGACGGATATGGAGGCCACTGTAATAGCGAGCCAAGATCCGGCGGGACGCCAACATCCGGCTGAGCACTACTTGGTGCGAGTCACAGAAGGTGCTCGCCTGATAGAGGCGCAGTGCTCGAAGAGTGTTTTATTCGAGTGATAAGTTGAATCATTGTAGAAAACAATGTTTAGTTTAATTATGAGGCTATGTTTATACTTTTGCCCGGAAGTATGATTGTCCTCCCTTTGCGGCTATTCTTATATGTATAAGTAGTCTGAAAGATAGCAATCGTTGGCTTCAGCCCCCTCGCGGACAATGCGGGGGTGTTGGCGAAAAAATATGCATAATCACACTTGATCCAACGTCTTGGTCCGTTAAGGAGGTGATCGCACGCCGAACTAGGCAACCGGACTATATAGCTGTAACACTTTCGCTTAGCCATGAGAGTCTAAATGGTGGGGCTACTATGTAGCCCCTGGTACCTCCATGTGCATCCGAATATGGGCGCTTGTGTACATGGCCGGGAAACGGCCCTTCGTTAAGCGAAGGAATCTTTAGGGATTCCGGCGAGTCTTTGAGTGGTTGAACAGTCTCTCGCTGTATCATGATGGTCAGTTTTCGGCTTTCTCTACTTAGGCGCTCGTCCGGAATAACCAGGGCACAATCGCAGTAGTTCTCCTTTGGCCTGCCTTAGCCGGATGATAGCGGAACGTAAGGCGGCAAACCCAGGAGCCGGGCAAACCCAACATTTTGACCAAAGACATGATTCAGAGCTGATGCATATACGGCCAAACTCGTGACGCTGAACACTCCTGAGGGTATTCGGTCTTTTGTAAAAGAAGATAGGCTGACAAGAGCCTATTTTAAGCCCTTTATTTCTAGGTACGTGCAATTTAGTCTGCCATGGCCAAATGCCAAAAACGGTAGTATCCTTTGTGGGTATAGAACCCATGGGATGGTTAAACAACAAGAGGCAGTAGAAAAGGTTTACACAGGGGCTTAATCTAAAAAGAAACCTGTTGCACGGGGCCCTGCTGCACGTCTGCGTCTTTGTCTCTGTTGTGCCATATCCTGGAAGGGTATCGCGCGAACATTGTCTGTAAAAAAGAAAAACTCGTAGGAGGGTGCAACGTAAGTATGTGATCTGTAATAAGAGTGTAAGTTGTTGGCCTGCCAATAAGGTCGAGCCAAGCGTGGGACTGTATTAAATATTGACATCCCCTGGTTTCCCTTATGGGATTACATATACAGTGCCATGTTTGAATTTATCTGGGCTACCGGACTCGTCTAACCGTGTCTGTGGTCGTAATGACCAATCATGTTTTCTAAAACTGGAGGCCGCTTATAATCCGGCCGCCAGGGCCGTCGCGTATTCCTCTGCGCTTGAAGGGCGCTTTATGATTCTGCTAACGGTGATGACGCCACGGGGACTGGGCCTCTTGAGTGTAAGGTGGCCATAGTGCGGCAATGCGTTGAAGCGGGCGAAGGCCGTTCTTCCTAGCAATGCGTGATATCTGCTTTGGAAGGGTGCGATAGTGAAGAGTAGCTCTTCGCTTCTGGAGTTGCCTAGGGAGCCGAATGTTACTTCCAGCACGACGGAGCCCCTGGCGCAGGCTGCAACGCCTGGTATCACCCCTTCAAAGGTGGTGTTGCTTTGTTTAATTCTGGATGGGTCTATCCCCATTCTGCGGACAGTGTCCTCGTATATTAAATTGAGACCACTGCCACCGTCCATGAGGACACGGGTGAGACGGTATCCGTCGATTATTGGGTCAAGCACCAAGGCCTGTGATCCTCCTCGCCGAATTGTAGTTCGGCCGTCCATGTGATCTAAAGAGATCGGACGATACTTCCAGTAGTGAGACGTGGGTACGACGGGCTCTACATCATGCGCTTCTGTGGGCGTGCGTTCGTGCCCTCTCGTGGATGTGTGAGTCGTTTGGATCATGTTTACTGTTTTAACCTCTGGCGGGAATTTTTTCTGTACCCCAGTGTTCGGTTGGTGAGGTTCATCCTCGTCTTCGCTTGGTGTGCCCCTCCCCTTGTGTTCGGCATTTAATTTGCCAGCCTGCTTTAAGACCCAACACTCTCTATGGGTGTGGTTCGCAGGTTTCTCCGGGGTGCCATGAATTTGGCATAGTCTGTCCAGGACTCTGTTTAGACCGGACGGTCCATCTTTACTGCCTTTGAATGGCTTCTTTTATTGATCAGGTCGAGAGCCCCTGAATTCGGCGTTGATTTTTGTGTTGTCCGGGCTCTCTTCCTTGCTTTGGCGTTTGTTTTTATTATGCCGTGGCTTCCCGTTGCCATCCCTTAGTTCGGATGTGCTAGGGTCGCTGGTGCCTTTACGGGCCAACCAACTATCCTCACCCGCGCAAAAGCGGGTCATAAGGCTTGTTAAGGCTGCCATTGTCCTTGGCTTTTCTTGGCCGAGGTGTCGGGCGAGCCATTCGTCACGGATGCTGTGTTTGAAAGCCGCTAAGGCTTCAGCGTCCGGATAGTCGACAATTTGATTCTTCTTAGTGAGGAATCTTCGGGCTGTTGGATTATGTGACTTAGATCGTCTGCATACGGAGGCCGGACATAAGTCCCTTGAAAATTGGCCCTGAAAGCGTCTTCGAGTTCCTCCCAACTCCCAATTGAGTTTTCGGGGAGGCTTTTCAACCAGCGTCGAGCTGGTCCCTTCAACTTGAGGGGAAGGTATTTGATGGCGTGGAGGTCATCCCCACGAGCCATGTGAATATGCAAGATAAAATCCTCGTTCCAGACCCCTGGGTCTGTCGTGCCGTCATATGCTTCTATGTTCATAGGTTTAAAGCCTTGTGGGAATTCATGGTCCAGTACTTCTTCGGTGAAGCACATGGGGTGAGCAGCCCTCTGTATCTGGACGCATTGTGGCATGTAGTCGGCTGTTGTTGTGTTCGGGGTTGATTCTGAACTGGTATCTGGCTTTTATGAGCATTTGGGTGACCATAGTCTTGCGCTGGGGTGTGTCTTCTAGATCCATATATGGACCTGGCTGCACCGGTCTTTTTATCCGGATGCTCGCGTGGATCGTGCGCAGTGTCCGCGGCCGCTCTGTTATGGTTGTGAGGCGGTATGTCTGGTTTCTTGGTCGAATTTTCTTTTAGTGGAACGGCCGCGTCGTCGAATTCTGGCAGTAGCTTGCACTACGGATAGCTTTTCGTATGGCGGTCATCGCCATATCTTTCTTCAGTGTCTAGCACCCTATTCCATCTACGACTTAGCTTTTCCTGTGCGGCCTTGAGCCGTTGCTTCTGCTTTTCTAGACTTCTTGCGGTGGCCATGAGCTTTCTGTGGAGGTTGTCTCGTTCCACTTGTTCGTCCGGGATGATGAATGCATCATCGTCCGAACTGTCTTCCTGTTCTGGGGCGGCATCTTGAGCTCGTCCCTCCGGATCATTGTGATCGTTTATTTGCTCCGAACTTGATTTGGCGCGACCTGGCTTGTCCTGCTCCATTGCTGGGTCCATGTGGTCATTATTGCTTTTGGAGTTTGCGGGTATATCAACCCTTCTTGCGCTCTTGTCGCTATTTTTGCCATTGCTGGACCTTGAGCGGTGTCTGCGCCGCCTCTTTTGCTTTTGCACGGGTGTTTTATCGTCCGGGTTGCCGTCCTTATTGGGCGTATCTACCATGTATATATCGTGTGACAAGGTAGTAGTCCCGCGCTCCAGGGATTCTGGAGCCTCTCCTGCATCGTCGTCCATACCGTCGATGTCTTCGGAGTCAAGCATTTCAGTTAATTCTTCGATCGTGGCAATGAAGTGGGTGGTGGGTGGGCGCCGAATTCCTTCGTCGCCTGCTTCCCACTCGGGCCGGACATAGTTCAGCCCAGAGTCTCCTGACAAACAGAGAGACTTCAAGGAGTTCAGCATGTCGCCAAAGGGCGAGTGCTGAAAGATGTCCACAGCGGTAAACTCCATTACCGGAGCCCAACCTGGCTCGGCTGGCTCGAGAGTGAGAGGAACAAGACCAACAACCGGATATGAGTCCGGGGGTCCGAGGTTACAGTCCCCCATAGAGGTGGGACCCGTGTTCGGCTCCACCGCCGATAAGTATGCGGCCTGCGGAGCGTAGTCCAGCCCTCCGTACATAGGCAACGCAACCTGTCCTGGATTTAGATCCAAGGCTGCTTCGGGGATGATGTCCCGGGCACTATCCAACAACAGGTCTAGGCCGTGCTGGTCGTGGTTGTCCGACGCTCCTGGCGCAGGCTCGAATCCATCAAAGATCAAGTCTCCGCGGATATCTGCCGTGTAGTTCAAGTTTCCGAACCTGATCTGGTGGCCAAGGGCGAAGCTGTCGATCTGCTCCAACTGGCCAAGCGAATTGGCCCGCAGTGCGAAGCCGCCGAACACAAAGATCTGTCCGGGGAGAAGAGTCTCACCCTGGACCGTGTCGTTGACGATTGAAGACGCCATCAAGCCTCGAAGCGACGACATAGAGGAACTCTCAATGAAAGCACCAATGTCGGCGTCAAAACTGGCAGATCTCGGGTAGGGGGTCCCGATTTGTGCATCTTAGGCTGATGGTAACAGGAAGCGAGGGACATAATGTTTACCCAGGTTTGGGCCCTCTCGATGGAGGTAAAACCCTACTTCCTGCTTGATTAATATTTAAGATATGTGGAATACAAGAGTAGATCTACCACGAGATCATAGAGGCTAAACCCTAAGAGCTAGCATATGATGGTATGATTGTAATTGTGATTGGCCTTCTAAGGACCATGCTCTCCGGTTTATATAGACACCGGAGAGCCAGGTTTCACATGGAGTCGGTTACAAGGAAGGAAACATAATATCCGGATCGCCAAGCTTGTCTTCAACGCGAAGGAGAGTCCCATCCGGACACGAGCCGAAGTCTTGAGTCTTGTATCTTGATTCTTCTATAGTCCGGACGATGTATATATTCCGGCTGTCCGGATACCCCCTTATCCAGGACTCCCTCAGCCACCGACCTACTTCTTCCTCCTATATATACCCACATACCCCGAAAACATCTAGGGAGCCAACGAAAAATAATTTCCACCACCGTAACCTTCTGTATCCATGAGATCCCATCTTGGAGCCTTCATCGGTGCTCCGCCGGAGGGGGAATCGACCATGGAGGGCTTCTACATCAACACCATAGCCCCATCGATGAGTTGTGAGTAGTTTACCACAGACCTTCGGGTCCATAGTTATTAGCCAGATGGCTTCTTCTCTCTTTTTGGATCGCAATACCATGTTATCCCCCTCTCTTGTGGAGATCTATTTGATGTAACTCTTTTTGCGGTGTGTTTGTCGAGATCCGATGAATTGTGGGTTTATGATCATGTTTATCTATCAGAAATATTTGAATCTTCTCTGAATTCTTTTATGTATGATTGAGTTATCTTTGCAAGTCTCTTCAAATTATCAGTTTGGTTTGGCCTACTAGATTGATCTTTCTTGCAATGGGAGAAGTGCATAGCTTTGGGTTCAATCT
Source organism: Triticum aestivum (assembly GCF_018294505.1). Lineage (NCBI taxonomy): Eukaryota > Viridiplantae > Streptophyta > Magnoliopsida > Poales > Poaceae > Triticum > Triticum aestivum. The sequence continues at coordinate 412,094,630 of NC_057795.1, forward strand.
TGCGATGTCCTTACCCAGTGACAATAAGGGTTGCAAGGCACGTATTGTATTGTTGCCATCGAGGATAAAAAGATGGGGTTTATATCATATTGCATGAGTTTATCCCTCTACATCATGTCATCTTTCTTAATGCGTTACTCTGTTCTTTATGAACTTAATACTCTAGACGCATGCTGGATAGCGGTCGATGTGTGGAGTAATAGTAGTATACGCAGGCATGAGTCGGTCTACTTGTCACATACGTGATGCCTATTGACCATGCCTAGATAATCTCATAATTATTCGCTTTTCTATCAATTGCTCGACAGTAATTTGTTCACCCACTGTAATACTTATGCTATCTTGAGAGAAGTCACTAGTGAAACCTATGCCCCCCGGGTCTATCTTTTATCATATAAGTTTTCAATCTACTTTTATTTGCATCTTTACTTTTCCAATCTATATCATAAAATACCAAAAATATATTTATCTTATCATACTATCTCTATCAGATCTCACTTCACAAGTGGCCGTGAAGGGATTGACAACCCCTTTATTGCGTTGGTTGCGAGTTCTTTGTTTGTTTGTGTAGGTGCGTGGGACTTTTGAGGAGCCTCCTACTGGATTGATACCTTGGTTCTCAAAAACTGAGGGAAATACTTACGCTACTATTGTTGCATCGCCCTTTCCTCTTCAAGGAAAACCAATGCAAGCTCAAGACGTAGCAAGAAGGATTTCTGGCGCCGTTGCCAGGGAGGTCTTCGCTCAAGTCAAGACATACCATGTACCCATCATAAACTCAACTCCCTCACATTTACATTATTTGCCATTTGCCTCTCGTTTTCCTCTCCCGCACTTCACACTTGCCATTTTATTTGCCCTCTCTTTCCCAATCTCCTCTATCTTTCGTTTGCCTTTTTCTGTTTGCTTGTGTGTTGGATTACTTGTTGCCATGGCACAAGATAATACCAAATTGTGTGATTTCTCCAATACCAATAATAATGATTTCCTTAGTACTCTGATTACTCTGCATGAATATGGATAATGGATAGAGGAAGGAAATAATGAAAAAAAAATCTAGTGCACTCGATATCTTTTTTACTATTATTCTTTCCCAGGGAGGGGTATTTAAAAAGAAAAAATGATAATGATGTTGAGTCTTGTGAAATCAATACCGCTTTGCTGAATCTTGTTATGAAAGATCAATTCGCCGGCCTTCCTACTGAAGATGCTGCTACCCATCTAAACAACTTTGTTTATTTGTGTGATATGAAAAAGAAGAAAGATACGGATAATGATATTGTTAAATTGAAGTTATTTCCGTTTGCACTTAGAGATCGTGCTAAAGTTTGGTTTTCGTCTTTGCCTAAAAATAGTATTGATTCTTGGAATAAGTGCAAAGATGCTTTTATCTCTAAATATTTTCCTCCCGCTAAGATCATCAATCTTAGGAATGATATTATGAATTTTAAACAACTTGATCATGAGCATGTTGCCCAATCTTGGGAAAGAATGAAATTGATGATTCACAATTGCGCTACTCATGGTTTGAATTTATGGATGATCATACAAAATTTTTATGCCGGTTTGAACTTTGCTTCTAGAAATCTTTTAGATTCGACCACGGGAGGCACATTAATAGAAATCACTTTAGGAGATGCTACAAAACTTCTTGATAATATTATGGCTAATTATTCTCAATGGCACACCGAAAGATCTACTAGTAAAAAAGTGCATGCTATAGAAGAAATCAATGTTTTGAGTGGAAAGATGGATGAACTTATGAAATTGTTTGCTACTAAGAATGCTCCTCTTGATCCCAATGATATGGTTTTGTCTACTTTGATTGATAATAATAATGAATCTATGGATGTGAATTTTGTTGGTAGGAATAGTTTTGGAAACAATGCTTATAGAGGAAACTTTAATCCTAGAACCTTCGCTAGTAATTCCTATAATAATTATGCAAATTCCTACAATAATTCTTATGGTAATTTTAATAAGATGCCCTCTGATTTTGAGAATAGTGTGAAAGAATTTATTATTTCTCAAAAGAATTTTAATGCTTTGCTTGAAGAAAAGTTGCTCAAAGTTGATGATTTGGCTAGGAACGTTGATAGACTTTCGCTTGATGTTGATTCTCTTAAACTTAGATCTATTCCTCCTAAGCATTATATCAATGAGTCTCTCAAATCCATTAGAATTTCCATTGATGACTGCAAGGAAAGAACCGCTTGATTGCGTGCTAAGAAAGATTGCTTTGTAAAGTCGTGTTCTTCTAGTTTCAATGAAAATAATGATGAAGATCTTAAAGTTATTGATGTGTCCCCTATTATATCTTTTTTTTGCAATATGAATCTTAATAGTAATGGGACTGGAGATGAGTCAACTTTAGTTAGAAGGTGTCCCAATAATTCGGAGTTTTTAGATCTTGATGCTAAATTTGGTAAAAGTGGGATTGGAGCGGTCATGACTTTAAATAGCATTGAACCCACTATCTCGGATTTCAAGGAATTTGATTATGGTAATTGTTCTTTAGAAGGTCGTATTTCCTTGTTGCAATCCGTTGTTAATTCTCCTCATGCTTATAGTCAAAATAAAGCTTTTACCAAACATATCATTGATGCCTTGATGCAATCTTATGATGAAAAACTTAATTTGGAAGTTTCTATACCTAGAAAACTTAATGATGAGTGAGAACCTACTATAAAGATTAAAAATTAAAGATCATGAGTGTTTTGCTTTCTGTGATTTGGGTGCTAGTATTTCCACGATTCCGAAAACTTTATGTGATATTCTAGGTTCCATGATCTTGATGATTGCTCTTTAAATTTGCACCTTGCGGATTCCACCATTAAAAAGCCAATGGGAAGTATCAATGATGTTCTTATTGTTGCAAATAGAAATTTGGTGCCTGTAGATTTTATCGTTCTTGATATAGATTGCAATTTTTCTTGCCCTATTATTCTTGGTAGACCTTTCGTTAGAACGATTGGCGCGATTATTGATATGAAGGAAGGAAATATTAGATTCCAATTTACATTAAGGAAAGGCATGGAGCACTTTCCAAGAAAGAAAATTAAATTACCTTATGAATCTATCATGCGAGCTACTTATGAATTGAGTGCCAAAGATGGCACTACTTAGATCTATCTTCGCTTTAATGCCTAGCTAGGGGCGTTAAACGATAGCGCTAGTTGGGAGGCAACCCAATTTTATTTGTGTTTTTTTTGTTTATGTTTAGTAATAAATTTTGCTTCTACCTTCTGGTTAGATGTGTTTTTATGTTTTAGTTAGTGTTTGCGCCAAGTAGAACCTATAGGATAACCTACGGTGATAGTTAATTTGATTTTGCTGAAAAACAGAAACTTTGCACACACGAAATTAGTTTTGTTAAATCACAGAATCGTGCTTTTGTGTTGATTCTTTTTGTTGTAGATCAATAGACAAAATTTCCAGGACTTCCTATTTTGGTAGGATTTTTAGTGTTCCAGAAGTTTGCGGTAGTTACAGATTGCTACAGACTGTTCTGTTTTTGACAGATTCTGTTTTCCATGTGTTGTTTGCTTATTTTAATGCATCTATGGCTAGTATTAAGTGGTATGTGTAGGACCTTGAGAAGAAGTAAGTAAGTCTAGACGGGGGTGATTAGACTACTTGACCAATTAAAAACTATGCCTTTTCCCAATTTTAGTCTTTGGCAGATTTTAGCAATCTTAGCACAAGTCAAGCAATTTTTACACAATTCAAGCAAGCATGCAAGGAGTATATGAGCAGCGGAAAGTAAAGCATGCAACTTGCAAGAATGTAAAGGGAAGGGTTTGGAGATTTCAAACGCAATTTGGAGACACGGTGATTTTTGAGCCGTGGTTCTGATAGGTGGTGCTATCGTACATCCACGTTGATGGAGACTTCAACCCACGAAGGGTAACTATTGCACGAGTCCACGGAGGGCTCCACCCAAGAAGGGTCCACGAAGAAGCAACCTTGTCTATCCCACCATGTCTGTTGCCCACGAAGGACTTGCCTCACTAGCGGTATATCTTCACGAAGTAGGCGATCTCCTTGCCCTTACAAACTCCTTGGTTCAACTCCACAATCTTGTCGGAGGCTCCCAAGTGACACCTAGCCAATCTAGGAGAGACCACTCTCCAAGAAGTAACAAATGGTGTGTTGATGATGAACTCCTTGCTCTTGTGCTTCAAATGATAGTCTCCCAACACTCAACTCTCTCCCATAGGATTTGGATCTGGTGGAAAGAAGATTTGAGTGGAAAGCAACTTGGGGAAGGCTAGAGATTAAGATTCATATGGTAGGAATGGAATATCTTGGCCTCAACACATGAGTAGGTAGTTCTCTCTCAGAAATGGTAAGTTGGAAGTGTAGGTTTGTTCTGATGGCTCTCTCCACGAATGAAGAGGAGGTGGAGGGGTATATATAGCCTCCACACAAAATCTAACCGTTACACACAATTTACCAATCTCGATGGGACCGAATCAACAAACTCGGTCGGACCGATTCAGTACACAATGTGACCGTTAGGGTTTTCGGTGGGACCGAAATGCAACTCGATAGGACCGATATGGTTAGGGTTAGGGCATAACATAATCTCGGTGAGACCGATTACACAAACTCGGTGAGATCGATTTTGGTAATAAGCTAACCAGAGAGTTGGTCAGGCAAACTCGGTGGGACCGATTACTAAACTCGGTGGGACCGATTTTGGTAATAAGTTAACCAGAGAGTTTGCATTGTAATCTCGGTAGTACCGATTTCTCAAACTTGGTAAGACCGATTTTGATAATGGACATACATAGAGAGATTACAATCCCATCTCAGTGAGACCGAGATCCCTATCGGTGAGACCGATTTTCCTAGGGTTTGTGGCAGTGGCTATGACATCTAAACTCGGTGGCGCCGGATAGAAAGAATCGGTGGGGCCGAGTTAGACTTTAGGTTTAGGTCATATGTGGATGTGGGAAGGTAGTTGAGGGCTTTGAAGCATATCACTAAGCATTGTGGAGCAAGAAACTCATTAAGCAACACCTCATCCCTTCTTGATAGTATTGGCTTTTCCTATAGACTCAATGTGATCTTGGATCACTAAAATATAAAATGAAGAGTCTTGAGCTTGAAGCTTGAACCAATCCTTTGTCCTTAGAATCTTGAAGGAGTTCCACATCCTTTAGTCCATGCCACTCCATTGTTGAACTTGTCTGAAATATACTTGATAAAAGTGTTAGTCCAACAACAGATATGTTGACTTTATTTACCAAAACCACCTAGGGAGCACTTGTGCTTTCAGTATGTACCATAGAGAACTTGAAATACAGTAGTTTTAACACCAATATAAATAAAGAATGAGTTCATTACAGTACCTTATGTGGTGGTTTTGCTTTCTTTCACTAACGGAGCTTATGAGATTTCCTGTTGAGTTTTGTGTTGTGAAGTTTTCAAGTTTTTGGTAAAGATTTGATGGACTATGGAATACGGAGTGACAAAATCCTAAGCTTGGGGATGCCCATGGAACCCAAAGATGTTCAAGAGTAGCCAAAAGCCTAAGCTTGGGGATGCCCCGGGAAGGCATCCCCTCTTTCGTCTTCGTTCATTGGTAACTTTACTTGGATCTATATTTTTATTCGCCACATGATATGTGTTTTGCTTGGAGTGTCTTGTATGATATTAGTATTTGCTTTTTAGTTTTCCACAATCATCCTTGTTGTACACACCTTTTGGGAGAAGCCCACCTGATTGAAATTCATTAGAATACTCTATGTGCTTCACTTATATCTTTTGAGCTAGATAGTTTTTGCTCTAGTGCTTCACTTATATCTTTTAGAGCACGGCGGTGGCTTAATTTTGTAGAAATTTCTAGTCTCTCATGCTTCACTTATATTATTTTGAGAGTCTATTAGAACAGCATGGTATTTGCTATGGTTATAAAATTGGTCTTAGAATGGTAGGCATCCAAGTTGGGTATAATAAAAACTATCATAGGAAGTGAATTGGATGCTATGATCAATTTGATACTTGATAATTGTTTTGAGATATGGAGGTAGTGATATTAAAGTCATGCTAGTTGGGTGATTATGAATTTAAAGAATGCTTGTGTTGAAGTTAGCAAGTCTCGTAGCATGCACGTATGGTTAAAGTTGTGTAACAAATTTGAAACATGAAGTGTCCTTGGATTGTTCATCCTTATGAGTGGCGGTCGGGGACGAGCAATGGTCTTTTCCTACCAATCTATCCCTCTAGGAGCATGCGCGTAGCGCTTGGTTTTTGATGACTTATAAACTTTTGCAATAAGTATATGAGTTCTTTTGACTAATGTTGAGTCCATGGATTATACGCACTTTTACCTTTCCATCATTGCTAGCCTCTTCGGTACCGTGCATTGCCCTTTCTCACCTTGAGAGTTGGTGCAAACTTCTCCGGTGCATCCAAACCCCGTGATATGATACACTCTATCACACATAAACCTCCTTATATCTTCCTCAAAACAGCCACCATACCTACCTATTATGGCATTTCCATAGCCATTCCGAGATATATTGCCATGCAACTTTCCACCGTTCCGTTTATCATCATCACACGCATTACTTTTGTCATATTGCCATTGCATGATCATGTACTTGACATCGTATTTGTGGCAAAGCCACCATGCATAATTTTTCATACATGTCACTCTTGATTCATTGCACCATCCCGGTACACTGCTGGAGGCATTCATATAGAGTCATATCTTGTTCTAGTTTCGAGTTGCAATTCATGTGTTGTAAATCAATAAAAGTGTGATGATCATCATTATTAGAGCATTGTCCCCAAAAATAAAAAAAGAAAGGCCAAAAAAAAGAGAAAAGCCAAAGAAAAAAAAGAAAAAAAAGAAAAAAAGAAAGTCCAAAGAAAAAAAAGGAAGGCCCCAAAAAAAGAGAAAATAAAAAAAGAAAATAAATAAAAAGTGGGCAATGTTACTATCTCTTTTCCACACTTGTTCTTCAAAGTAGCACCATGTTCTTCATATAGCGAGTCTCATATGTTGTCACTTTCATATACTAGTGGGAATTTTTCATTATAGAACTTGGCTTGTATATTCCTATGATGGGCTTCCACAAAATGCCCTAGGTCTTCGTTAGCAAGCAAGTTGGATGCACACCCACTAGTTTTCTTTTGTTGAGCTTGCATTCATTTATAGCTCTAGTGCATCCGTTGCATGGCAATCCCTACTCCTCATGTTGACATCAATTGATGGGCATCTCCATAGCCCATTGATTATCCTTGTTAATGTGAGACTTTCTCCTTTTTTGTATTCTCCACACAATCCCCATCATCATATTCTATTCCACCCATAGTGTTATATCCATGGCTCACACTCCTGTATTGCGTGAAAGTTGAAAACGTTTGAGATTATTTAAGTACGAAACAATTTCTTGGCTTGCCATCGAGGGTGTAGAATTTGGGAACATTTTTATGTGACGAAAATGAAGCATAGCCTAACTATATGATTTTGTAGGGATGAACTTTCTTTAGCCATGTTATTTTGAGAAGACATGATTGCTTTGATTAGTATGCTTGAAGTATTACTATTTCTTTTGTCAATATGAACTTTTATTTTTGAATCATTTGGATCTGAACATTCATGCCACAATAAAGAAAATTACATTGAGAATTATGCTAGGTAGCATTCCACATCAAAAATTCTGTTTTTATCATTTACCTGCTCAAGGATGAGCAGGAATTAAGCTTGGGGATGCTTGATACGTCTCCAACGTATCTATAATTTTTGATTGTTCCATGCTATTATATTACCCCTTTTGGATGTTTATGGGCTTTATTTTACACATTTATATCATTTTTGGGACTAACCTGCTAACCGGAGGCCCAGCCTATATTGCTGTTTTTTTGCCTATTTCAGTATTTCGAAGAAAAGGAATATCAAACGAAGTCTAAACGGAATGAAACCTTTGGGAGCGTGATTTTTGGAACAAACATGATCCAGAGGACTTGGAGTGCAAGCCAAGAAGCAGCCGAGGCATCCAGGAGGGTGGAGGGCGCGCCCACCCCTACAAGGCGCGCCCCCCTATCTCGTGGGCCCCTCGGGCGGCCACCAACCTACTTCTTCCTCCTATATATACCCACGTACCCCAAAAACATCCAGGGAGCCAACGAAAAACAATTTCCACCACCATAACCTTATGTATCCGCGAGATCCCATCTTGGAGCCTTCGCCGGCGCTCCGCCGGAGGGGAAACGACCATGGAGGGCTTCTCCATCAACACCATAGCCCCTCCGATGAGTTGTGAGTAGTTTACCACAGACCTTTAGATCCATAGTTATTAGCTAGATGGCTTCTTCTCTCTTTTTGGATCTCAATACCATGTTCTCCCCCTCTCTTGTGGAGATCTATTTGGTGTAACTCTTTTTGCGGTGTGTTTGTCGAGATCCGATGAATTGTGGGTTTATGATCAAGTTTATCTATGAGAAATATTTGAATCTTCTCTGAATTCTTTTATGTATGATTGAGTTATCTTTGCAAGTCTCTTCGAATTATCAGTTTGGTTTGGCCTACTAGATTGATCTTTCTTGCAATGGGAGAAGTGCTTAGCTTTGGGTTCAATCTTGCGGTGTCCTTACCCAGTGACAATAAGGGTTGCAAGGCACGTATTGTATTGTTGCCATCGAGGATAAAAAGACGGAGTTTATATCATATTGCATGAGTTTATCCCTCTACATCATGTCATCTTTCTTAATGCGTTACTCTGTTCTTATGAACTTAATACTCTAGATGCATGCTGGATAGCGGTCGATGTGAGGAGTAATAGTAGTAGATGCAGGCAGGAGTCGGTCTACTTGTCACGGACGTGATGCCTATATACATGATCATGCCTAGATAATCTCATAATTATTCGCTTTTCTATCAATTGCTCGTCAGTAATTTTTCACCCATCGTAATACTTATGCTATCTTGAGAGAAGCCACTAGTGAAACCTATGGCCCCCGGGTCTATCTTTTATGATATAAGTTTTCAATCTACTTTTATTTGCATCTTTACTTTTCCAATCTATATCATAAAATACCAAAAATATATTTATCTTATCATACTATCTCTATCAGATCTCACTTTCGCAAGTGGTCGTGAAGGGATTGACAACCCCTTTATTGCGTTGGTTGCGAGTTCTTTGTTTGTTTGTGTAGGTGCGTGGGACTTTTGAGGAGCCTCCTACTGTATTGATACCTTGGTTCTCAAAAACTGAGGGAAATACTTACGCTACTATTGCTGCATCACCCTTTCCTCTTCAAGGAAAACCAACGCAAGCTCAAAATGTAGCAGTGACTAGTAGTGTTGATTACATACTATATGGTTTATTTGGTGGAAGATTATATGTTCTGATCCTTTATGATATTTAATACCCCCTCTGATATTGAGCATGATTATTATTTGTGAGTATTTATGTTGTTCTTGAGGTCACGGGAGAAGTCATGTTGCAAGTAATCATGTGAACTTGATATGTGTTATATATTTTGATGACATGTATGTTGTGATTCCCTTAGTGGTGTCATGTGAAAGTTGACTACATGGCACTTCGACATATTTGGGCCTAAGGGAATGCATTGTGGAGTAGTTATTAGAAGATGGGTTTCTAGAGTGACAGAAGCTTAAACCCTAGTTTATGCGCTACTTCGAAAGGGGCCGATTTGGATCCAAAAGTTTAATGCTATGGTTATATTTTGTCTTAATACTTTTCTCATAGTTGAGGATGCTTGCGAGTGGGTTAATCATAAGTAGGGGGTTTATTCAAGTAAGAACAACACCTAGGCACCGATCCACCCACATATAAAATTATCAAAGTAGCAAACACAAATCAAACCAACATGATGAAAGTGATATGATGACATTCCCTTGTACACTCAAGAACGCCTTGCTTATCATAAGAGACCATTTTGGCCTGTCCTTTGCCTCAAAAGGATTGGGCTACCTTGCTGCACTTTTGTTACCATAACCATAACTTGCTTGTTACAAATTATCTTGCTATCAAACAACTTGTTACCTACAATTTCAGTGCTTGCAGACATTACCTTGCTGGAATCCACTTGTCATTTCCTTCTGCTCCTCGCTGGGTTTGACACTCTTACTTATCGAAAGGACTACGATTGATCCACTATTCTTTTGGGTCATCAAGTCTCATTTCTGGCGCCGTTGCCGGGGAGTGAAGCGCTCTTGGTAAGTGGAAATTGGTAAGGTAAAATCATTACTACATGTTGAAATTTATTGTCACTTGTTACAATGGAGAATCATTCTTTGAGGGGTTTGGTCGGGGTATCTTCACCTTGACCGGAACCACAATTAGTTTCCCCTCAACCTACAACACCGACAGAAAAAATTACTTATGAAATTCCTTCGGGTATGATAGAACAACTGCTAGCTAATCCTTTTATGCAGGAGATGGAACTGAACATCCTGATATGGACTTGATATATGTGGATGAAATTTATGGATTATTTAAGCTTGCAGGTTTGCACGGAGATGAAGCTAAGCAGAAGGTTTTCCCTTTATCTTTGAACGGAAAATCATTGGTATGGTATAGGCTATGCAATGATATTGGATCTTGGAATTGGAATCGATTGAAATTGGAATTTCACCAAAAAAAATTTATCCTATGCATCTAGTTCATCGTGATTGAAATTATATATATATATAATATAATTTTTGGCCTCGTGAAGGAGAAAGTATCGCTCTAGCTTGGGGAGGCTTAAGTCAATGTTATGTTCATGTCCCAATCATGAGCTCGCAAGAGAAATTATCATTCGGAATTTTTATGCTCGACTTCCTCATGATGATGATCCATGCTCGATACTTCTTGTAATGGTTCTTTTATGAAGAAGACTATTGAATTCAGGTGGGATCATTTAGAAAGAACTAAATGCAACTCTGAAAATTGGGAACTCAATGAAGGTAAAGAGTCATGTATTAAGCTTGAATTTGATTGTGTTAAATCTTTTATGAATACCGATGCTTTTCACAAGTTTAGCGCTAAATATGGACTTGACTCTAAGATAGTAGCCTCCTTTTGTGAATCATTTGCTACTTGTGTTGATCTCCCTAAGAAGAAGTGTTTTAAATATCACCCACATATTAAAGAAGAAATTAAATAACCCGACATAGCTAAATAAGAAACTATTATTTACAATTTTGATCCAATTGTTCCCACTACTTATATTGAAAAAACCACCTTTCCTTGTTAGGATAAAGGAACATGCTAAGGTTTAAACTGTGGCTGACAAAAGTCATATTAGAGCACCTAAACCTGCTAAACAAATTAAAGTATAACCTAGTGTTGCTATGATTAATGATCTCCTGGTACAAAATATTGATGGGCATGTTATTTAATTCTGTGATGAAGCTGCTAGAATCACCAAACCCGATGAAAAGGATAAACATAGACCTGTTTCTAGCATGCGTGTTGTCTCAGTTAAAATAGGAGATCATTGTTATCATGGTTTATGTGATTTAGGTGCCGTCATGAGTGCTATTCCATTTACCTTATACCAAGAAATTGATATGTGTTCGCTATTTTGATGATATGTATGTTGTGAATCCATTAGTGGTGTCATGTGAACATGGACTACATGGCACTTCACCTTATTTGGGCCCAAGGGAATGCATTGTGGAGTAGTTATTAGATGATGGGTTGCTAGAGAGACAGAAGCTTAAACCCTAGTTTATGTGCTACTTCGTAAGGGACCGAGTTGGATCCAAAAATTTAATGCTATGGTTAGATTTTATCTTAATACTTTTCTCATAGTTGCGGATGCTTGCGAGGAGGTTAATCATAAGTAGGAGGTTTGTTCAAGTAAGAACAACACCTAGGCACCGATCCACCCACATATCAAATTATCAAAGTAGCAAACACAAATCAAACCAACATGATGAAAGTGATATGATGAAATTCCTATGCACCCTCAAGAACTCTTTGCTTATCATAAGAGACTGTTTTGGCCTGTCCTTTGACTCAAAAGGATTGGGCTACCTTGCTGCACTTATGTTACCATTACCGTTACTTGCTTGTTACAAATTATCTTGCCATCAAACTACTTGCTACCTACAATTTCAGTGCTTGCACACATTTCCTTGCTCAAAATAACTTGTCATTTCCTTTTGCTCCACGTTGGGTTCGATACTCTTACTTATCAAAAGGACTATGATTGATCCACTATACTTGTGGGTCATCAGTATTCTGCTTGTGCAAAACTAGCTTACACCCATTGTATGTGAACGTAGAGTCTATTACACCAGATCATCACGAGGTGCCTCGAAACGATGAACTTTAGCAATGGTGCATAATCGGGGAGAACACTTTTATCTTGAAATTAAGTGAAGGGATCATCTTATAATGCTACCGTCATTCTAAGACAAGTAAGATGCATAAAGGATAAACATCACATGCAATTAAAATATGTGACATGATATGGTCATCATCATTTTGTGCTTTTGATCTCCATCTCGAAAGCAACGTCATCATCTCATCGTCACGGGCGCGACACCTTGATCTCCGTTGTTGCGCTGGGGTCGTCTCGCCAACTATTGCTTCTAGAAATATTGCTAACACATAGCAATAAAGTAAAGCAATTACGTGGCGCTTAATGATTGACAGGCAGGTCATACAATAATTAAAAAGACAAACCTAAGGCTCCTGCCGGTTGTCGATACTACAAAACATGACCATCTCATACAACAACGTATATCACATCACAACATTCCCTGCAAAAACAAGTTTGACGTCTTCTACTTTGTTGTTGCAAGTTTTACATGGCTGCTATGGGTAACTAGCAAGAATCGTTCTTACCTACGCAGAACCACAATGGAGATTATCAAGTTTGCTCTTTTAACCTTCTGCAAGGACCGTCCATAATCAAATTCGATTCAACTAAAGTGAGAGAAATAGACACCCGCTAGCCACCTTATGCAAAACAAGTTGCATCAGTCGGTGGAACCGGTCTCTTATACGTGGACATGTAAGGTTGGTCTAGGCCGCTTCATCCCACAATAACGTCAAATCAAAATAAGATGTTGGTGGTAAGCGGTATGAACATCACCTCCCAGAACTCCTTTGTAACACCCTAGTTTTTGGCCCTTTCTTTTTCCTTTTGATTTATTTGGTTTTTGCTCTGATTTTCCTTTTGGAGTGATTCTGTGGCCTTGCAACCTGGGAGATAATCATCATTTCTTCTCCGAAGTGGCTCATCATTCTCTAATCTCTCCCTAGGTCATGTCATTTTCATTTTAGCTCAATCCCAAAATTCTTTTTCTTGGGATATTCCTTTTCTATTAAAGGAATACTCGTGTTTTCCCTAGGTTGTGAAGCAACCTATATTTCTGTGTTCCACAAAATTCCTAAATAATTTTCATAATTTGTTTGATCATATTGTCCAAATATTTCCTTGCCCAGTTCAAAAATAACTCCCCAATATTATTTCTTAAAATCTGTCCAAAGTGGATCTTTGTGAAGGAAGTGCCACCTATCCTTTCTTATTTGCTCCCAAACTCTTTAAGCATTCTCTTGTGTCCAAATAATTGCCACATGAGAAAATTCAACTCCATTTGCCTAGTGAATCTTCCTTAGTGATTTTTCAAAGTTTCTGTTCAAATCGAAGCGTTGTGAAGGAAGTACTAGCTAGGTTTGTCCAAATGAGTTGAAATTTTCCACAATCTCTCCACCAATTTTCATCCGCATCCAATCATACATGCGAGCACACTTTCAAATATTTGTTTCTGTTAATATTTTCAGGTTGTGAAGCAAGTATAATTTATATTGCTTCATTAATTTTAAAAAATTACCATATCATGCTCCTACCGAAATAACTCCGCTCCACAAAATTTGGGATTATTTTATTAAGCCATTTTATCACCAATATTATCCCAATATTCTGGACAGAAAGGATGTCTGTGAAGGAAGTACCATTTTGGCAAGTCTAAATGGTATGAAATTTTTACAGCACATTCTTATGTCCATATGATCATGATCTACCAAATTTGATCTCAAGTGGCTACTCCATGTGAGTGCATCATCTACATATTGATTCTGGACCATATATGCAGTTGCAAAGCAACTATGTTAATTTGTTGTCCATTTCTTCTCTAATTCCGCAGGATCATAGTCATTCTTAACCTAAACACCCCAGACATCATATTTGGCCTTTAGCACTTTCCTATTGATCACAGTGACATGATCAACTTTGCTACGACAAACTTGCATTGAAGCCTCACATCTCTCATTGGCTCCTTCTCTTGATCCTTCACTTCCCACAGTTTCCAGGGTGGAGAGGCAACACTCTATACATGAATTGACAGCCCCTCTTGTCCTCTCCATGCCATGTAGCATGGTGACCCCGCAGTTGGCACGTCTAGTCACGCGCTCTGGCTGTAGAGAACGTGCTCTGCGCGTCAGGTCTTGCCGGCCCACGGTTTCCTGGTGATGTTCACGTGTCCACTGGTCCTGACCTGACTCGCCTCTCCCTCACGTTGCTCTCCAGCCCTCTGCCCCCTAGAATCCTCCTTGTCGGCGCTAGCGGCCGTGCACCCATGGGCATACTGTGGCCGACCGCCTCTGTTGCCGCCCCGTCCTCTTCCTCCTTCTTTCTTTGGCCTTGCTCTGCTCCATGACCTCCTCTCTGCCCTCATTCGTCCCCTCCCTCGCTCCCGTGATGCTCCCAGCCATCGCCGGAGCTGGCCGTGCGCCCTTGGCAGCACCCGAGCTCGGGATCCTTCTCCCCGGCCTATATAAGTTGTCCCTGACCCCGTCACTCTTCGCCATCGACCTCTCCACTCTCTTCTACGCCTCCCCAACCCAGAAATTCATCACTAGAGTCCCTCCTCATCTCGGTTGGCCGCCATGGCTGTCGCTCCTGTCCGCTCCAATTCTGGCGAGCCGAGCCCCTCCCTCCCTCTTTCCACCACCATAGACCTCCACCACCACCCTGGATCATTTCCCGTAGCATGTCGCCTCCTCTCCTTGGCCGGAGCGCCATGCCCGAATCCGCCCGAGCCGCTGTCCATCGAGCCAAAGCTCTTCTCCTGTCCGGACTTCCCCCACGGGCGTGCGGTGTACAGACAGGAGCGCCTCGTCACCCCGATAGCTCCGAGGGTCCCAGCTCCGCCGGAGGTGGCCGGAGCAACTCGGGCGAGCGCCGGCGCCGTGCCCCTCCCTCTGCTCCGTCGGGCGCTGATGAAGGAAGAAGAAGACGAGGGCCAGGCGGGCCCCACCTCCCACGGGACCCACATGTCAGCCGCACGAGGAGTTGACCTGGGCGTTAACGTGGATAAGTGGACGCGGGGTTTTTGCCCAAATGCGCTTTCATCTTCCAAAGGCATACTCTACTTCTTCTTTGGGTTAGAAGGCGTTTTTCTTTCTGGAAAGCGTATTTTCAGAAAGTGTGTTTTCAGTTTAACCACTCAGGGGCCTGTTTGTGGATGTAGTTTTACAGATTGGTCCCTGACACTTCTTTGATCATATCTTTTCACTCACAACTCTAATTCAAGTGATTCCAAACCCCACTTCTTTGTCTCGTCGAGCCTGTTCCGATGCTATCATTTTCACCATGTGATAACATTCTAAAATGACCATTTTTCCACTGCCCTTATTTAGCCCCCTTCGAGAGAGAAAGTTTTCTGGCGATTCGTTCTGCGAGCTTCTCGCACTTCTTCCCAGTGAATCCATCCACCCAGGCAAGACACACCCTCCATTTGCATGACTACAATGCAATATCATGGTTTAAACTATTTGAACTTATTTAAAATATTGCATTAGCTATGTATGCTTTGTTCATGGCATTTCTTGGAGTTGTTTTGATCTTGCTATTGCCATGATGTAGTTTGGATTGCTAGGCCTAATGCTTGCAGATGGTGGATGACGTGTTGCCATTGGATTATTAGTGGCTATTATGGTTATTTTCATCATGATAGTATTTGATATTATGCTTTGGAGTGTTATTTTTGGATATGATGTTATCATGTGGATCTTAGGTTAATACCTTGATCTTGCTATTGGATTAGTAGCATCTTGGTTCTTGGATTCATCCTGATTTTAGTTGATATGTATTTTGATATGACGATATTATGCTTTGGATTACTTGTTGAATATAACTTGGATTACAGGCCGATAGATGATATCAGAGTGTCAATTATCACAGTTCTACCTTGGGGACAAATTCCGTCATTTCGTTGGTTAGGTGCCACCGAACCAGGCTTTTCCAGTGCAACCACATTTGCCTTTATGGGAAGGCCCTGATGCAGTGTATTTTCAGGCCTCTCACCGGTACCTCCAACGAGGGAAGGTTATGTGTGTGCGCTACCCTAATCAGGTAGGCGGCCATAAGCCTTGTGCGCCCCGTTTGGGACCGTTTTTGTTTTGCCATGACGTTGGCCATTGGATGTCCAGAGTGGCATCGGGGCCACCCATGACTGAGCCCAAAAAGGGGAGTTGGTCGGAGTGGCCGGTAGGGTGTCATGCAGTAGATCGGTTCTGTCGGAACGCCGTTGGTCCACCCAAAAGGGAGTTCGAGGACATGGGATCTATGGTGTGGGTACAGTGTGCTAACCTCTGAAGAGTGTGTTCAATCTATCGATAGCCGCGTCCTCGGTCATGGGCATAGTTCTTACTAGGTCACACTGTTTGATCAACACTTACATGACAGAATGACTTATAGATGACTTATCTGTTCTTGTGGGAGCAATAACAGTTTTGGCAGGATGCCGATGATGATGTTGGGATGATCTTGAGGATGATCATTCCGTTTGTGATGTGGTCATGCGGTGATCACAAGGAGGTATTGAGCACGAGGTGATCGAGGTGATTTATTGCTTGGCCAGATAGCCAAGAGTGAGATGGTTCTTGAGATGGTGGTACAACAGTACTTTTAGTAGTGCTAGATTATGCTTAATAATTACTTTCACATCATAGTAGTCGTTGATAACTTAACCTGTGAATGCTATGTTATTGACTTGCCTTGATGCTTTTGGTTGTTGTGAGCTTGCAAGTACATTCAATATAATGACGTGGCATGTCATGCCAGATTGCAGGTGATGCCATGATTGATTGCTTGTCGAGGTTACCGTGCATGCGAGCTAGATCATGTCCCAGCCAGAGTCCCTGCAGAGTGGAGTTCACCGCAGCCATCGTTGTTCTGTTGCTAGAAGTTTTCCGCTGTTACGAGTTGTTCTGCTGCTAGCATAGAGTTACCTTAGCAGGCATAGTGTCGCCGTGCTGATGTGATCTTTTGTAACATCAGACCCTTGTACCTTATCCTTTGTAATAAGAGATGATTTGTCCTATGTCAACCAGTGTCGTATTCCAGAAGACTTGATCTCTGGGCTAGAATACGGGGTGTTCCGGTTTCTCTGAGTCGGAGTGCCACTCCTTTTGTGTTCTACTCGTGCAAATCATCTATGCATAGATCTGGCTCATGATGCCACTGTTGGGGAACGTTGCAGGGAAAAATAAAAAAAATCTACACACATGCAAGATCTATCCATGGAGATGCATAGCTATGAAAGGGGGAGAGCATCTTCGTTACCCTTGAAGATCACTAAGCGGGAGCGTTTATCAATGCGGTTGATGTAGTCGTACACCTTCACGATCCGTCCCGAAGTACCAAACGTACGGCACCTCCGTGTTCAACACACGTTCAACTCGATGACGTCCTCTCCTTCTTAATCTAGCAAGAGGACGAAGTAGTAGATGAGTTTTGGAAGCACGACGGCGTAGTGACGGTGGTGGTGAAGAACAATCTTCGCAGGGCTTCCCCAAGCACAACAAAAGCTATGATGGAGTATAAACTAGAGGGGCGGGGTTGCCGGCACACGACACTACAAAAAAATGACACATCCGCGACATTTTGGCCGAATGATTTTTTTCTGTCATGCTTATGACACTTCTTTGACGATAATTGTGACAAAACCCGGTATCATCATAGATATGGCGGGATCCTACTTCTATGACAAAAAATCATGATAGAAAATGGGCTTTTCATCCTGGGAGGGCCAGAGACACAGCTGCATGACATTGTTTGGGCCGTCCATGATGGAAAAAACCATGGTAGAAGCGAGTGCAAGGAAAATATCGGGGAGTTCCCAGTTACGGTGGGTGGTCTGGGCCGAGCGATGCATGTTTCTCTCGTACACGTACGCGCGTGGGTGTGAGGCATTAGGCTCTAATTGAAACCAAGCGAGACGTTCTCCTACTGAAGCTGAGCGATTGCACTAGCTATGCGTTACTGAACCCAAGTGATCGATCGATCCCTGACTGTTAACTGAACCCTATCGAGCGATTCCTTCGCTACTGCTGCTAACTAAAGCCGATCGAACCTGCTGCCTCTTGATGAATAGTGAGCATTGTTGGGGGTTGGATGAATAGTTCTTGGTGGGGGTTGGATGAACAGGACCCAGTGGTAGTAGAGGCCGTTGCCGCTGGATGAATAGGACCCCGATCGAGCCGGTTGGGGTGGATGAACAGGACCCCGTTGAGGGCTGGTTGAACAGTAGCCGGTGGAGGGCTGGATGAACAGTAGCACATGGAGGTTTGGTTGAACAGCAGCTGGTAGAGGCTGGATGAACAGGAGCCTGTGGATGAACAGTATCTGGTGGAGGTAGGAGGGAGACGCCGTCGATAAACAATCATAGGTGGTGGTTGGAGGAGATCGATGGTGGATGAACAGTAGCTCGTGGAGGCTGGAGCAAGGCAGTAGATGGTGGATGAATAGTAGCCTGTGGAGTCCCGTTTTGCGGTACGCCGCACCCCTCCCGATGAATTGGACCCCGGTTTCTATCGTAGGAGGTTGAAGAGAAGTCTGTTTCCTCCATTTTGCAGTATGCTACACCCTTCCCTATCAATAGGAGCCCATTTTGACTGTAAGAAGCCGAAGAGAAGTCTGTTTCCTCCATTTTGCGGTACGCCAGACCCCTCCTGGTGAACAGGATCCCGTTTTGACCGTACATGATCGAACAGAAGGCCGTTTCCTCCATTCTGCGGTACGCCATGCCTTATTTCGGCTGTTCCGTCCAAGCCGGTTGGATCCCAATGAACATGACACATTCCGTTGCCTCCCGATGAACACGACACAGTTTCTCCATTTCGACCCGGCCAGTTGGCTGCCGATGAACAGGACGCCGTAGCTGCTCTCCGCTGCCTCTCCATGTCACCAGGATTACATTGGTCCTTAAATCTTACCAAGCTCTTGTACACAATCACCAGGATTTTCGTTGCCTTATTGTAAAAATCCAGGATTTTATTGTTAGAAAATAATTTTTATAAGTTAATAAGATGTGGGATATTGTTTTCTTATATATGTAAGTATCTGTTAAATATAGGATGACAATAACAATAATATAAAATAAAATATAAAATAATATAAATATATATAATATAGTTAGAAGGGAAACATAAGTTGGACCTAGCATTCCTATTCTTATATAGAAAAACATAACAGACCTCTGTGTTTTCTTCAAAAAGATACATAAGTTTGGCTGCGGGTGTTTCAGAAAAAATAAAACCTAAGATGGGAGGTCCATAGGCTGGTCGATACATGACGTCCCTCAAGAAAACAGAAACCGCTATGTCGTGGGCCACAACATGTTAAAAAAGAAAGCCTAGACGGGGTAGCCCACAACCCAGCTGATACTTGCTGGCCCACTGATAATAAATGATACCTGCGAGGTCCCGGGCTTCATTGTAAATTTATCTCCTTTAGTAACTACGTTGAAGCACCTAAAAAAATGTAACTATGTTGACAAACCCGTGGGCCCCAACGTAAATATAGCATTAGCAGGAAGTATTTTTTCAGTGAGGCACTTGCTTGCGTACGGCCATAGACCTGGTAGGTCCTGACTGTCCGCCTCTCCACGTACAGTCCTCTCCAGATTCCTCTCGTTTGTTCAGCATGTTCACAACGGCAGACAGTGACGCCGCAGTGAGCGCACAAAGGCGGAGGACGAGAATGAACCACTGGAGCCGGGGAAGGCATGCTAAAGTAATGGTAGATGATGTGCCTTGTTTCTACCGAAACTACTGAACTAGCCCAGTGGCCAGGTGACACTACCCGACCGCTGTTCCGCCCGAGTTCGATTCCACCTGATACAGTGAAAATATCTCCAAATTTTTTGCCTCTGCCATTATTGACATGTGGGTCCTCATTTTCATCTACACACACCACATCCAACACTTGCCAATACTTCGTCCCTCGTTTTCTCTGTTTTTCGCACACTTGATATTGTGTGGGCATTTTGAAAATAGCATATCTTTTTGACTGTGTATCATATGAAGATGTGTGATGCATGAATGTTAATCCGCATGATTTTAACTGGCTGGTAGTTCCATTTTCGACCATGAATAAAACTTCCAACATGATGTTATCCCTATTTGAAAAGGGCGTGTTAATATAAATGCTCTGCCTCTGAAACTTGCAATTTCTTATCTGAAACTGAAACTTGCAGTTTCTTCTCTGAGAATCACATTGTCTGCACTTTTATATGAAACTACATTTTTTAAAGTACTAAAAATAGATCTCTAGAATTTATAAAATACTTCACATGCTCAATACTGCAAATCTGAAGTTCAAAAGACATTCATAAATCTACTACTCTCAAAATACACAACACAAAACACAATTCAGAACTTGCAAATACTGACAACCCTAAGCTCCTCCTGACAATTCACAACCTGCCCGACTATTGGGTTGGGGGGGGCAGCCCCCTCCTATTCCTCGGCGGCAGACAGTCGCCCCGTGAGACGATGTGAACGGTGAGGGAGAGGATGGCAGGGAAGCGTCATCGGGCCAACTGCTTTTCTCCTCTTGCAGTTGGTTCGGTCGACGAAGACTCCACCGGATTTGCACTAACCTAATCTTCCATCTGCTCATGCTTACAATCAGTGTGACGGCTAATGGAAATCATGCTTACAATCAGTCTCCGAGTACTATGCCAATCACCCTAAAATAGCTCTGGACCAAAAACAAAGTTATGACACTGTTTACAAATAAAGAAAAATAGATTGGTGCTTCTTTCAAAAAAGAGTACTCCCTAGAAAAGTGCCAATATAAGCTACTAGTATTTGGATAGAGGATTTGCTGCCAAGGAAGATCCGTCCACAGAGAGCGCCACATGTCCCATTGGTGGTGGTGGATGCCAATGATTAGATGGAGCATGGTTGGTGTTGGTAATTTTTACTTGGCACACCTCACACTTTGCATATATGTCGGTTCCATCTGTACATTTGAGCAGTTCCACAAAAATGTAGCTGAATAACCCTGTTTGCACAGATAATGAAAAAGTGTGATTACATTATAGTGGCACTAGTTGATGAAACATACAGTAATAAATATTAGAAAATATTGCGATAATATCATAGTTTGCCATGCTACGAGGGCGAGATGGGCCCTGCGACGCCTCATACGGTAGGCCTCATACTGGAAATCGACCCAATTCTCCCCGATACATCTTTTGCCAGTGATGAACATCAGTGTACAGCGGTAGTACAAGGAGGGGCAGATCAAATAAAATTAAGCACCCCAGTTTGCAGAAACACTTAAACATTAACAACGGGACTAGTTGATGAAACATATACAAACATTCTTCATCTACATTGGAAATGAAATGATAGAGAGGACACTCACTCTATTTTAACTGTATCGTTTTATCAGTGGCACTAGGGTCAAGTAGGTGGCAAGCGAGGTGTGTCGTGTGTCGCAATGATGGAGGCCGCGAGTGCTTAGACTGGGATGCTGAAGCTGGCTCTTTCAGTCCCTATCTTCCCCCTGATGTTTCTATGGTAGCATTTGGGTTGTAAACCAAACTTGGTCGAGCTAGTGCTGCGTCCCCCTACCTGCCTAGCATATGTGGCGAACTTGTCTCCTACTAGTACTCATTCCGTTCTAGTAGTAGTTGCATAACTGCCCATTTACACTGAGATGTTGTCGGATAATGGTTCTCTATGGTTGGGTTTCTTTAATGAAATCGGAGGAAACCCCCTCTTTCGATATATAAAAAAATCAGTGGCACTAGCGGTGCCAAAACATTGCCTCAAATTAATAGTGCCACTAGATTAAGGTGCAAAATAATAACATTACTGCTTTATCATGACAGTGCCAAAACAGTAGCACAAGAGCAGACTCAACATGCAGAATCTTTGGCAAACGTTCGGATAAAAAAGGAACATACCTCGTGATGGGGACCATATCTGCAGTCAACGCCATTATAGAAGGGATGACACCAGTCACCAACATGGATGATTCAATTCATGGGATCTTTTTGTGCAGTTCACCTAAAATGAAGCAATGTCCCATGAGCTAGCAGCTTCTTCTTCATTAGTTGCAATCAAATTGAGCAACATCAAGGTTCGTTGTGACGCTCGTCGAATGTTCAACTATAATTTGGATATCATTTGTGCAGTTCAACTAAGATCAAGCGTGAGATGTATATCTCTGTTTGCACAAAAAGGTGGAAAGGAGGGTGTCTAACAAGTGATGAAACATACATCAAATGAAAAGAAGCATGTTCCTTATCTGAATGGCGATCCTACAAGGACAGTAGCAATTTCTAAAGCAACAACATCGCTAGATATTAATCTGGGCATTATGATTAACTATGACAACTGTTAAATACGACATTACTTTAATGGTGCCATTGCTTCATTTTACCAACAACATTACATTAACGGCTGCTAAAGAGTTGGTATTTGGGGACGGGAGAGTAGGCGGACCAGGACAGTTGCATTTCTAATGAAAAGAAGCAACTTATCTTAATGGGAAATTTAGCAAGACATGAAAAATAGTGCCATTTATTCATATTACTAGAGGCATTACATTGAAAACAACATTGGTTTAATGTGTCCTTACTTTTAATAGTGAGACTGCTACATTTTACAAGTGGCATTACATAAATGGGGCTTGGGGCAACAAACATCAGAACAGGATATCTAGGTTGGTCCCATTTTTGTTCGGTATAACCACCTTATACTGTGTGAGGCTAGCAAATCTAGTGCTGGACATACTCTATTGACTTGTCCCCCGGTCCCCACTTTCTTTCCTTTTTCAACCAATAGATCGGTTTATATTGAGTTTGTACTGTGTTTCCCTTTATTTCGCTATTAGACCAAGAGACCAGTTGGATAGCCAGTCTTTGCTACCTTTTGCCCCCGTTATTTCCTCTTTCGGCCAAGTCCTAGATTCAGGTAACAAATCTTCCCCCACCCCTTTCTTCCCTGTTGAACCAAGTAGTACTAGGTTCGACTACATGAACTAGTTTTACCTCTTAACAATAAAAATTTAGGTGGCTTTCGAACAGCTGATCGATCCTATCTACGAGGGGGCTTGAGAAAAAGTAAAAGATACAAATGCAGCGGCATCAGGAGCTAGGGAAGTAGAGCAAGGCCGGTTTTAAAGGAAATTATACCTGAGGGTCGTCGGGATGTCGCTAGGTGGGCGGCGGGAGGCCGGATCTGCCCACACTATGTCATTGAGGAGGAAGGGGTCGGAGGCTCTCCCTAGCCGGCGCTGCGTGGGAGAGAATGATAAGGCACGCTGATCGGCACGCGCTGATAGTCGGTAAGAACCGTCGCCGAGGACGATCGCGTGAACATTGCACCTTCTCACCTTCCCCGGTGGAGGGGATCCGGCTAGATTTGTGACCAGCGGCGAGCACAGGGAGAGAGTGTGGCCACCGCTGTTGTGTTTAGATCTGGAGAGGACGGGATGGTGTGAAGAGAGCAACACTATCAAGCAAGCGCTGAAGCTCCTGCCTATATAATGGAGTAGTTTTCTTTTATCTACCAGAGCCGGCTTGACCTCGTCAATGACTTTCGAGAAGTTTTCATGCACGTGCCTCGGAGGTGCAGTTGCCATCATTTTGGTCTGAAGTACTGGATTAACATATAACACGAAAAAATGCCACATGACAAGAAACCATAACCTCACTGCCCCAAGCAGACAACGTGAATCCCGACGGACAAACTAGACAAGGATCAAAGCTCAAATTAAAGATAAACTCATAGAAAAGGGGCCCATCGATAGATGTCCTAATTAACATAGCTAACTTGACCTAGATGGCAGCCTAGTAGTCTTTGTGCATGTGCCCCCAATGACCAGCACCTTGGAGGAACATAGTTGTCGCTGTTTAACCCTCGCAGTGATTCGAAGCACATGACGCCTAATATTGCGATATGACAAGAAACCTTTTTTAGATTTCTCATCAGAATTACAGCCCTATACAACACAACCTGCATGATATGTAGACGATAGCCAATACACCCGTCTCTTGGAGTCTGGTAACATGCATGGACGAACTGATCTTCCATGTCATGCGGGGATTGTCCAGACACCGACGTTTGTACAACACTACTCCAGTACTATCGCTTCTCTCTCTCTCTCTCTCTCTCTCTTCTATTAACTCAGTCGACATGTGGGCCAGGGGAGTGTGCCTATGGTTGGTTCTCAATTGCGGTCCCTGCTACTTCTTGAGCTTGCTTTGGTGTTTCCTCTCAAGAGGAAAGGGTGATGCAGCAAAGTTGAGATAAGTATTTCCCTCAGTTAGAGAACCAAGGTATCAATCCAGTAGGAGATAACACACAAGCCACCAGTACATGCACAAACAATCAAACAACTTGCACTCAACGCGATAAATGGGTTGTCAATCCCTTCATAGTCACTTGCAAAAGTGAGATCTGGTAGAGATAGATAAACAAAAGGTAAAATATTTTTGGGTTTTTGGTTTATACATCTGAAAGTAAAAGATTGCAAAATAGTAGACCGGAAACTAATATGATGGAAAATAGACCCGGGGGCCATAGGTTTCACTAGAGCATTCTCTAATGAAGGCAAATAATACGGTGGGTGAACAAATTACTGTCGAGCAATTGATAGAAAAGCGCAAAGTTATGACGATATCCAAGGCAATGATTATGAAATATAGGCATCACGTCCATGTCAAGTAGACCGACTCCTACCTGCATCTACTACTATTACTCCACACATCGACAGACTCCTGCCTGCATCTAGACTATTAAGTTCATGAAGAACAGAGTAACACTTTAAGTAAGATGACATGATGTAGAGGAATAAACTCAAGCAATATGTTGTAAACCCCATCTTTTTATCCTCGATGGGAACAATGCAATACGTGCCTTGCTGCCCCTATTGTCACTAGGACAAGACACCTCAAGATTGAACCCAAAGCTAAGCACTTCTCCCATTGCAAGAAAAACCAATCTAGTTGGCCAAACTAAACCGATAGTTGGAAGAGAATTGCAAAGATACGAAATCATGCATATAAGAGTTCAGAGAAGATTCAAATAATATTCATAGATAAACAGATCATAAATCCACAATTCATTGGATCTTGACAAACACACCGCAAAATAATATTACATCGGATATATCTCCAAGAACATCGAGGAGAACATGGTATTGAGAATCAAAGAGAGAGAAGAAGCCATCTAGCTACTAGCTATGGACCCATAGGTCTGTGGTAAACTACTCATGCTTCATCGAAAGGGAAATAGGGTTGATGCAGAAGCCCTCCGTGATCGAATCCCCCTCCTGCAGGGTGCCAGAAAATGTCCCTGATGTCTACTACGCAACCTCCTTCTTGTAGACGTTGTTGGACCTCCAAGTGTAGAGGTTTGTAGGACAGTAGCAAATTTCCCTCAAGTGGATGACCTAAGGTTTATCAATCCGTGGGAGGCATAGGATTAAGATGGTCTCTCTCAAACAACCCTGCAACCAAATAACAAAGAGTCTCTTGTGTCCCCAACACACCCAATACAATGGTAAATTGTATAGGTGCACTAGTTCGGCGAAGAGATAGTGATACAAGTGAAATATGGATGGTAGATATAGGTTTTTTTAATATGAAAACATAAAAACAACAAGGTAACAAGTAATAAAAGTGAGCGAAAACGGTATTGTAATGCTTCGAAACAAGGCCTAGGGTTCATACTTTCACTAGTGCAAGTTCTCTCAACAATAATAACATAATTAGATCATATAACAATCCCTCAACATGTAATAAAGAGTCACTCCAAAGTCACTAATAGAGGAGAACAAACGAAGAGATTATTGTAGGGTACGAAACCACATCAAAGTAATTCTTTCCGATCAATCCATTGGGCTATTCCTATAAGTGTCACAAACAGCCCTAGAGTTCGTAGTAAAATAACACCTTAAGACACACATCAACCAAAACCCTAATGTCAACTAGATACTCCAATGTAACCTCAAGTATCCACGGGTATGATTATACGATATGCATCACACAATCTCAGATTCATCTATTCAAACCAACACAAAGAACTTTAGAGAGTGCCCCAAAGTTTCTATCGGAGAGTCAAGACGAAAACGTGTGCCAACCCCTATGCATAAGTTCACAAGGTCACTGAACCCGCAAGTTGATCACCAAAACATACATTAAGTGGATCACGTGAATATCCCATTGTCACCACAGATAAGCACATGCAAGACATACATCAAGTGTTCTCAAATCCTTAAAGACTCAATCCGATAAGATAACTTCAAAGGGAAAACTCAATCCATTACAAGAAGGTAGAGGGGGAGAAACATCATAAGATCCAACTATAATAGCAAAGCTCGTGGTACATCAAGATCATGCCAAATCAAGAACACGAGAGAGAGAGAGAGAGAGAGAGAGAGAGATCAAACACATAGCTACTGGTACATACCCTCAGCCCCGAGGGTGAACTACTCCCTCCTCGTCATGGAGAGCGTTGGGATGATGAATATGGCCAGCGGTGATGGATCCCCCCTCTGGCAAGGTGCCGGAATAGGGTCCTGATTGGTTTTTGGTGGCTACAGAGGCTTGCAACAGCGGAACTCCCGATCCAGGTTATTTTCTAGAGGTTTGGGGATTTATAGGAGAGGTTGCCGTCGAGAACAAGTCAGGGGGCCCCACAGAGAGTCCACGAGTCATAGGGGCGCGCCCCAAGGGGGGGCGTGCTCTCCACCCTCGTGGGGCCCATGGGCCTCCCCTCTGGTAACTCTTTGTTCCAGTATTTTTTATATTTTCTAGAAAAAATCTCCGTTGATTTTCAGCGCATTCCGAGAACTTTTATTTTTGCACAAAACAACACCACGGTAGTTCTGCTGAAAACAACGTCAGTCCGGGTTTGTTCTAACCAAATCATACCAAAATCATGTGGAAATATTATAAACATGGCTTGAATACATCAAAAATTATAGATAAGTTGGAGACATATCAGCATCCCCAAGCTTAATTCCTGCTCGTCCTCGAGTAGGGTAAATGATAAAAACAGAATTTTTGATGTGGAATGCTACCTAACATATTTATCAATGTAATCTTTTCTATTATGGCAAGAATATTCAGATCCATAAGATTCAAAACAAAAGTTTAATATTGACATAAAAACAATAATACTTCAAGCATACTAACAAAGGAATCATGTCTTCTCAAAATAACATGGCCAAAGAAAGCTATCCCTACAAAATCATATAGTCTGGCTATGCTCTATCTTCATCACACAAAATAATTAAATCATGCACAACCCCGATGACAAGACAAGCAATTGCTTCATACTTTTGATGTTCTCAAACTTTTTCAATCTTCAAGCAATACATGAGCGTGAGCCATGGATATAGCACTATAGGTGGAATAGAATGGTGGTTGTGGAGAAGACAAAAAGGAGAAGATAGTCTCACATAAACTAGGCATATCAATGGGCTATGGAGATGCCCATTAATAGATATCAATGTGAGTGAGTAGAGATTGCCATGCAACAGATGCACTAGAGCTATAAGTGTATGAAAGCTCAAAATAAACTAAGTAGGTGTGCATCCAACTCGCTTGCTCACGAAGACCTAGGGCAATTTGAGGAAGCCCATCATTGGAATATACAAGCCAAGTTCTTATAATGAAAATTCCCACTAGTATATGAAAGTGACAACATAGGAGACTCTCTATCATGAAGATCATGGTGCGACTTTGAAGCACAAGTGTGGTAAAAGGATAGTAGCATTTCCCCTTCTCTCTTTTCTGTCTTTTTTTTATTTTTTTTATTTGGGCCTTCTCTTTTTTTGGCCTCTTTTTTTTCTTTTTTCTTTTCTTTTTCGTACAGAGTCTCATCCCGACTTGTGGGGGGGGGTCATAGTCTCCATCATCCTTTCCTCACTAGGACAATGCTCTAATAATGATGATCGTCACACTTTTATTTACTTACAACTAAAGAATTACAACTCGATAGTTAGAACCAAATATGACTCTATATGAATGCCTACGGCGGTGTACCGGGATGTGCAATGAATCAAGAGTGACATGTATGAAAGAATTATGAAAGGTGGCTTTGCCACAAATACTATGTCATCTACATGATCATGCAAAGCAATATGACAATGATGAAGCATGCCATAATAAACGGAAAGGTGGAAAGTTTCATCGCAATATATCTCGGAATGGCTATGGAAATGCCATAATAGGTAGGTATTATGGTTGTTTTGAGGAAGGTATATGGTGGGTGTATGGTATCGGTGAAAGTTGCACGACACAAGAGAGGCTAGCAATGGTGGAAGGGTGAGAGTGCGTATAATCCATGGACTCAACATTAGTCATAAAGAACTCACATACTTATTGCCAAAATCTATTAGTTATCAAAACAAAGTACTACGCGCATGCTCCTAGGGGGATATATTGGTAGGAAAATACCATCGCTCATCCCCGACCGCCACTCATAAGGAAGACAATCAATAAATAAATCATGCTCCTACGTGCATGCTACGGGAATCACAAACTTTAACACAAGTATCTCTCAAATTCACAACTACTCTACTAGCATGACTCTAATATCACCATTTTCGTATCTCAAAACAATCACAAAGAATCAAACTTCTCATAGTATTCAATGCACTTTATATGGAAGTTTTTATTACATCCCTCTTGGATGCCCATCATATTAGGACTAAATTCATAACCAAAGCAAATTACCATGCTGTTTAGATACTCCCAAGATAATATAAGTGAAGCATGAGAGTTCATCTATTTCTTCAAAATAAAACCACCGCCATTCTCTAAAAAGATATAAGTGAAGCACTAGAGCAAATGACAAACTACTCTGAAAGATATAGGTGAAGATCAATGAGCAGTCGAATAATTATGCAACTATGTGAAGACTCTCTAACATTTAAGAATTTCAGAACTTAAGTACTTTATTCAAACATCAAGCAAAACAAAATAAAATAAAATGATTATCCAAGAAAAACACATATCATGTGGTGAATAAAAATATAGTTTCAAGTAAAGTTACCAATGAACGAAGACGAAAGAGGGGATGCCATCCGGGGCATCCCCAAGCTTAGGCTCTTGGTTGTCCTTGAATATTACCTTGGTTTTCCTTGGGCATCCCCAATCTTAGTCTCTTGCCACTCCTTATTCCATAGCCCATTGAATCTTCACCGAAAACTTGAAAACTTCACAACACAAAACTCACAGAAAATCTCATAAGCTCCGTTTGTATAAGAAAATAAATCACCACTTTTGATACTGTTGTGAAATCATTATAAATTCATATTGGTGTAATATCTAATGTATTAAAACTTCTCTATGGTTCATACCCTCCTATACTACTCATAGATTCATCAAAATAAGCAAACAACACATAGAAAACAGAATCTGTCAAAACAGAACACTCTGTAGTAATATGTAACTCTCGAATACTTATGTAACTCCAACAATTCTGAAATAAATTGGTGGACGTGAGGAATTTATCTATTAATCCTCTGAAAAAATAATCAACTTAAAATCACTCTTCTTTAAAAAATTACAGCTATTCTCGTGAGCGCAAAAGTTTCTGTTTTTTACAGCAAGATCGCAATGACTTCACCCAAGTCTTCCCAAAGGTTCTACTTGGCACTTTATTGAAAAAAACTATAAAACATGATTACTACAGTAGATTAATCATGTGAACACACAAAAACAGTAGGGGTAAATATTGGGTTGTCTCCCAACAAGCGCTTTTCTTTAATGCCTTTTTAGCTAGGCATGATGATGACAATGATGCTCACATAAAAGATAAGAATTGAAACATAACGGGAGCATCATGAAGCATATTACTAGCACATTTAAGCCTAACACACTTCCTATGCATAGGGATTTTGTGAGCAAACAACTTATGGGAACAATAATTAACTAGCATAGGAAGGCAAAACAAGCATAACTTCAAGATTTTCAACACATAGAGAGGAAACTTGATATTATTGCAATTCCTACAAGCATAGAGAGGAAACAAGCATAACCTCATAATAATTTTCAGCAGCATCATGAATGAATTCAACAATATAATTATCACATAAAGCACTTTTTTCATGATGCATAAGCATAGAATTTTTATTACTCCCCACATAAGCAAATTTCTTCTCATGAATAGTAGTGGGAGCAAACTCAACAAAATAGCTATCATGCGAGGCATAATCCAATTGAAAATTAAATTCAAGATGACAAGTTTCATGGTTATAATTATTCTTTATAGCATACATGTCATCACAATAATCATCATAGATAGGAACTTTGTTCTCATAATCAGGAACCTCTTCCAAGATAGTGCAATCATTACTAAATAAAGTCATGACCTCTCCAAATCCACTTTTATAATTATCACAATAAGATTCAACACTCTCCAAAATAGTGGGATCATTACTTCCTAAAGTTGACACTCTCCAAACTCACTTTCTTCAATATAACTATCATAAATAGGAGGCATGCTTTCATCATAATAAATTTGCTCATCAAAGCTTGGGGGACTAAAAATATCATCTTCATAAAACATAGCATCCCCAAGCTTGTGGCTTTGCATATCATTAGCATCATGGATATTCAAGGAATTCATACTAACAACATTGCAATCATGCTCATCATTCAAAAATTTAGTGCCAAACATTTTAATGCATTCTTCTTCTAACACTTGAGCACAATTTTCCTTTCCATCATTTTCACGAAAGATATTAAAAATATGAAGCATATGAGGCACCCTCAATTCCATTTTTTTCTAGTTTTCTTTTATATACTAAACTAGTGATAAAACAAGAAACAAAAAGATTCAGTTGCAAGATCTAAAGATATACCTTCAAGCATTAACCTCCCTGGCAACGGTGCCAAAAAAGAGCTTGATGTCTACTACGCAACCTTCTTCGTAGACGTTGTTGGGCCTCCAAGTGCAGAGGTTTGTAGGACAGTAGCAAAATTCCCTCATGTGGATGACCTAAGGTTTATCAATATGTGGGAGGCATAGGATGAAGATGCTCTCTCTCGAACAACCCTGCAACCAAATAACAAAGAGTCTCTTGGGTCCCCAACACACCCAATACAATGGTAAATTGTATAGGTGCACTAGTTCGGCGAAGAGATGGTGATACAAGTGCAATATGGATGGTAGATATAGGTTTTTGTAATATGAAAAATATAAAAACAGCAAGGTAACAAGTAAAAAAAGTGAGCGAAAACAGTATTGCAATGCTTCGAAACAAGGCCTAGGGTTCATACTTTCACTAGTGCAAGTTCTCTCAACAATAATAACATAATTAGATCATACAACAATCCCTCAATGTGCAACAAAGAGTCACTCCAAAGTCACTAATAGAGGAGAACAAACGAAGAGATTATTGTAGGGTACGAAACCACCTCAAAGTTATTCTTTCCGATCAATCCATTGGGCTATTTCTGTAAGTGTCACAAATAGCCCTAGAGTTCGTAGTAAAATAACACCTTAAGACACACATCAACCAAAACCACACCTCAAGTATCCGCGGGTATGATTATACGATATGCATCGCACAATCTCAGATTCATCTATTCAAACCAACACAAAGAACTTCAAAGAGTGCCCCAAAGTTTCTACTGGAGAGTCAAGACGAAAACGTGTGCCAACCCCTATGCATAAGTTCACAAGGTCACTGAACCTGCAAGTTGATCACCAAAACATACGTCAGTGTCTCACGTGAATATCCCATTGTCACCACAGATAAGCACATGCAAGACATACATCAAGTGTTCTCAAATCCTTAAAGACTCAATCCGATAAGATAAATTCAAAGGGAAAACTCAATCCATTACAAGAAGGTAGAGGGGGAGAAACATCATAAGATCCAACTATAATAGCAAAGCTCGCGGTACATCAAGATCGTGCCAAATCAAGAACACGAGAGAGAGAGAGAGAGAGAGAGAGAGAGAGATCAAACACATAGCTACTGGTACATACCCTCAGCCCCGAGGGTGAACTACTCCCTCCTCGTCATGGAGAGTGCCGGGATGATGAAGATGGCCACCGGTGATGGATCCCCCCCCCCCCCGATAGGGTGCCGGAACAGGGTCCCGATTGGTTTTTTGTGGCTACAGAGGCTTGCGGGGGCGGAACTCCTGATATAGGTTATTTTCTGGAGATTTGGGGATTTATAGGAGAGGTTGGCGTCGAGAACAAGTCATGGGCCCCATGGAGAGTCCAGGGGGCACAGGGGCGCGCCCCAGTGTTGGGGAACGTAGTAATTTCAAAAAAATTCCTACGCACACGCAAGATCATGGTGATGGCATAGCAACGAGAGGGGAGAGTGTTCGTCCACGTACCCTCGTAGACCGTAAGCGGAAGCGTTCGCGGTTGATGTAGTCGTACGTCTTCACGATCCGACCGATCCAAGCACCAAACGTACGGCACCTCCGAGTTCAGCACACGTTCAGCTCGATGACGATCCCCGGGCTCCGATCCAGCAAAGCTTCGGGGATGAGTTCCGTCAGCACGACGGCGTGGTGACGATGATGATGTTCTACCGGCGCAGGGCTTCGCCTAAACTCCGCGACGATATGACCGAGGTGGAATATGGTGGAGGGGGGCACCGCACATGGCTAAGGAACGATCCGTAGATCAACTTGTGTTGTTGTGCCTAGAGGTACCCCCCTGCCCCCGTATATAAAGGAGCAAGGGGGGAGGGGGCGGCCGGCCTAGGAGGGGCGCGCCAAGGGGAGTCCTACTCCCACTGGGAGTAGGACTCCCTCCTTCCTTGTTGGAGTAGGAGAAGTGGAAAGAGGGGGAGAGGGAAAAGGAAAAGGGGGCTGCCCCCCTTGTCCAATTCGGACCAGAGGGGGGGCACAGGCCTCTCTTCTTTTGGCCTCTCTCCTCTATTCCCGTATAGCCCAATAAGGCCCATATACTCCCCGGCGAATTCCCGTAACTCTCCGGTACTCCGAAAATACCTGAATCACTCGGAACCTTTCTGAACTCCGAATATAGTCGTCCAATATATCGATCTTTACATCTTGACCATTTCGAGACTCCTCATCATGTCCCTGATCTCATCCGGGACTCCGAACTCCTTCGGTACATCAAAACTCATAAACTCATAATATAACTGTCATCGTAACGTTAAGCGTGCGGACCCTACGGGTTCGAGAACTATGTAGACATGACCTAGAACTATTCTAGGTCAATAACCAATAGCGGAACCTGGATGCCCATATTGGTTCCTACATATTCTACGAAGATCTTTATCGGTCAAACCGCATAACAACATACGTTGTTCCCTTTGTCATCGGTATGTTACTTGCCCGAGATTTGATCGTCGGTATCCAATACCTAGTTCAATCTCATTACCGGCAAGTCTATTTACTCGTTCCATAATGCATCATTCCGTAACCAACTCATTTGGTCACATTGCTTGCAAGGCTTATAAAGATGTGCATTACCGAGAGGGCCCAGAGATACCTCTCCGACAATCGGAGTGACAAAACCTAATCTCGAAATACGCCAACTCAACATGTACCTTCGGAGACACCTGTAGTACTCCTTTATAATCACCCAGTTACGTTGTGACGTTTGGTAGTACCCAAAGTATTCCTCCGGTAAACGGGAGTTGCATAATTCTCATAGTTACAGGAACATGTATAAGTCATGAAGAAAGCAATAGCAACATACTAAACGATCAAGTGCTAGGCTAACGGAATGGGTCATGTCAATCACATCATTCTCCTAATGATGTGATCCCATTAATCAAATGACAACTCTTTTGTCCATGGCTAGGAAACATAACCATCTTTGATAAACGAGCTAGTCAAGTAGAGGCATACTAGTGACACTATGTTTGTCTATGTATTCACACATGTATTATGTTTCTGGTTAATACAATTCTAGCATGAATAATAAACATTTATCATGAAATAAGGAAATAAATAATAACTTTATTATTGCCTCTAGGGCAGATTTCCTTTAGTCTCCCACTTGCACTAGAGTCAATAATCTAGTTCACATCGCTATGTGATTTAACATCAATATTCACATCTGCATGTGTTTAATACCCATAGTTCACATCATCATGTGATCAACACCCAAAGGGTTTACTAGAGTCAATAATCTAGTTCACATCGCTATGTGATTAACACCCAAAGGGTTTACTAGAGTCAATAATCTAGTTCACATCGCTATGTGATTAACACCCAAAAGAGTACTAAGGTATGATAATGTTTTGCTCGTGAGAGAAGCTTTAGTCAACGGGTCTGTCATATTCAGAGCTGTATGTATTTCGCAAATATTCTATGTCCACAATGCTCTGCACGGAGCTACTCTAGCTAATTGTTCCCACTTTCAATATGTATCCAGATTGAGACTTAGAGTCATCTGGATTGGTGTAAAAGCTTGCAGCGTTGTAACTTTTACGACGGGCTCTTTTATCACCTCCATAATCGAGAAACGTCTCCTTA
Organism: Triticum aestivum; assembly: GCF_018294505.1. NCBI lineage: Eukaryota > Viridiplantae > Streptophyta > Magnoliopsida > Poales > Poaceae > Triticum > Triticum aestivum. The sequence goes on from NC_057795.1 coordinate 412,129,350, forward strand.
GTCCTCACTAAGGATATTCTTGACCCATGTCCAGTGATATACTTATTAGATCAAAATTGTATTCCTTTGCCAAACACAGAGCAAGGTATACAATAGATCTGGTTCACAGCATAGCATACTTTATAGAACCTATGACTGAGGCATAGGGAATGACTTTTCATTCTCTTTCTATTTTCTGCAATGGTCGGGTCTTGAGTCTTACTCAACTTCACACCTTGTAACACAGGCAAGAACTCCTTCTTTGACTGTTCCATTTTTTAACTATTTCAAAAATTTATCAAGGTATGTACTCATTGAAAAATCTTATCAAGCGTCTTGATCTATCTATATAGATCTTGATGCTCAATGTGTAAGCAGCTTCACCGAGGTCTTGCTTTGAAAAACTCTTATTCAAGTATCCTTTCATGCTATCCAGAATTTCCATATCATTTCCAATTAACAATATGTCATCCACATATAATATTAGAAATGCTACAGAGCTCCCACTCACTTTCTTGTAAATACAGGCTTCTTCAAAAGTCTGTATAAAACCATATGCTTTGATCAACTCATCAAAGCGTATATTCCAACTCCGAGATGCTTGCACCAGTCCATTGATGGATTGCTGGAGCTTGCACACTTTGTTAGCATCTTTAGGATTGACAAAAACTTTCTGGTTGCATCATATACAACTCTTCTTTAAAAAAATCCATTATGGAATGCAGTTTTCACATCCGTTTGCCAGATTTCATAAAATATGGCAATTACTAACATGATTCGGACAGACTTAAGAATCGATACGAGTGAGAAAATCTCATCGTATTCAACACCTTGAATTTGTCGAAAACCTTTCACAACAAGTCGAGCTTAGTAGATAGTAACACTACTATCCATGTATGTCTTCCTCTTGAAGATCCATTTAATCTCAATGTCTGGCCGATCATTGGGAAAGTCAATCAAAGTCCATACTTTGTTTTCATACATGGATCTTATCTCAGATCTCATGGCCTCAAGCCATTTTGCGGAATCTGGGCTCACCATCGCTTCTTCATAGTTTGTAGGTTCGTCATGGTCTAGTAACATAACTTCCAGAACAGGATTACCGTACCACTCTGGTGCGGATCTTACTCTGTAAGACCTACGAGGTTCTGTAGTAACTTAATCTGAAGTTTCATGATCATCATCATTAACTTCCTCACTAATTGGTGTAGTAGTCACAGGAATAGATTTTTGTGATGAACTACTTTAAAATGAGGGAGCAGGTACAGTTACCTCATCAAGTTCTACTTTCCTCCCACTCACTTCTTTCGAGAGAAACTCCTTATCTAGAAAGGATCCATTCTTAGCAATGAATGTTTTGCCTTTGGATTTGTGATAGAAGGAGTACCCAACAGTTTCCTTTGGGTATTCTTATGAAGACGCACTTCTCCGATTTGGGTTTGAGCTTATCAGGATGAAACTTTTTTCACATAAGCATTGCAACCCCAAACTTTAAGAAATGACAACTTTGGTTTCTTGCCAAACCACAGTTCATATTGTGTCGTCTCAACGGTCTTAGGTGGTGCCCTTTTAACGTGAATGCAGCTGTCTCTAATGCATAACCCCAAAATGATAGTGGTAAACCGATAAGAGACATCTTAGATTGCACTATATCCAATAAAGTACGGTTATGACGTTCGGACACACCATAACGTTGTGGTGTTCCATGTGGCGTGAGCTGTGAAACTATTCCACGTTGTTTTATATGAAGGCCAAACTCATAACTCAAATATTTTTCTCCACGATCAGATCGTAGAAATTTTATTTTCTTGTTACGATGATTTTCAACTTCACTCGGAAATTCTTTGAACTTTTCAAACGCTTCAGACTTGTGTTTCATTAAGTAGATATACCCATATCTGCTCAAATCATATGTGAAGGTCAGAAAATAATGATACTTGCCGCGAGCCTCAACACTCATCGGATCGCATACATCAGTATGTATTATTTCCAATAAGTCAGTTGCTCGCTCTATTGTTCCGGAGAACGGAGTCTTTAGTCATCTTGCCCATAAGGCATGGTTCGCAAGCATCAAGTGATTCATAATCAAGTGATTCCAAAATCCCATCAGCATGGAGTTTCTTCATGCGCTTTACACCAATATGACCTAAACTGCAGTGCCACAAATAAGTTGCACTATCATCATCAACTTTACATCTTTTGGCATCAATATTATGAATATGTGTACTACGATCAAGATCCAACAAACTATTTTCATTGGGTGTATGACCATCGAAGGTTTTATTCATGTAAACAGAACAACAATTATTCGCTGACTTTAAATGAATAACCGTATCACAATAAACATGATCAAATCATATTCATGCTCAACGCAAGCGCCAAATAACATTTATTTAGGTTTAATACTAATCCCGAAAGTACAGGGAGTGTGCGACGATGATCATATCAATCTAGGAACTACTTCCAACACTCATCGTCACTTCCCCTTCAGCTAGTCTTTGTTTATTCTGTAACTCCTGTTTCGAGTTACTAATCTTAGCAACCGAACAAGTATCAAATACTCAGGGGCTACTATAAACACTAGTAAAGCACACATCAATAACCTGTATATCAAATATACCCTTGTTCACTTTGCCATCCTTCTTATCCACCAAATATTCAGGGCATTTCCGCTTCTAGTGACCATTTCCTTTGCAGTATAATCACTCAGTTTCAGGCTTTGGTCCAGCTTTGGGCTTCTTCGTGAGAGTGACAACTTGCTTGCCATTCTACTTGAAGTTTCCCTTTATTTCCCTTTGCCCTTTTCTTGAAACTAGTGATCTTGTCAATCATCAACACTTGATGCTCTTTCTTGATTTCTACCTTCGTCGATTTCAACATCACGAAGAGCTTGGGAATCACTTTCGTCATCCCTTGCATATTATAGTTCATCATGAAGTTCTACTAACTTGGTGGTGGTGACTAAAGAATTCTGTCAATCACTATCTTATCTGGAAGATTAACTCCCACTTGATTCAAGTGATTGTAGTACCCAGACAATCTGAGCACATGCTCACTAGTTGAGCGATTCTCCTCCATCTTTTATCTATAGAACTTGTTGGAGACTTCATATCTCTCAACTCAGGTATTTGCTTGAAATATTAACTTCAACTCCTGGAACATCTCATATGGTCCATGACGTTCAAAACGTCTTCGAAGTCCCGATTCTAAGCCGTTTAAGCATGGTGCACTAAACTATCAAGTAGTCATCATTTTGAGCTAGCCAACATTCATAACGTCTGCATCTGCTCTTGCAATAGGTTTGTCACCTAGCGGTGCATCAAGGACATAATTCTTCTGTGCAGCAATGAGGATAAACCTCAGATCACGGATCCAATCCGCATCATTGCTACTAACATCTTTCAACACAATTTTCTCTAGGAACATATCAAAATAAACATATGAAAGCAACAATGCAAGCTATTGATCTACAACATAATTTGCAAAATACTACCAGGACTAAGTTCATGATAAATTAAAGTTCAATTAATCATATTACTTAAGAACTCCCACTTAGATAGATATCTCTCTAGTTCATCTAAGTGATTACGTGATCCAAATCAACTAAACCATAACCGATCATCACGTGAGATGGAGTAGTTTTCAATGGTGAACATCACTATGTTGATCATATCTACTATATGATTCACGCTCGACCTTTCGGTCTTCGTATTCCCAGGCCATATCTGCATATGCTAGGCTCGTCAAGTTTAACCTGAGTATTCTACATGTGCAAAACTGGCTTGCACCCATTGTAGATGGACGTAGAGCTTATCACACCCGATCATCACGTGGTGTCTGGGCACGACGAACTTTGGCAACGGTGCATACTCAGGGAGAACACTTCTTGATAATTTTTAGTGAGAGATCATCTTAAAATGCTACCGTCAATCAAAGCAAGATAAGATGCATAAAGGATAAACATCACATGCAATCAATATAAGTGATATGATATGGCCATCATGATCTTGTGCTTGTGATCTCCATCTCCGAAGCACCGTCGTGATCACCATCGTCACCGGCGCGACACCTTGATCTCGATCGTAGCATCGTTGTCGTTACGCCATCTATTTCTTCTACGACTATCGCTACCGCTTAGTGATAAAGTAAAGCAATTACAGGGCGTTTGCATTTCATACAATAAAGTGACAACCATATGGCTCCTGCCAGTTGCTGATAACTTCGGTTACAAAACATGATCATCTCATACAATAAAATATAGCATCACGTCTTGACCATATCACATCACAACATGCCCTGCAAAAACAAGTTAGACGTCCTCTACTTTGTTGTTGCAAATTTTACGTGGCTGCTACGGGCTTAGCAACAACCGTTCTTACCTACGCATCAAAACCACAACGATAGTTCGTCAAGTTAGTGCTGTTTTAACCTTCGCAAGGATCAGGCGTAGCCACACTCGATTCAGCTAAAGTGAGAGAGACACACACCCGCCAGCCACCTTTAAGCACAAGTGCTCGCAACGGTGAAACCAGTCTCGCGTAAGCGTACGCGTAATGTCGGTCCAGGCCGCTTCATCTCACAATACCGCCGAACCAAAGTATGACATGCTGGTAAGCAGTATGACTTGTATCGCCCACAACTCACTTGTGTTCTACTCGTGCATATAACATCAACGCATAAAACCTGGCTCGGATGCCACTGTTGGGGAACGTAGTAATTTCAAAAAAATTCCTACGCACACGCAAGATCATGGTGATGGCATAGCAACGAGAGGGGAGAGTGTTCGTCCACGTACCCTCGTAGACCGTAAGCGGAAGCGTTATGACAACGCGATTGATGTAGTCGTACGTCTTCACGATCCGACCGATCCAAGCACCGAACGTACTGCACCTCCGAGTTCAGCACACGTTTAGCTCGATGATGATCCCCGGGCTCCGATCCAGCAAAGCTTCGGGGATGAGTTTCATCAGCACGACGACGTGGTGACGATGATGATGTTCTACCGGCGTAGGGCTTCGCCTAAACTCCGCGACGATATGACCGAGGTGGAATATGGTGGAGGGGGGCACCGCACACGGCTAAGGAACGATCCGTAGATCAACTTGTGTTGTTGTGCCTAGAGGTGCCCCCCTGCCCCCATATATAAAGTAGCAAGGGGGGAGGGGGCGGCCGGCCTAGGAGGGGCGCGCCAAGGGGAGTCCTACTCCCACCGGGAGTAGGACTCCCTCCTTCCTTGTTGGAGTAGGAGAAGTGGAAAGAGGGGGAGAGGGAAAAGGAAAAGGGGGCTGCCCCCCTTGTCTAATTCGGACCAGAGGGGGGCACAGGCCTCTTTTATTTTGGCCTCTCTCATCTATTCCTGTATAGCCCAATAAGGCCCATATACTCCCCGGCGAATTCCCGTAACTCTTCGGTACTCCGAAAAATACCCGAATCACTCGGAACCTTTCCGAACTTCGAATATAGTCGTCCAATATATCGATCTTTACGTCTCGACCATTTCGAGACTCCTCGTCATGTCCTTGATCTCATCCGGGACTCCGAACTCATTCAGTACATCAAAACTCATAAACTCATAATATAACTGTCATCGTAACGTTAAGCGTGCGGACCCTACGGGTTCGAGAACTATGTAGACATGACCTAGAACTATTCTCGGTCAATAACCAATAGCGGAACCTGGATGCCCATATTGGTTCCTACATATTCTACGAAGATCTTTATCGGTCAAACCGCATAACAACATACGTTGTTTCCTTTGTCATCGGTATGTTACTTGCCCGAGATTTGATCGTCGGTATCCAATACCTAGTTCAATCTCGTTACCGGCAAGTCTCTTTACTCGTTCCGTAATGCATCATTCTGTAACCAACTCATTGGTCACATTGCTTGCAAGGCTTATAAAGATGTGCATTACCGAGAGGGCCCAGAGATACCTCTCCGACAATCGGAGTGACAAAACCTAATCTCGAAATACGCCAACTCAACATGTACCTTCGGAGACACCTGTAGTACTCCTTTATAATCACCCAGTTACGTTGTGACGTTTGGTAGTACCCAAAGTGTTCCTCCGGTAAACGTGAGTTGCATAATTCTCATAGTTACAGGAACATGTATAAGTCATGAAGAAAGCAATAGCAACATACTAAACGATCAAGTGCTAGGCTAACGGAATGGGTCATGTCAATCACATCATTCTCCTAATGATGTGATCCCATTAATCAAATGACAACTCTTTTGTCCATGGCTAGGAAACATAACCATCTTTGATAAACGAGCTAGTCAAGTAGAGGCATACTAGTGACACTATGTTTGTCTATGTATTCACACATGTATTATGTTTCCGGTTAATACAATTCTAGCATGAATAATAAACATTTATCATGAAATAAGGAAACAAATAATAACTTTATTATTGCCTCTAGGGCATATTTCCTTCACCCAGGGGGTGGGTGCACCCTCCACCCTCGTGGGGCCCACGGGCCTCCCTTCTGGTAACTCTTCATTCTAGTATTTTTTATATTTTCTAGAAAAAATCTCCGTTGATTTTCAGCGCATTCCAAGAACTTTTGTTTCTGCACAAAAACAACACCACGGTAGTTCTGCTGAAAACAGCTTCAGTCCGGGTTAGCTATAACCAAATCATACCAACATCATGTAGAAATATTATAAACATGGCATGAATACATCAAAAATTATAAATACATTGGAGAAGTAAAAAAATTACTCTTATAGCCAACCTTACAGCTAACCTTGTTGTATGAGTGACTAAGTGATGACTATGTATGACATGTCAACATTAGATAGCCTAATGCACCTAGATGGAGGAAGTAGTTTCATGCATGCGAAGTAGGCAAAAAATTGCTCATTTACAGCCGTATGAAATCTTCAAGGGCGCGACCGCGCGAGCGAGGCAACTGTCGTGGTAGACGCGACCATGATATGGGCTACTGACAGCCCTTGGATCTGAGATCGATCAGTCACATGCTAAGTTGCTGAAAATTTGCAGACTAACCCTCCAGGATAGGATATTCACCCATAGATCAAGAATCACATCGTGCAACCATTCGATATCAGATCCAAGGGCTCTCGGAAGCCCATATCATGGGAGCATGGTAAGTTTCGTATCACCTGTAACTTTCCCGACGCTTGACGTGCGAACACGCAGATGCATGAAGCCATTTAATTGGGCATCTAGTAGACATGACATCTAATTGGGCCCCCATAGTACTATGCATGAATCCATTTATCCACCGATCAAGCCCCTACCCTGCCGTTCACACGCCCCACTCAACATTTTTACAATCGGAAAACCGCTAGCAGTTCGCTCCTACTCATCCCCAGCCGTCCTTTAACATTATGGCAGTTCGCTCCTAGTCGTCCCATCCTTTCACATTACAACAGTTCCACTAATTCTAACCCTCTTCCCAAATCTATGGCGTCCCAAATCTCCATGATCGGCAGTGAGTACAAGGTTAGAACCATCACCGGTGATGAGTTCGACGTCATCTACACCCGTTCTTCTATGACGGTGAAGGAATGCCTTGCTCACTTCAGACGCATGTTCGAAAAGTCAAAGGGTGATGAGTGGGTCGATGGGTTAGATGTTGAGTACACCACAACCCTGGGAAAAGAGAAGAATCTGAAGGAGGAAGAGAAGAAGAATCCCGATGTGATCCAGGTTTGCATGCATAACTTGTGCTTTGTTTACCACATATGCCATGCCGGCGACGAGTGCGAGGATTTTAAGAACTTCCTCAGGGGCGGAAAAGTCAAATCCATTTCTTTAGACTTTACGAACGACAAACAAGTCCTGGGTTGGATAGGCCTCGTTGTAGGCCAATCCTTCGACCTCCATAGGAATGTGTTGGTGTCCTCCCATTAGCCTTCAATGTTGACCCTGGCAGCAGCCATGGTTGATCCTTCTTACATTAAACTGACGAAACCTCCGCCCAAGTTTCATTTTGCATGGCAGTGGAATGTACAAGATAGAGACCACATCAATTACGCTGCAATAGATGCCTACCTTTTTTTTAATACCTACAATGGTTGGATGAAGAGCGAGAGCCATGTGTGTGGTTCAAGCAAAGAAGTATCGGCCAAGAGGAAGAGGGACAAGGACGAAGTCGAGCACGTGGATGAGGAGTTCGAGTAAGGTGGCAGTGTCGTTGCTCATGGTGGCTGTAATGCAGTGTCTACCAGATTAGTTGCTTAGTTTAATTTCAGGGTGCTTAGTTTTATTTGAGGGGTGTGTTGTGTCGAGCCCCTAGCAGAACTATGTTATGTTCCTTCTCATTACTTTAACTCTTCAGTACATACATACTAGTATTACTTATAGTTCATCTTGTAGTTGGTTGTACTACCACTCGTTTCTTTACATTATATACATACAATATATATGGCCAACATCATATAGCCAGCAGTTTAGTTGTCAAAGAATTTTAGGGTGCTTAGTTTTATTTGAGGGGTGTGTTGTGCTGGACACTATTATTGTGACTCAGATCTCTTTTGCCATGTTATAATGACATAAATACCTATGGACCAACATGCCAGCTCTCCCTCTATCTCACTACAATAAAGTGTGGGGCCTACTTGATCCCAACAACGTTCTTATTTTCCTGTAAAATTATTCTCTTGGTTACTCCTGACAAGCGGGGCCACACTTATCATCATGAGATAGAGAGAATCGACATGTGGGTCTAGGCTTATTTTTGTCATATAACATGGTCAACGGGTTTGACGTGAAAATAACAATGTCTAATGGCATTTTGAGCAAACATCTAACGAAACGATGGCATTTTTGATATATCTAATTGCATTTTGAGCAAGTATCTCACGGATCGATGGCATTTTTGAGTAGTTGTAACTACTAATGGCAAAATTGAGTAGTGAGACACAACTAGTGGCATGAATAATAAAAACCAAGAATGAAATAGGTATGCTAATTTCTTTAATAGAATTTAGCACCCCATCTAAGCATGTACTAGCTTTTTTAATAGTACTAAATGCATAATTTGGCGACGAGCGCTCTCTATATGTACCACCTTTTTTCTTTAATTTGATCTTGTTAGTTTTGCTCCATGGCGCAATCCATCGATACTACTATTGTACAAAAGTATACATTTAAAAGACTAGAGGGCAGGGCAGTCACGCTTGGTCGGTTTCACGAGAGACGAGGGCCTTTGTGATTTGATGACTCATTACTACTGGAAGGCGGGGCCTTGTGATTTGACTGCTCATATAAATGTTGCCGATGACCTGAGGAGGAGCAAAGAACCATGCGGTATACTCAAGTTTTCCACTTGAGTACTAGTACTATGGAGGAGCATGAAACACGGCAGCCCAACGTGATATGGCGATAAAAAATGATCTAATTTGCTAGTCATCGATCCAACGGCGCCGCCCATCGTTAGCATTGTTCTATTCATGCCTCGCAGAGAACATGACACGTGCGGCAAAACACCCGAAGCAAAAGAATAAACACAGGAGCAAAAGAAGAAGGAAGATTAACCCCCCCCCCAAAAAAAAGAAGGAAGACACACCCACAAGTATGGGTCGCTGTTCTCTACTACATGAAAGGTTGCTGGCCGTGGAGTCGTAACTGCTTCTTCATCGCCTCCATGACCTCCATCTGCTTGCGCATCTCCTCCGCCATCTTCTTCATTCTGTCTGTGACTCGGGATTTCTCGACGCGAGCCTTCATCATCTCTTCCACGGCCGCATTACGTACCTTGACAGCAGCCGGGTGCTTGATGCGGAGCTTCGCCAACTCCTCCTTCTGTTCCATGACGAGGGTGTGCAGCATCTTCACCGAGGAACAACTCTTCTCATGCAGCTTCTTCCAGTCGGTGTTCTCCTCCTTCAGCAGGTCGAGCTCGTGGTGGAGCTTCACATTGTCCTACTAAAGTTGTAGGATTTTGCTGGTCGCCTTCTTATCCGAGGCAATGCTCTTCTTCAGCAGCATCACCAAGCCGGCGGTCAACTCCCCCTGCTCATGGAGCTCAGTGGGCATGTCGTCGAGGCTCTCCTTCAGGAGCTCTAACAAGCCATCAATGAACTCCTTCTGCTTATTGAGTTGATCGGGCATGTCGTCGAGGGATAATGACTCATGCGCCGCTAGCTCGGCATCTTCGCCTCCATAGCTAGGGCGCTCCTGGGAGCCCTCGCCTACCCATGAGAGATCTTTCGAGGTCTCTGCGAGGCGGCGAGCCCTCTCCCTTTTTTCTGAAGCCTTGGTTGCCGCTGCCTTGTTACAAGTTGTACTCGACCTAGAGCTCTACACACCGGCCATGGCAAGGATGGATGAACAACAAAGACTTATGAGTAGGAAGGTAGATGTCGGCGTTCTGGATACGGGGGTACCCAGACTTTCTTGCGTGCAGCCCGCGGCGTGGCTCGACCAACAGTCTGGTACGACCCAGTTTCGACACCGACAACCTAAGACCCTTGCGAGGGGCCAAGCCTCGCGAGGCGGACGACATGAAGACCTCCAAAGGGATCAGCCTCCTCAGACTGGCTCCTGAGGAGCGGAGATTCCTATGCAAGGCTGACCTCGCGAGGTTCGGATGACGTGAGCCATGACGACCAAGCCATGCGGGCGCCAGCGGGCGCAGAGTACCAGTTTCCTCTTTGGTGCAAATGAGGCAAGAAGCAGGCGCGGAGTCCCGAGGAAGGAGCTAAAGGTTTCCATTCCTGTGTAACAAGACCAAGACCGCCAGGACGGCAGGACGAAGGTCATCGCCGAGCCCACCACTGCGTCATAACCAGAGGCTTTTGTAGGCGAAGACCACTTTAGTCAGGATAAGCTATACTTGTTGTGTCCCTTCGAATTTGGCCATTGTGGGATCCCTTCACGCCTACATTCGGGAAGAGGACCAAGGCCACTATAAATAGGACCTAGCCACCACCAAGGGGAGGAGGTCGATCGGATCCATTCCACCCTCACCAGCTCACCAGCTCACTTGAGCCCAAGAACACGCCTCCTGAGGTTGTTCTCCACTGTACTATTTCTTCCTCAGCCCGTCAAGGAAAATCCACCATAAAGCAGGAGTAGGGTTTTACACCGCAAGGTGAACCGAACCTTGGTAAACTGCTGTGTCTCATTTCCTTCGAGCTCGATGCGTTAGGCTGTGAGATTAGCAAGTTGGCAGACTGGGAGAGTGAGATCTTCGCACACACCCCAAAGTTCGAACCTCTCAAGGGTTTGCGGAACCCGTAATCCGACATTTGGCGCGCCAAGTAGGGGTGCATCGAAGCTTCTTTTCTGTTGATCAATTCTCCATCGCTCCACCACGTCCATGGCTGACGCTCCGAGGGCTCACATTGAGAACTTGGTTGTTCAGCTCGCCCAGGCAGCAGCAACCGACCAGGAAGATCTCCACTCCGCGCTGCTCGCGGCCCACGCGCCACCTGGCGTCGTTGGTCACAGGCGGCATGGGCCGCGTTTGTCCTCCCTCGTGCCACGCCGTGCCACTGCGTGATCTTCGAGCTACGCCACGGCAACGATGTCGCACACTCACCGGGAGCAGGCGAACATGCAAGATGCACTCATCGTGGCCCGGGAGCTTCTACGATGCAGGCTAGCGGAAGGTGGCCGCGATACCCAGCTGGAACGGGTTGCCGAGCTGCTGGACACCGCATGCCAGGGAGCGGCACCGTTCTACGCCCTACGTACATTACATGCTATGGCAGGGGCGCATGCTTGCCCCCGCCATAACCACGCGCCCCCTGGAGCTCCTGGGGGGCCTCTTGGCGTCACCCATCCTGCTCCGACCATGCTGCCTCAGGGCGAGGCAGACCCGAGCTGCCTCCCTTGGGGTCGCACCGGGGTGCCAGCCCGCACCCCTCGGAACCTGGAGCTAGGCCCGGAGGGCAGCGGCATGAGGCACATGGGCAGCTTCTCGGACGCGACCAGCCCGGACGCCTATGTACCGACCACAATGGATCTGCGGTACACATCAAGGGAGGGCCCCAACCAGCTCCCTGCACCAGGTTGGGTGCTAGAAGCGCATGGAGCTGAGCCTCTCCGCGAGCCACCCTAGAGCTTCACCGACACCTTCGACAACAACAGTCACTGGGTACAACCAATACCTCAGGAGCGCGATTACGCTAAGCATGAACCGCAGGTGAACCCAGCCACAACCGTCGCCAGGGCCCCCAGGGCGATGGCCCCGCCGCGCGCGGTAGGAGACCCCTGGGGGTAGCACGAGGGGAGCCCGGGAGTGGGGCCTCCCCCGCGCCGCATGTAGCATGGCGCATCATGGAGGTAGGTCCTCTGCCGGGGAAGGCACCGGCGAGCCCTTCCCCCCGGTGGAGTGTTGGGGAACATAGCAGAAATTCAAAATTTTCCTACGTGTCACCAAGACCTATCTATGGAGAGACCATCAACGAGTAGAAAGAGAGTGCATCTACATACCCTTGTAGATCGCTAAGTGGAAGCGTTCAAGTGAACGGGGTTGATGGAGTCGTACTCGTCGTGATTCAAATCACCGATGATCCTAGTGCCGAACGGACGACACCTCCGCGTTCAACACACGTACAGCCCGGTGACGTCTCCCACGCCTTGATCCAGCAAGGAGAGAGGGAGAGGTTGAGGAAGACTCCATCCAACAGCAGCACAACGGCGTGGTGGTGGTGGAGGAGCGTGGCAATCCAGCAGGGCTTCGCCAAGCACCATGGGAGAGGAGGAGTAGGGAGAGAGGTAGGGTTGTGCCAGAACTTCGTCTATAGCTCCCATGCGCCTCTCCACTATATATAGGGGTGGAGGGGCTGGTTTCTTGCCCTCCAAGTCCATTGGGGCGTTGGCCAAGGTGGGAGGAAAGAAATCTCATTATTTCCTTCCCCACCGATTGTTATCCCCCCTTTTAGGGATCTTGATCTTATCCCTTCGGGATATGATCTTATTCCTTCTAAGGGGGGATCTTGGTGCGCCTTGACCAGGGGTGTGGGGCCTTGCCCCCACTACCCACGTCCATGTGGGTCCCCCCATGCAGGTGGGCCCCACTCCGGAACCTTCTAGAACCTTCCCGGTACAATACCGAAAAATCCCGAACATTTTCCGGTGGCCAAAATAGGACTTCCCATATATAAATCTTTACCTCCGGACCATTCCGGAACTCCTCGTGACGTCCGGGATCTCATCCGGGACTCCGAACAACATTCGGTAACCACATACAAACTTCCTTTATAACCCTAGCGTCATCGAACCTTAAGTGTGTAGACCCAACGGGTTCGGGAGACATGTAGACATGACCGAGACGTTCTCCGGTCAATAACCAACAGCGGGATCTGGATACCCATGATGGCTCCCACATGTTCCACGATGATCTCATCGGATGAACCACGATGTCAAGCACTTAATCAATCATGTATTCAATTGCCTTTGTCTATCGGTATGTTACTTGCCCGAGATTCGATCGTCGGTATCCAATACCTTGTTCAATCTCGTTACCGGCAAGTCACTTTACTCGTTCCGTAACACATCATCCCGTGATCAACTCCTTGGTCACATTGCGCATATGATGATGTCCTACCGAGTGGGCCCAGAGATACCTCTCCGTTTACATGGAGTGACAAATCCCAGTCTCGATCCGCATAAAACAATAGATACTTTCGGAGATACCTGTAGTGCACCTTTATAGTCACCCAGTTACGTTGTGACGTTTGATACACCCAAAGCACTCCTACGGTATCCAGGAGTTACACGCTCTCATGGTCGAAGGAAGAGATACTTGACATTGGCAAAGCTCTAGCAAATGAACTACACGATCTTTTGTGCTAGTCTTAGGATTGGGTCTTGTCCATCACATCATTCTCCTAATGATGTGATCCCGTTATCAACGACATCCAATGTCCATAGCCAGGAAACCATGACTATCTATTGATCACAACGAGCTAGTCAACTAGAGGCTCACTAGGGACATATTGTGGTCTATGTATTCACACGTGTATTACGATTTCCGGATAATACAGTTATAGCATGAATAAAAGACAATTATCATGAACAAGGAAATATAATAATAATACTTTTATTATTGCCTCTAGGGCATATTTCCAACAGTCTCCCACTTGCACTAGAGTCAATAATCTAGTTCACATCGCCATGTGATTAACACTCACAGGTCACATCGCCATGTGACTAATACCCAAGAGTTTACTAGTGTCAGTAGTCTAGTTCACATCACTATGTGATTAACACTCAATGAGTTTTATGTTTGATCATGTTGCTTGTGAGAGAGGTTTTAGTCAACGGGTCTGAACCTTTCAGATCCGTGTGTGCTTTACAAATCTCTATGTCATCTCCTAGATGCAGCTACCACGCTCTATTTGGAGCTATTCCAAACAACTGTTCTACTTGGAGCTATTCTAAATTATTGCTCCATTATATGTATCTGGTCTCTCTACTCAGAGCTATCCGGATAGGTGTCAAGCTTGCATCGTCGTAACCTTTACGACGAACTCTTTTACCACCTCCATAATCGAGAAAATTCCTTAGTCCACTAGTTACTAAGGATAACTTTGACCGCTGTCCTGTGAGCCATTCTTGGATCACTCTTGTACCCCTTGACTGACTCATGGCAAGGCACACTTCAGGTGCGGTACACAGCATAGCATACTGAAGAGCCTACGTCTTAAGCATAGGGGACGACCTTCGTCCTTTCTCTCTATTCTGCCGTGGTCAAGCTTTAAGTCTTAACTTCGTACCTTACAACTCAGGCAAGAACTCCTTCTTTGACTGGTCCATCTTGAACACCTTCAAGATCATGTCAAGGTATGTGCTCATTTGAAAGTATTATTAAGCATTTTGATCTATCCTTATAGATCTTGATGCTCAATGTTCAAGTAGCTTAATCCAGGCTTTCCATTGAAAAACACTTTCAAAATAACCCTATATGCTTTCCAGAAATTCTACGTCATTTCTGATCAACAATATGTCAACAACATATACTCATCAGAAATTCTATAGTGCTCCCACTCACTTCTTTGGAAATACAAGTTTCTCATAAACTTTGTACAAACCCAAAATTTTTGATCATCATCAAAGCATACATTCCAACTCTGAGATGCTCACTCCAGTCCTTAGAAGGATTGCTGGAGCTTTGCATACTTATTAGCATCTTTCGGGATTGACAAAACCTTCCGGTTGTATCACATACAACCTTTCCTCATTAAAATCGTCGAGGAAACAATGTTTTGACATCCTATCTGCAAGATTTCATAAATAATGCAGTAATCGCTAATATAATTCCAACAGACTCTTAGCATCGCTACGAGTGAGAAAATCTCATCGTAGTCAACTCCTTGAACTTGTCGGAAAACATCTTAACGACAAGTCGAGCTTTCTTAATGGTGACATTTACCATCATTGTCCGTCTTCCTTTTGAAATCCATCTGTACTCATTAGCCTTACGACCATCGAGCCGTTCTGCCAAAGTCTACACTTTGTTTTCATACATGGATCCTCTCTCGGATTTTATGGCCTCAAGCCATTTATCAGAATCCGGGCCCACCATCGCTTCTCCATAGCTCGTAGGTTCATTGTTGTCTAGCAACATGACCTTCAAGACAGGATTACGTACCACTCTGAAGTAGTACGCATCCTTGTCATCCTACGAGGTTTGGGAGTGACTTGATCCGAAGTTTCATGATCAATATCATAAGCTTCCACTTCAATTGGTGTAGGTGCCACAGGAACAACTCCCTGTGCCCTGTCACACACTAGTTGAAGAGACGGTTCAATAACCTCATCAAGTCTCCACCATCCTCCCACTCAATTCTTTCGAGAGAAACTTTTCCTCGAGAAAGGACCCGATTCTAGAAACAATCCATATTGCTTTCGGATCTGAATTAGGAGGTATACCCAACTGTTTTGGGTTTCCTATGAAGATGCATTTTATCCGCTTTGGGTTCGAGCTTATCAACCTGAAACTTTTTCATATAAGCGTCGCAGCCCCAAACTTTTAAGAAACGACAAGTTAGGTTTCTCTAAACCATAATTCATACGGTGTCATCTCATCGGAATTACGTGGTGCCCTATTTAAAGTGAATGTGGTTGTCTCTAATGCCTAACCCATGAACGATAGTGGTAATTTGATAAGAGACATCATGGTACGCACCATATCCAATAGGGTGCAACTATGATGTTCGGACACACCATCACATTATGGTGTTCCAGGCGGTATTAATTGCGAAACAATTTCCACAATGTCTTAATTGTGTGCCAAAACTCGTAACTCAGATATTCATCTCTATGATCATATCATAGACATTTTATCCTCTTGTCACAATGATCTGCTACTTCACTCTGAAATTACTTGAACCATTCAATAATTCAGACTTGTGTTTCATCAAGTAAATATACTCAACATTTACTCGAATCATCTGTGAAGTAAGAACATAATGATATTCACTGCATGCCTCAGCACTCATTCGACTGCACACATCAAAATGTGTTACTTCCAACAAGTTGCTATCTTGTTCCATCTTACTGAAAATGAGGCTTTTCAGTCATCTTGCCCATGTGGTATGATTTGCATATCTCAAGTGATTCAAAATCAAGTGAGTCCGAACGATCCATTTGCATGGAGTTTCTTCATGCATATACACCAATAGACATGGTTCGCATGTCTCAAACTTTTCAAAAACGAGTGAGTCCAAAGATCCATCAACATGGAGCTTCTTCATGCGTTTTATACCATTATGACTTACATGGCAGTGCCACAAGTAAGTGGTACTATCATTACTATCTTATATCTTTTGGCATGAAAATGTGTATCACTACGACCGAGATTCAATAAACCATTCCTTTAGGTGCAAGACCATTGAAGGTATTATTCAAAAATAGAGTAACCATTATTCTCCTTAAATGAATAACCGTATTGCGATAGACATAATCCAATCATGTCTATGCTCAACGCAAACACCAATCTCGGTGGTAGAGGGAGCGTGCGATGCTTGATCATATCAACCTTGGAAACACTTCCAACATATATCGTCAGCTCACCTTTAGCTAGTCTCCGTTTATTCCGTAGCTTTTATTTCGAGTTACTAACACTTAGCAACCGAACCAGTATCCAATACCCTGGTGCTACTAGGAGTACTAGTAAAGTACACATTAACATAATGTATATCCAATATACTTCTATCGACCTTGCCAGCCTTCTCATCTACCAAGTATCTAGGGTAATGCTGCTCCAGTGGTTGTTCCCCTTATTACAGAAGCACTTAGTATCGGGTTTGGGTTCAACCTTGGGTTTCTTCACTAGAGCAGCAACTGAATTGCCGTTTCATGAAGTATCCCTTTGTTCCCTTGCCCTTCTTGAAACTAGTGGTTTCACCAACCATCAACAATTGATGCTCCTTCTTGATTTCTACTTTCGCGGTGTCAAACATCATGAATATTTCAAGGATCATCATATCTATCCCTGATATGTTATAGTTAATCACGAAGCTCTAGCAGCTTGGTGGCAATGACTTTGGGGAAACATCACTATCTCATCTGGAGGATCAACTCCCACTCGATTCAAGTGATTGTTGTGCTCAGACAATCTGAGCACAAGCTCAACGATTGAGCTTTTCTCCCTTAGTTTGCAGGCTAAGAAAATCGTCGGAGGTCTTATACCTCTTGACGTGGGCACGAGCCTGAAATCCCAATTTCAGCCCTCGAAACATCTCATATGTTCCGCGACGTTTCGAAAACGTCTTTGGTGCCTCTACTTAAACCATTTAATTGAACTATCACGTAGTTATCAAAACGTGTATGTCCGATGTTCGCAACATCGACAAACGATGTTGGGGTTCAGCACACTGAGCGGTGCATTAAGGACATAAGCTTTCTACTGATCGCATAATCGCTACTATCAACTTTCAACTATATTTTCTCTAGGAACATATCTAAACAGTGGAACTAAAGCGCGAGCTTACGACATAATTTGCAAAAGGTCTTTTGACTATGTTCAGGATAATTAAGTTCATCTTATGAACTCCCACTTAGATAGACATCCCTCTGGTCATCTAAGTGATCACATGATCCGAGTCAACTAGGCCGTGTCCGATCATCACGTGAGACGGACTAGTCATCATCGGTGAACATCTTCATGTTGATCGTATCTACTATACGACTCATGCTCGACCTTTCGGTCTTCGTGTTCCGAGGCCATGTCTGCACATGCTAGGCTCGTCAAGTTAACCCTAAGTGTTTTCGCTGTGTAAAATTGTCTTACACCCGTTGTATGTGAACGTAAGAATCCATCACACCCGATCATCACGTGGTGCTTAGAAGCGACGAACTGTAGCAACGGTGCACAGTTAGGGGAGAACACTTCTTGAAATTTTGTAAGGGATCATCTTATTTACTACCATCGTCCTAAGTAAACAAGATGCATAAACATAATAAACATCACATGCAATTATATAGTGGTGACATGATATGGCCAATATCATATAGCTCCATTGATCTCCATCTTCGGGGCTCCATGATCATCTTGTCACCGGCTTGACATCATGATCTCCATCACCATGATCTCCATCATCGTGTCTTCATGAAGTTGTCACGCCAACGACTACTTCTACTTCTATGGCTAACGCGTTTAGCAATAAAGTAAAGTAGTTTACATGGCGTTCTTCAATGACATGCAGGTCATACAATAAATAAAGACAACTCCTATGGCTCCTGCCGGTTGTCATACTCATCGACATGCAAGTCGTGAATCCTATTACAAGAACATGATCAATCTCATACATCACATATCATTCATCACATTCTTCTTGGCCATATCACATCACATAGCATACCCTGCAAAAACAAGTTAGACGTCCTCTAATTGTTGTTGCATGTTTTACGTGGCTGCTATGGGTTTCTAGCAAGAACGTTTCTTACCTATGCAAGACCACAACGTGATATGCCAATTGCTATTTACCCTTCATAAGGACCCTTTTCATCGAATCCGTTCCGACTAAAGTGGGAGAGACTGGCACCCGCTAGCCACCTTATGCACCAAGTGCATGTCAATCGGTGGAACCTGTCTCACGTAAGAGTACGTGTAAGGTCGGTCCGGGCCGCTTCATCCCACAATACCGTCGAAACAAGATTGGACTAGTAACGGTAAGCATATTGAACAACATCAACGCCCACAACTACTTTGTGTTCTACTCGTGCAAAGAATCTACGCAATAGACCTAGCTCATGATGCCACTGTTGGGGGACGTAGCAGAAATTCAAAATTTTCCTATGTGTCACCAAGACCTATCTATGGAGAGACCATCAACGAGTAGAAAGAGAGTGCATCTACATACCCTTGTAGATCGCTAAGCGGAAGCGTTCAAGTGAACGGGGTTGATGGAGTCGTACTCGTCGTGATTCAAATCACCGATGATCCTAGTGCCGAACGGACGGCACCTCCGCGTTCAACACACGTACAGCTCGGTGACGTCTCCCACGCCTTGATCCAGCAAGGAGAGAGGGAGAGGTTGAGGAAGACTCCATCCAACAGCAGCACAACGGCGTGGTGGTGGTGGAGGAGCGTGGCAATCCAGCAGGGCTTCGCCAAGCACCATGGGAGAGGAGGAGTAGGGAGAGAGGTAGGGTTGTGCCAGAACTTCGTCTATAGCTCCCATGCGCCTCTCCACTATATATAGGGGTGGAGGGGCTGGTTTCTTGCCCTCCAAGTCCATTGGGGCGTTGGCCAAGGTGGGAGGAAAGAAATCTCATTATTTCCTTCCCCACCGATTGTTATCCCCCCTTTTTAGGGATCTTGATCTTATCCCTTCGGGATATGATCTTATTCCTTCTAAGGGGGGATCTTGGTGCGCCTTGAACAGGGGTGTGGGGCCTTGCCCCCACTACCCACGTCCATGTGGGTCCCCCCATCCAGGTAGGCCCCACTCCGGAACCTTCTAGAACCTTCCCGGTACAATACCGAAAAATCCCGAACATTTTCCGGTGGCCAAAATAGGACTTCCCATATATAAATCTTTACCTCCGGACCATTCCGGAACTCCTTGTGACGTCCGGGATCTCATCCGGGACTCCGAACAACATTCGATAACCACATACAAACTTCCTTTATAACCCTAGCGTCATCGAACCTTAAGTGTGTAGACCCTACGGGTTCGGGAGACATGTAGACATGACCGAGACGTTCTCCGGTCAATAACCAACAGCGGGATCTGGATACCCATGATGGCTCCCACATGTTCCACGATGATCTCATCGGATGAACCACGATGTCAAGGACTTAATCAATCCCGTATTCAATTCCCTTTGTCTATCGGTATGTTACTTGCCCGAGATTCGATCGTCGGTATCCAATACCTTGTTCAATCTCGTTACCGGCAAGTCACTTTACTCGTTCCGTAACACATCATCCCGTGATCAACTCCTTGGTCACATTGCGCATATGATGATGTCCTATCGAGTGGGCCCAGAGATACCTCTCCGTTTACACGGAGTGACAAATCCCAGTCTCGATCCGCATAAAACAATAGATACTTTCGGAGATACCTGTAGTGCACCTTTATAGTCACCCAGTTACGTTGTGACGTTTGATACACCCAAAGCACTCCTACGGTATCCAGGAGTTACACGCTCTCATGGTCGAAGGAAGAGATACTTGACATTGGCAAAGCTCTAGCAAATGAACTACACGATCTTTTGTGCTAGTCTTAGGATTGGGTCTTGTCCATCACATCATTCTCCTAATGATGTGATCCCGTTATCAACGACATCCAATGTCCATAGCCAGGAAACCATGACTATCTGTTGATCACAACGAGCTAGTCAACTAGAGGCTCACTAGGGACATATTGTGGTCTATGTATTCACACGTGTATTACGATTTCCGGATAATATAGTTATAGCATGAATAAAAGACAATTATCATGAACAAGGAAATATAATAATAATACTTTTATTATTGCCTCTAGGGCATATTTCCAACATGGAGGGCCTACGGTCGCCGAGGGTGCACCCAGTGTCCTCCTTGCCCCTTGGTCTCGTCCTAGTTTTCGGACGCCCCAATGGTGGTCGGGGGTGGCGCAGGGCGGGCCCTCATTGGGCGACATGAAGCAAGGACCCGTGCCTGTGAAGGTCTCCGCTCATGACACTCTCATGTAATAATGAGTGGGGCTGTACATGCCCCAGAGTCTCCTGAGCGCCGCCCTGGGGCCTCACGGGGGTTCCCATCGACGTCCAAGTGGAAGCACTTAGCTCCACACTGGTGAGCAGACCAGAAGACTAGCTAGGCACCGGACACTGCTATTTGCTTTCACCCCTTTTTCTGTAACCCAATTTGCTGTCTCTTGGAAAGAATTTGGAGTTTCGTGTTCTTATCAAAATAAAAATCGGGGGAACTTTTCTTGACTCGTGTCGTTTTCTCGCTTCCTGGCTTAGTGCTTAAAAGCAAGGCTCGCGCTTGCTGCCCCCCTGCGAACGCCACACAAGCGGGGGTTGGGTGTGGTACGTGTGCTTCAAGTGTGTTTGGGCCAGCCCCAAAGATGCCAAGGCCCCTCCCGGGGGTTAGGAATATGGCTGCTATGCACATACCTTACCGTGACCCAGCAACTGGCTCCTCGCAAGACACCCCAGGGCAGGTCAGCAGGCTCCTTCGGAGGCCTAAAACCTCGCGAGCCTGCAGTAGGCTCACCTTGGGGAAGGACGCTACTACGACATCAGGACCCACTCGAGACCTGCAGAACCAAAGATAAGTCGCAATAATTACCCCACTCCGGAACCCACAAGCTCACTGGGGCGCACTCCGGGTCCTGCTTCAAAACATTACATCATTCCATACATCACAAGGGGCCCCTTTTAAAAATGCTCTCACGCCCCCACAAGGCTATGTCTGGAGTTTCTTTTCATACAGGTCAAGGTAAAGAAGAAACGCATGCCTAGTTGGATGCGTCGTCTCCATCATCTCCATCCATGCTATCATCCCCCTCATCCTTGCCACCTGCGCCATCTTCTTCAATTGCAAACACAGCTGCATCATCCTTGAGAGCAAACTCTGCTACCAAGGCATCCACATTATCATCCACCCAACCGGCCAGGTTGTCTTGGATGACCACAGGCACGTGAGCTATCATGGTGTCGAAGTCGAAATGAGGATCACAGTTGAGGAGGTGGCTAAAGACGCGCGAGAATGTGCGACCAAGAAGCAACCGGCTCCTCTCTTTAACAAGCTCGAGAGCCCTCACGGCTCGATCCTCCAGGCGAGTCACGACGTTGGTGAAGAAGTGGAGGTGGCTGGCGTAGTCCTCCTCGTGCGGGTGAGGGGCGCTCTCATCACAATTGGTGCCTAAGGCTCGGTTGGCTCTGACTCTGAGGTCCTGGAGCATCAAGGCGTGCTCGCCATGCATTGTCCGGTGGCGGTTCGCTTCATCTGCGGTCTTCTTCGAAAGAGACGTGACGCCCTCGATGTGCTGCTGAAGAGAAGATAGGTCGGTGCGAACAGAGACCAAGGCGGACTCGGAGGAGGTCAGAGCTTCCTTGGAGAATCTCTCATGGTGCTCCGCAGATTCTAGCTTCGGCTTGAAGGCGGTGGTCCTGCCCTCATGCTCGGCCTCCAGAAGCTCTAGCTTTAAGCGATATTCGTCCGCAAGAGCCACGCGAACCCCCGCCACCTTCTGATTGACCTCCTGCTGAACCCTGGCCTCCCGGGCGGCAACGACACCCTCAGTAGCGGCCGCCTGATGCTCCCTCACCTCCAGTCGTTCAAGATCCAGGCTACGCTCCACAATGTCCAGCGCCAGCTCCTCCTCGTGTTTCTGGATTTCCGCCTCGACAGAAGGCACCTTGCCTGGTGACGCAGCCAGGGCGGCCCTGCGCGCTTCAACCTGCCGCTCAAGGGCAGTGTTTGAGGCCTGGAGTTCCGTCTTGTGCTCCCGGCTTCCTCGCGATGACGGTCGGCGGCCCTGGCTTCCTCCTGAGCCCGAGCGCAAGCTGCGCGGGAATATGCAAGGGATGCCTCGGCGCTGGCGCTTGCTTGCTAATGTTGGAGGCGCCCAAGGTTGATAGCAACCTTCTGTTGGTGCCATTCGTGCACGAGGCGGAGATTCTCCATCTCCAAGCGGGCGTCAACATCGGCAAGCTCTCCTCCAAGTCGAAGCGGCACGCACATTGCCTGGCCAAGAAGCTCATGGCGGACAGCGCTACACCCACACGCGAACTCCAGCGCGCGACCAGGCCCTCCCTCCATGCCGGGGGTTGATGGAGGGGCATGGAGTGTCTCACCCGCCTCCTGGTGGGGGCTTGGAGGCACGGTCCTGCCGCTTGAAGACGAGGCCGACACCGAGGGTGCCAAACCATCGGGGGTGGCTAATGGAGGGGCCCTTGGCACGCCTCCCGCACCCCAGGCCAGGCCGCGAATCAAGAATGCTGGAAGCTCCAGGCTACGGCCCTCAGCAGCGTGTCAGCCGCTTGGATTGTCCTCGTGCCTCGCACAGGAGTCGGGCACGGGGGGCTCGAAGTCAGGAGATGGCCTGGGGCCCCCGGAAGACACCTCTCCTGAGGTCTCGTTGCCGCAGCCAAAGGAATCTTGCAGAGCCTTAGTATGGGAAAGATGCGACACAAGAAATCACTAGAATAAGGTACTTACTCGTCCACGACTATGTACTTCCTCTACTTCAGCGGCCGATAGGCATCACCATTGCAGCTCGGAGACCCTTTCCTCTTGCGGAGTGCTTCAAGATTCAGGCGAAGCCAGCCGGGCCTCAAGGAGCGATCCTCAGTAGCTGGAGCGCTCGGCAGGGCTCCTTGGGCGGCAGCCTCAGGGGCGCCAGGAGGCACCTGCCCCGCAGCCACTGCCACGGGACTGTTCCCCCGAGCCTCGGTGGTGGTGGCCTCAAGGGTATCGGGTTGCATCAGGCCCCCGGTGGCCCCTTCCAGGGCTCTCACCAGGACCTTAGGAGCATCGGCCTCTTCGTCCCCCGGCGGCGCCTGACCCCCCGAGGTCGCCCCGGTGGCACCCGGTGGCGTGCGCCCCCCCCCCCCCCCCCCCCCCCCCGCTTCCACATCTGGGGCACGCGCCACGGGGTCGAGAAGCAAGGGTGCCACGAGGATAGGATTCTTGCGAGGCCCTTCAAGGCCTGCCGAGCACAGCCCCCACTGATCGAAGAGGGGCATCTGCTTCACGAAGTCCACCTTGTTTGAGCACTAGTACAAGAGGCAGCCCTCCCCTGGAAGCGCGGAGGGCTCTGAGTCGCCCGTCAGTAGCTCTAGGACCTTGCATAGCGTCTTGGAAGTAAGCACAGGCACTTGGAGCCTCATAGGGTCCTTGGCGCCGGTGAAGGCCTACATTGGGCGGGAATGGCGCTGGACTGGGGTGATGCGCCAGTGGATGAATTCTTGCACCACCATTGGAGCCGTCACCCCAAGATTCTTTAGCCTGGTCAACCGAGTCCAGACGCGGGCAAGCCTATGGTTGACAAGCTTCACATGCCCCTAGTCAGAGCTGGGCACCGCTGGCACTCAAGGGGTTAAAAGCAAGGGGCTGTGAGTGCCGGCATCTACAAACAGCCACTTCTTCCGGAACCCCTCCGCATCTGGCGATAGCTCGAAGTTGATCCCCGAGCCAGCCGTCACCACAACTGCCTGGAAGGCCACGCACCCCGAGCGATGGCGGGCATTGACCAGACGATTTGAGAAGAAATGGCGAAACAAGCCTATGGAAGGAGAGATGCCGACCATGGCTTCACAAAGGAAAGCGCTGATGGCAAGGAGGATGATAGAGCGGGGATCCAAATGCAGCATATGGATCTAGTAGTGCAAGATTATGGCATTGAATAAAGGGGAGAAAGGGGGAATCGGGCCCGCTAAGAGGCCGTGAAGATGGATAGGAATCTTGCTGGCGCTCATGTCACCCACGGACCAAGATGCAAGCCGGGCAATTGTTGCCTTCCACTCATTGGAATGGGCGGCAAGAGCTTGGTGGACCTTGGCCAGCCCCTCTTGGTTGATCACCGTCGATCGCTCGAGAGCAGGTTCCAAGACCGGCGGGGGTTCAGCCGGAGCATGGGACTTCCCTTCTTCTTCCTCTCCCGCGGGGCCATGGTGGAAGCAAGAAGGGGGAAAACACTGACACCGGATCCGCGAGAAGGATTGCAAGTTGGGGGAGAGAAGGAGACAAGGCCAAGCATGACAATCAAAGGGGGCGGACTGCACTAGCAACGGGCGGCCGCCAGGCCTGGAAGATTTCAAGGCGGCGTGGGGAAGTGGAGATGCCCACGTCCCATCAATCGCCACGCGTCGACCAAGGCCGTAGGAGGTTAGGGCCCACGGTGCTCCGCACTTGCCCTTTCGCTTCACCTAGAAGGCAAGTCCAAGCGCGCCTTGGGCCCGGGGGCTACTGTCAGTGTTCTGGATACGGGGTTACCCAGACTTGCCTGCGTGCGGCCTGCGTCGTGGCTCCACCAATGGCCTGGTATGGCCCAGTTTTGACATTGACAACCTAAGACCCTAGTGAGGGGCCAAGCCTCACGAGGCGAACGGCGTCAAGACCTCCAAAGGGATCGGCCTCCTTAGGCTGGCTCCTGAAGAGCGGAGATTTCTATGCAAGGCTCACCTCGCGAGGTTTGGATAACATGAGCCATGGCAACCAAGGACAGTCGGGCTCCAGGCGGGCACAGAGTGCCAGTTTCCTCTTTGGTGCAAATGAGGCAAGCAGCAGGCGCGGAGTCCCGAGGAAGCAGTCAAAGGTTTCCATTCCCGTGCAACAATACCAAGACCGCCAGGATGATAGGACGGAGGTCATCGCCGAGCCCACCGCAGCGTCACAACCAAAGGCTTTTGTAGGCGAAGACCACTTTAGTCAAGATAAGATGTACTTGTTGTCTCCCTTCAAATTTGGCCGTTGTGGGATCCCTTCCCGCCTACATTTGGGAAGAGGACTAAGGCCACTATAAATAGGACCTAGCCACCACCAAGCGGAGGAGGTCGATCGGATCCATTCCACCCTCACCAACTCACCAGCTCACCTGAGCCCAAGAACACGCCTCCTGAGGTTGTTCTCCACTGTACTATTTCTTCCTCAGCCGCGCGAGGCAAATCCACCACAAAGCAGGAGTAGGGTTTTACACCGCATGGTGGCCTGAACCTAGGTAAACTGCAGTGTGCCGTTTCCTTTGAGCTCGACGCGTTAGGCTATGAGATTAGCGAGTCAGCAGACTGGGGAGAGTGAGATCTTCACACGCACTAGAGTTCGAACCTCTCAAGGGTTTGTGGAACCCATAATCCGACTGTAGAGTAATTTTCGGCTAGGTAGTTCCCCTTTTTATGACCTAGTAGTAGCACTAGTACTAAAACCTGCATAGTGAGAACACATTCAGGTTTGATACGTACTAGGTGTGAGCAGGTTTGCACTTAATTATAGCATGGTATTACTACTTTGGAATGTGATGGGAACAAGCTAAAGCTTAATTGATGGTTTTGGTTTCGAGGCCCGAAACGGCTCCCGATGAGTTTAGTGGAACATAAATTTCAAGTACTACTGCTCAAATGCGGTCGCACAAGTCAGTTATGTAACTAGTCGTACATGTAAGACCAAACCAATGCGTGTCCCTTCGGTGAGACATGGGTCCGACCGACCGTCTGTTGGTGCGACCGACCATAAGTATTACACGATGGAGACTTCTGGTTGTGGCTTCGGCTGATTGTCACGACCAAGCATTCAAAAACTAGTATAAATCAATTACCATCTTTTTCCAAACGACCGAGTATTTTCACAGGAATACAATACATATAGATGGAGTGATTGTTAAGGTTGCAAACCAACATGGCAGTGCAAGTTCACTGCAGCAGCAACCGAGTAGGTCACTGCATCGCTGGCGGAGAAGGAGGGTACCTCACCTCCCCTATGATGCATGCCCAGCGATGCCGCCACAGCTGGTCCCGGGATTTGGCTTATCCTACGAGCCAATTGAACAGTTGCACCGGCTGCTCGTGCCATTCCATAGACATGCACGTTCTTTCCTTTGTAGTCGCCTCCGTGAATATGATCTCTGCCATTAACCCCAGCTCGAAATCAACGTGACACTGCCAGATGCTGACATCCCTCAGATCTCTCCCTGAGATTGACTTGTGCCTCTGCGTTGTGCTTCGCCAGGCGCAGCTCCTTCAAACTTATCTCCAATTGATACGACGCTTCCTCGATCTGATTTTCCCTTGCTGCCCCCACCTGAAATGCAGCCCTTGCACGTCCTCCGGCGCCACGGATCTGTGATTCTGGAGCAATGGATCACCTCTGAAACACATGTGGGTTTCGCTGAAAAGCGGCAGTGCTGCGGGCCGCAGCAAGAGGGCAACCTGCGGGATCCTTGGATCTAAGGGATTACCCATGGCGGGATCCTCCATGACGGGATCCAGTGGGCGAGGTAGGGAGGCAAGCGTAGGCACTAGGAGAGCCCTACGAGGCTAAGATAAAGATAGTACTACTCCACTCCGTCCATATTAAATACAAAGGCCATCAATAGTAATCCAGGCAAAAATTGATAATGCTACCTGCATCCTGGTTTATTGGCCCCCTTTTTATTTTGTGCCAATTTTTGACCAAAAGTTTAGGTAACAAAATTCAAGCACTATAGCCAAAGTTTCTGTTTTTGCACGGCACAAACCAAACAAGCAATCTAATCATCCTAAAGGCAAATCTTGGCACATTATTTTTATACTACAAAGGATTTGTACAAGGGATAATTATTTTTGTTGATAAGTTTCTGTAATCAAGGTTCACAAAGTTTCCATGGGCATGAACAAAGTTCAAGGCTAGCTCCCACTTTATATTTTTTTGTTTTTATTTTTTTTAAAGCACACAACAGAAAAAATGACTCTCTAAAACTTTTGGGTTGTCTCCCTGGCAGCGCTTTCTTTAAAGCCATCCAGCTAGGCATATAGTGCTCAAGTAATGGATCCACCCAGATCCCAAGGTATATCAAAGCTAATTTTAATTAACAATGATTTGTGATTTAATAGTGAGCACAAAGTAACATATATCATGCAAAAACGAAGTCTAACTGTCTTCCTATGCATTGACATGCCATAAAAGAACAATTCAGGCACACGAAGTAAAGGCCAATGCATAGTATAAACAATTTCTTGCAATTTTATCGTATTGGAAACATAGAGAGGCGGAGATGTAGTTCCTATCTCATAATAATTGCAAGTAGGAGCAGCAAGCACATGCATATTATATTTATCAAAATCATCATGTGCAATAGTAGAACGCAACCCATCAATATAGTCCTTAATAAGCGCAAACTTCTCCGATATAGTGTAGTTCGGAGAATTTAGAAAGATAATAGGACTATCATGTGTGGGTGCAATAGCAACAATTTCATTCTTAACATAAGGAACTACAACAAGTTCATCTCCATAAGCATAATTAATATTGGCATCATGGCCACAAGCATAGCAAGCATCAAGATCATCAAAAATGGATATTTCAAACGAATCCAAGGGATCATAGCAATCATCCTTCGGTAAGCACGAAGGAAAATAAAAAAATGTATGAGTGGAAGAGTTACTCTCATTAGAAGCGCATGGGTAGCTAATCCGCTCTTCCTCCTTTTGTTCTTCGCTCTCCTCGTCATCTTTTTCATCTAATGAGCTCACAGTGTCATCTATTTCTTCTTCCATAGATTCCTGCAAAATATTAGTCTCTTCTTGGACATCGGAGAATTTCTTAATGAATGCATCAATATCAGAATTATATTCATAATTCTCATAGAAATATTTAAGTTGAGCATCATCATAATTTTCACACTTTTGAAACAAAGATTCAATTTCATAAGCACTGTCGGTGTCAAAACCGGCGGATCTCGGGTAGGGGGTCCCGAACTGTGCGTCTAGGCGGATGGTAACATGAGACAAGGGACACGATGTTTTTACCCAGGTTCGGGCCCTCTCGATGGAGGTAAAACCCTACTCCTGCTTGATTAATATTGATGATATGGGTAGTACAAGAGTTGATCTACCACGAGATCAGAGAGGCTAAACCCTAGAAGCTAGCCTATGGTATGATTGTTTTTCGTCCTACGGACTAAAACTCTACGGTTTATATAGACACCGGAGAGGGCTAGGGTTACACAGAGTCGGTTACAATGGGAGGAGATCTTCATATCATATCGCCAAGCTTGCCTTCCACACCAAGGAAAGTCCCATCCGGACACGGGACGAAGTCTTCAATCTTGTATCTTCATAGTCCGGGAGTCCGGCCAAAGGTCATAGTCCGACCTTCCGCACACCCCCTAATCCAGGACTCCCTCAGTATCCCCTGAACCAGGCTTCAATGACGACGAGTCCGTCGCGCAAATTGTCTTCGGCATTGCAAGGAGGGTTCCTCCTCCGAATACTTCATAGAAGATGTTGAACACAAGGATAGTGTCCGGCTCTGCAAAACAAGTTCCACATACCACCGTAGAGAGAATAATATCTGCACCAATCTAGTCTGTTGACGTATTCCGCAGCGTGACATCATGCCACGGCGAAGCCTTTATTCGAATTGTTTTACTGTTCCACCTCAGCGCGTTTAGCGAGGCGGTTTCCTTGGCACGTCTTGTCAAAGTAGAGGTCATGTCCCCTTATTCCGGGATTCTCATCAATACGGGCGTGGTAACCCAACCGCGCCATTAATCGGGGCGCTTGGGAGATAACCGAGTTTTATTAGGCTGGTGGGGGCTTGTAGTTTTGGCCGCCCATATAAGGGATAAGGATCTACCCTTTCCATTTACGCCTTCTTCCTCCTTTGCTTATCCATCCCTGCGCACTCGAGCTCCAGCGCCCAAGTCCGCACTTCCCACCTCAACCTTCTCCAATCATGTCCGGAGCGGGAGGTAGATGGATGGCCTCCTCCGTGACGGAGGGACAAATCAAAAAGTTGAGGAAGGCCAGATACTTGTCTGACGACATCGCGCACCGGCTTCCAGATGAGGGGCACTCATCCCCACCCCTAGGCCCCATGAGTGGGTTGTATTTCTCCCCCATTTCCTCCACGGACTGGGCTTTCCTCTTCACCCGTTCGTCCGGGGGCTTATGTTCTACTACGGCCTGGATTTCCACGATCTGGCCCCGAACTTCATTCTCAACATCTCGGCGTTCATCGTCGTGTGCGAGGCCTTCCTCTGCATCCAGCCCCACTTCGGCTTATGGCTGAAGACTTTTAATGTCAAGCCGAAGGTAGTGGGCAGCCGCCAAGCGGAGTGCGGAGGTGCCATGGTGGACCGGATGGCCAACGTCCTATGGCTCGAGGGCTTCTTCGTGGAGACAATAAAGGGGTGGCAATCGGGGTGGTTCTATATCATTGAGCCACGCGACCCCAAATGGGCGGCGGCCCCTGGATTCCGACCTGGCTTCCCCATGCGGCTCACCTCCTGGAAAGAGACGGGCCTATCGTGGGGAGATTCGGAAGAGCTGACCGGACTTCAAACCTGCGTCCAAAAGCTGGTGAACAAGAATCTCAAGATTGTCAATGTAGTCCAGGTTATGCTCATCCGCCGGATCCTCCCATGCCAACAACGGGCCTTCAAATTATGGGAGTTTTATCCGGCACAGCACCAAACCTTAAGCAAGGTCTTCGACACTACGTACGAAGATGCCTGGAAGGTGTTGTTCAAGGGCACTGAGGCCCCCGCATCCGCTACCGTAGATCGCGGATTCAGCTCGCGGCGTCAGGCCAGCGAGGTAAGCTACTCTACCCTTTACGGGACTCTTGTTTTTCATAGTCTGATTCTATGTGGGATCTAAACTCCCTTACCTTTGATAGGACTAGCTGAAGACATCCGGGCAGGTGAACTGTCCGGCTCCCTTGCCAGAAGACCCAGCAGACGCTCGATTGACGGGGCTGCTGGTTCCGGCACCTCATGTGGTGCCGGAGAAGAAGGCCACGGGGACTCGAAAGAGTTCCCGGCGCCTGGTGGTGTCGGATTCATCGCCTGACAACCCCGAAGCATCCTCCGCCTCTAAGTACGAGGAGGAGGAAGAAGAAAAAGCCTCTCCCCCTCCAACGGGGGGAGGAAAGAAAAGGAAGGCCGCCCCAATGGGGGAGGCCGGAGGGTCCAAGAAGGGGAGGACCCTTCTGCCGGACTACGCCTCCGATGCCGAAGACAACGGGGAGGAGTGGCCATCCAGGGTCAAGCCCCTGGCAAAATCGTAATTGTCCGGATACCAGAATAACTTATGGCGTTCCTCTATTATATGGTACCTTCTGACGCCGAATTCAATCATGCAGTCCGCCCAAGGCTCAGCTCAGTGATTCGACGAGCGGCTCCCTGGATTCGTCAGACGTGAATAGCACTTCACTCCTGACGGCCTCCTCCCCTCTCCCTACGGACGACACCGAGGTGGAGTCCCAAAAGGGACTAAACCAGGAGGAGGTGGTCCTGGAGGCGCTGCAAGGCGACCTCCTGGACTCCAGGCCCAAAGGGGGTAAAGCCCCAGAGGGATCTGAGTCCGGCCCTGGGCCGGACACTGCTCCGGAACCATCAGCGGTTCCAGAAACCGGTAGGCGGCGCCTTCGTAAGAAGGGCAAGACTATGACGCCGGCGACCTCCGTCCAACCGGAGGCGCCAGACAATTTGCTGGAGGTGCTTAATGGCGCCTCCATCAACGAGGAGCACTGCACTGTTATGAGTGCGGTGATTCAGAAGGTTCAGTCCGCCAAGAGCGGGCTGACAGAAGCCTGTACAAGCCTGTTAATGGGCTTTGAGGTATGTATTAAAAACATATAAAAATGTTACCACATAGACAGTAGCCCCTGATGCTCAGTTTGGCGTTCGGGAAGAAAAGCCGAGCTGAGGATCTAAAAAGATATACGCAGGAATCTAACATAAATATGTCAATATGGGAATGCAGGCTGCGCTGCTGACCTCTGCCGCACTGACTGTGGAGGTCAATGCATTGAAGGAGAGTCTCGAGCGGACCGAGAACGAGCTCGGCCGTGCCAAGAAGCAACTCGAGGACAAGGAGGGTATGTAATACCGTATGTAAATGTATATAGAAATATCTGGTTGCAAATAATGATAGGACCAACGTAAATGTTGCAGGGGCCACGACCGAGGTGGCGACCCTGAAGGAAGTGGTGTCCAAGGCCAAAAACAGTGCGGCCTTGGAGCGCACTGAGCGAGAGAAGCAGGAGGCACGGGTGGCGGAGGTGCGGCAAGAGCTCCTGGCTCTCGTGGAGAAACACGAGAGTTTGGAGCGTGACTCGAAGACTCGAGAGTCCGAGCTCACCTTGGCTCTTGAGAGTGCCAAAACCGCTAAGGCCGAAGCCCAGAAGGCCCTCCAGGAGATCGAGGCGATAAAGAAAATAGCGGCGGATAAGGCATTCTTTATGCAAAGCAAGCATATAAAAGTGAATTATCTGTTACTTACCCGAATCCGGAGCTCTCCAGGAGCGTTCACCGATCTGCCCCGTAGTGTGTCTGATGTTGCCGCATTCTACCGAGCTGAGGAGGGGAGCTCGACGGAAAAGGTGTTCTGGCCTCAGTATGCTGAGGCCGAACATCCGGTGCCCCTGAGCAACCAGCTGAAGCAGCTGGTCGAGCTCCACAGGGTGGCTGAACAGGCCATGAAGGGCCTCATAGTTCGGTTGTGGTCGACAGAAGCCATGCCTGGGAGCTACTTCGGTTTGGTGCGGCGGTTGGTGGACGCGTGTCCGTGGATTGAGGTCATCAAGCGCACCGTCTGAATTGAAGGTGCCCGTCGGGCCCTTGCCCGTGCTAAACTGCACTAGGGCAAGTTGGACGCTGAGAAGCTTTTGACGGACGCGCCACCGCCAAGCAAGGAGTATCGCACGCCCAAGATGTATTATAAGGGCGTCCTGAAGGGTGCCCGCCTTATAGCGGGTGAATGCTCCAAAGATGTAATTTTTGAGTAGACTCGCATCTGTTATCCTGTACGCTGAAAACTTTGTTCATATGCGCTAAGCAATGCTTATTAATTTAAAATATTACCTTCTGTGCGGACATTTATCAAATCTGAGAGATGCAAGTCGTCGGCTTCTACCCCCATGCCACGAGTGCTGGGGTGTTCGGGATAAACCTGAGCGCTCTTGTTCCCATTCTTGGGTCCATCTAGGGAGGCACTCAGCACAACGAACAATGCCATCGGACTTATAATGCTTTATCACTCTCACTTAGCCATAGAATTCTATAATTTTAAATTTCGGCGAAGCCCCTAGTATTCGGAAGACCGAGTTCGGGGCGCTATCCACGCCTAGGCCAGGTAAATCCGGCTCCTCGCTCTAAGCGGCATAAGTCTTTAGGGACTCGAAAAACCTCGCGAACAGCGACCGGTCTCTCGCACTATCATGACGGTCAGTTTTAGCTTTCTCTACTGAGGTGTTAACCCAGCTGAACTAGGGCACAATCGCAGTAGTTCTCCTAGCGCTACCTTAGCCAACATTGCGGAACGTAAGGTGCTAAAACATGGGAGCCGGGCAAACCCAACTATTGACCCAAGACATGATTCGGAGCCGATGCATATAGTGCTATAAGTTCGGGGTGCCGCACTCATGAGAGTGTTCGGTCTTCTCACACCATGTTATGGGGTGCTTAAGCCCCTGGTGTATCGGTCGTACCAAAGTGTACGGTTGCATAATATCATGACTGAACATATTTGTATAAAAATAGATGAATACAATAAGAACTATGTATTGTTTATTAAAAAGGGCTGCTACGAAAGCAGAATGATACAAATAGTGCAATAAGCAAGAGATGGGATTATTTGACATGTCCCCTTCCAGGGGCAAGCTGCGGGACTTTAAGTAAAACAGGTATTTAGCTCGTTATAGAGACCACCTGGACATTTGACGTGGCTTGTTCTCTCCCTGGCTGTTGCATCATGTGTTCGGCGAGTGTGTAGCTGGACAGGCCTTCCGAATAGTTGGGTCCTGAAAGTATATAATAATAATAAAAAGAAACGGCAGAATAGGGAGCCCCTTAGTGCGGTTAAGCCACATTCTGGGCGTACCGTAGTTGTGCCCTTCCCCTTATGCCCATGGTATTTCCAAAGTGTAATTATGTACGCGTGGTACCGATATCGCCATCTGGCGAGGGCTGGGGTTGGGGCCGCACTGCTATGCTTGCTCGGAACGTGTCAGCCGGTGTTGTTGGAGGTTACTTCGGGCGCGCTTGACGTTGTCCGGACATTTAACACCCGGATTGGAGAATTGCCTTGAGAGGCTACTCTGTACTTCCGCCGCCAGGGCCGCCGTGTGCTCCTCCGTTCGGAGAGAGCGTTCGGTGTTTCCATTTACCGTGATAACTCCGCGAGGGCCTGGCATCTTGGGCTTGAGATATGCATAGTGCGGCACTGCATTGAATTTTGCGAATGCGGTTCGTCCGAGCAGGGCGTGATAGCCACTGCGGAATGGGACTATGTCGAAGATTAACTCTTTGCTTTGGAAATTATCCGGGGATCCGAAGACCACTTCGAGTGTAACCGAGCCTGTACAGCTGGCTTCTACACCGGGTATGACGCCTTTAAAGGTTGTCTTTGTGGGTTTAATCCTTGAGGGATCTATACCCATTTTTTGCACTGTATCCTGATAAAGCAGGTTTAGGCTGCTGCCGCCGTCCATGAGGACTCTAGTGAGGTGAAATCCGTCAATGATTGGGTCTAGAACCAATGCTGCGAATCCGCCATGACGAATGCTAGTGGGGTGGTCCCTTTGATCAAAAGTGGTCGGGCAGGAGGACCATGGGTTGAACTTTGGGGCGACTGGCTCCAACGCATAGACGTCCTTGAGAGCACGCTTCCGCTCCCTTTGTGGGGATATGGGTTGCGTATATCATGTTCACTGTCCGCACTTGCGGGGGGAAGCCCTTCTGTCCTCTGTTGTTCAGTGGCCGGGGCTCCTCATCATCATCGCTACGCAGCCCCTTGTCTCTGGTTTCGGCACTTAACTTGCGTGCCTGGTGAACACCCAACAATCCCTGTTGGTGTGGTTGGCTAGTTGTTTGGGGGTGTCGTGTATCTGGCACGAGCGATCGAGTATCCGGTCTAAACTAGATGGGCTCGGAGGGTTTCTTTGGAATGGCTTCTTCCGCTGACTGGGTTTAGAGCCTCTGAATCCGGCATTGACTGTCGTATCCTCAGTATTGTCGCCGTTAATGCGGCGTTTGTGCTTGTTGCAACGTGACCTGCCATTGTTGTCCTTGGTATCCGAATTGCCAGGGCTCTTGGTTATGTTATTGCTACGAGCTAGCCAGCTGTCTTCGCCCACGCAAAAGCGGGTCATGAGTGTCGTGAGGGCTGCCATAGATTTCGGCTTTTCCTGTCCTAGGTGCCGGGCAAGCCATTCGTCTCGGATGTTGTGCCTGAAGGCTGCAAGGGCCTCGGCGTCCGGACACACTACAAGAAATATGTCAACTAGTGACCTTCTGTCAGTGACCCTGGAAGAATCGGTCATAGATCTATGACCATTTCAGACCAATTGGTCAAAACCTGTTCGAGGGGCTCCAAACCCTAAACCATTGCGACCATTTTGGTCAGAAAGGTCGTAATTTCCTTACACGAAAAGGTCATAAAGCAAACATCGCTAGTCCGCTGCCTTATTTCTAGTTGTTAACGACCAATATAGATGGTCATAGCCTTGTAAATTGTGGTGGGTTGCTATGACTAGGCGCCACCTCATCAGTTTTGCGTATGTGTCATGTTCATGTGGCAGTTTTTGCCCTAGGTTGTGAAGCAACCTATATTTCTGTCATTCCTAAAATTCCCAAAAAAATCTCATAAATTCTTTGGGTCATATCTTCGTCAAACATGTAAAAACATTCCTAGCCTAGTTCAAAAATAATTCGAAAATATTCATTTTCCTATTCTGTTCACAGCAGCACTTTGTGAAGGAAGTACCACTTTGGCATGTCCAAATGGTATCCATTTTCTACAGTGCTTTCCTATGCCCAAGTAACCATCCTCCACCAAATGCCAGCTCAATCCATTCATTATTTTGAGCCCAGCTTCAACATTCGTATCTATGTCCAGTGTGGTAGTTTGTAAAGAAAGTACCACCTAGGCTCCTCCTTTTGAGGTGAAATTTGTGAAGACGGTCTTCTTAGTAACTGATCATCCTCAGCCAAAACTCACGCCCATTAGCCATGTGCATTTCTCGTACCGCAAATCAAACACTTGGCTACTTATTCATGTTTGAGCATCGATCAGTCTCCTCGTGAGAATCTTATGTTGTGATTTTCTTCCTAGCACCTACCTGGGGAGTGCCCAACCCACTAGACATGCCTAGGCCGCCCAGAACACATGGCAACGCCACGGTCACGCGGTGACCATGCGGCGGGCATGCGAGCTTACGCGCTCTAGAGTTGGGGACCTCGGCCACCGTCCAAACCTCGATGTATCGCCATCAAACCATGTATTTCTGATTAAATAGATACTTATTTACCTAGAAATGATTTTTAGAAAAAATAAAGAGCAAAATATGAGGCAGCTGCAGTTCAAATTTGACCCGCTTCCAGTTGAATTGACGGGAATTTGTCTCTTTCACCAGAGGTGGATCAAAATTTTTGACACCCAACCATTTTGTAAATTGTGCATTATATATGGCCTAGTATTTTATAAAATTGATTAGGTCCAATTTTGCAACAATTATTTGGTAGTTCCTTCACAAAAAAAACCTCCTTTTGGGCACTCGGAAAATGAAAAATGAATTTTCCGTGCAAAGAAAATGAAAACTTCCTTAGGCAACATTGTTTGGAATTCCAAGATGCACCCTCGTGCACAATATGAGATCATTTGAACAAACTATGCCATGAATGTGGCCATAAGATTGATCATTTGGCTTGACAGTCAGGAATCTTCACGCATGATAGCTCATTTTTTAGAACACTTTTTTAAAATAATTACCGTATTAAAAGTTTATTATTTTTCCTGGAAACTTGGTCACATATAATGACACAATGCGAAGGGTTTCCAATTTTTTTATTTTTTTGAATTTTTTATGCCCGTTTCAAAATGCGGTCAAAACGGCGTGCTTGACCGTTCCTAGCTAGTGGTTGAATCTTGGAATTTTTTTGGTGTTTCTATGATTAAATAGATACTTATGTACCTAGAAATGATTTTTGGAAAAAATAAGGAGCAAACTATGAGGCAGCTACAGTTCAAATTTGACCCGTTTCCAACTGAATCGACGGCAATTTGTCTTTTTCACCAGAGGTAGATCAAAACTTTTTTTACCCAACCATTTTGCTAATTGTGCATTATATATGGCCTAGTATTTTATAAAAATGATTTGGTCCAATTTTGCAACAATTATTTGGTAGTTCCTTCACAAAAAAACCTCCTTTTGGGCACTCGGAAAATGAAAAATGAATTTTCCGTGCGAAGAAAATGAAAACCTCCTTAGGCAACATTGTTTGGAATTCCAAGATGCACCCTTGTGCACAATATGACATCATTCAAACAAACTATGCCATGAATGTGGCCATAAGATTGATCATTTGGCTTGAAAGCCCTGAATCTTCACACTTGATAGCTCCTTTCTGAGAACACTTTTTTAAAATAATTACCGTATTACAAGTTTATTATTTTTCCTGGAAACTTGGTCACATATAATGACACAATGCGCAGGTTTTCCAATTTTTTGATTTTTTTGAATTTTTTATGCCCGTTAATGCAGTCAAAATGACGGGCTTGACCGTTCCTAGCTAGTGGTTGAATCTTGGAAAACTTTTGATGTTTCTATGATTAAATAGATACTTATGTACCTAGAAATGATTTTTGGAAAAAGTAAAGAGCAAACTATGAGGCAGCTGCAGTTCAAATTTGACCCGCTTTCAGCTGAACCTACGGAAATTTGTCTTGTTCACGAGAGGTGGATCAAAGCTTTTTACACCCAACCATTTGGTCAATTTTGAATTAAATATGGACTAGTATTTTACAAAAATGATTTGGTTCAATTTTGCAACAATTATTTGGTAGGTTCTTCACAAAAAAACCTCATTTGGGGCACTCAAAAAATGGAAAATGATTTTTTTCGTCCAAAGAAGATGAATATTTCCTTAGGCAACATTGTTTGCCATTCCAATATGCACCTTAATGCAAAGTATGATATATTTTGAACAAATTATGCCGTTCTAAAATGCACCTCGTGCAAAAAATACAAGAGAAACAAATAGGAAAATACAATTACATAAGGTTTGTTCTTATTGGTTGAAATGTTTGTGCCATGGATCGATGACATGGCATCCATCCATCCATCCATCCATCCCATTTATCTAAAGAAAAAAAATAGAAAGAAAGAAAAAGAACCCCCACCCCCGGGGCAGCCCAACCACCCAAACCCTATCCCCTCCCCAGATCCATCATCGCCGCCCCCTTCTCCCCCCTCATCCCCTCCAACCACCCAAACCCTATCCCCTCCCCAGATCCAATCTCGCCGCTGGCCTCACTCTCCCCCCTCATCCTCTCCCGCTCGCGCATGGTCCCCCCGCGGTGGCTCCTCCCCATTCCCCCCGCGGCTCCGACCATGGCTGCCGTCCTCGCGTCGCCGCCACCCGCCCCTCCCCTCACTCTCCTCGATCCAAATAGTCGTGCTCTGCTCCTCCCTCCCTCCCCTCCGACAAGATCCCCACGCTCTGCTCCTCCCTCCCTCTCTCCCCCTACGGGAATATCCAGCGTGCGGCCTCCCTCTCCTCGATCCAGATCGAGGCACCCGGCCGCCCCGCCTCCGTATCCCTCCGTCTCCCACCCGTGGAAAGCTCCACCGCCACCGCCCCCACCCAACGCCGCCACCTCCACCCAACGCCGACCTCGTATCCACCACCCACACTCCCCCCTCGCCATGACCGCTTGGATGGATGGATGGGGAACCGGGACCGACGCGCTGTTGTCCATCGGTTCCTCGAGGGAGGCCGGCCGACCATGGAGGCCTGACCCCAACCGACGCATGGACGGACGGATGGATGGATGGCCGGGGTGAAACCCTAGCCCCACACCCACCCATCCCCATCCCCATGGAGCTCTTCTCTGTTCCTCGGCGGGGACCCAAGCTTGCTGATGTGGTGGCCCTCGACTCCGGCGAAGCCAAAGGTACGTACGCCCCCCTCCTTCCCCTCGTCTTTTCTTCTTCTTCTTCTTTTGGATTTGCCCATCTGATTTGCACAGTTGGTTTGTGCAGGCCATCACCATCACCATGGAACAAGTCAAGGAGGAGGCCATCGCCATGGAAGGAAGGTCATGGTAAGAGGTGTGTGTGTGTGTGTGTGTGTGTGTGTGTGTTCCAGCCATGGTCAGGTCCAGATTTCGTGCTACTGTATTTACAGAGTAGTTAAGGATGTTTAGATTGATGGTTAGATTAGGCCCTTTCAAATTTCATATATTAATCAATGGAGCACTAGAAGCCAACCTTGGAGATGGGCATGCAAGTGTCTGACCTCCAACCCTGAATGTGTTCTTTCCATATTTCTACAGCCACTAGTACCAAACTGCCATTACAAACATGTCATATATATGAGTTGCTTATGTTCAGTAAATTTCATGAATGTATGAGTGTTTGTCCATCAAAATCAGGAGGTGTAGTATATATCTACCAGGGATAGTAATCATTGTTGCTTACAGGTTACCATAGTGTTGCAGTTCATAGTAAATGCATTTCTAGTAGAAGTCATAATATATCAAGGACGGATAAGAGATCATCTACTTTCAGAAGGTTTTACTTGGTTGGTTGATTAGTGTTTTTCTGTAGAATAGACTCCGGGCTGTGTATAATGGGCATTTCGGGCTGTGTATAATGGGCATTTCTAATTCACGTGTATCATTGAGTGTATTATTTTCCTGTTGAGTGACTTTTAACTATAGAAGAGAAATCATCTATTTCTTTGCAGTTTTGTTTGACTTATCCTTTGGTTTCAACTATACATCAGAGTGTACCATTGACTGTATTATGCTGCTGCTGATGTGCTATTTATAGCTACAGTTTGACACTATTAGTTAGGCTTGCTGGACATGTCATGGTACACGCCTTTGTCTTTTTTAGCATCAACAAATGTTTATCTACCGTGAAGTACTATTAATTAGGCTAAAAAGATTTTTGTTTTCTGGCGCCTATGGGTTCTTGGCCTTTGTTTATCTGTTATGCTGTGTGCTGTGCAAATATACATAAACCACACTAACCTACTGCTGCTATTTTCAGGTACGCCATCACAAAAGCCTTCTGTGTTGCTTTTGTCATGACATTCTTCTTGGTATTTGCCGCTGTGCTAGTCGGAGGTGCTGCTGCTACATTTGGCGGAGCTACCGCTGCCGCCCCAAAGGGCAACCTTCATCAGACACTACCTCATAACAGTGCCTCAAAGTTCTGTGCCCCATCTCCCCTCTTTCTAAATTACCGAACAAACTATGCCAAACAAAACTCATATGCTTATGCTGCGCTTACTTTTAATCTTGTGAACATGCTAATTTAGAGGATGTACTGTAGTTCCACTCATTTATTCTGTGTGATGAGCTTACTTTTGTACTGTAGCCACCTTCTTGTTTACTTTGCTGAATCCTGTCTTGTGTACTAATCATGAGTTACTAGCATTTGGCTTCTCTGTGCTAATTAAACCTGATAAGTATGTATACTTCTTTGAGATACAAATTCCACATTGCATGTTTATGTGCTAATTAAACCTGATAAGTATGTATACTTCTTTGAGATACAAATTCCACATTGCATGTTTATGAGGTTCAATTTCTACAGATGTTGCCAAATGAATGCGTCAACATGTCTCTCCTTAGGGGTTGTTTTAAACCGCAAATGATCTACTGTATCAATTTTTTGCTGTTCAAAGATTGAAATCCTGGTTCATTTTCAAAGATCGAAATGTTGTTGACCCTGTTCTTCTATGCTTAAATGGTAAAAATGTCGCATTTTGCTTGTTCTAACCATTTTTCTTGATAACTTGTAGATGCTGGCCTTCATTCATGTTTTGTCGTGAGGTCCAGGATGAACAAGTTGGGAGAAGCATTGGAGCTAGTTATACTGTGATAGTTGTGTTACCTGATGTGAACATTTTTTTATTGTAAACTTGATGTGAACCATATTTTTTTGTAATAATGTGTTACCAGGATGAACCATCCTTGCTGTGTTACCAGGGTGAACAAGTTTGATTGTAATAATGTGCCAAGTTTGGCTCTTTCTGATTGTATTCGTGATGTGTACCATATTTTTCCTGATTAGTCATGCTCTGTTTGAAGCATTTTGTTTTCTCCCTGTTCGGATTTAAATATTGTTATTTATTTACTGGAAAATTGAGATCTGAAGAATATAACACTGACAATTGAGACCCACTTGTTAGAACCTGACAACTGGGTCCCATCTCACTAGTGGGCTCATATTTTGGAAAAAATAAAATAAAAAAGGCCATGGCCTAGAAAATAAAAAGGCCGAATTCTTGGGCCAGGCCCATGTAGCTAATAAAAGCACAGGAAAAAAATATAGAAAGGCCGAATTGTTGGGCTAGGCCCATGTAGAAAACTGAATTGGACCGGGCTGAATCTTGTGCTACATCAGCTTGCCACGCTGGATGCCTACGTGGCCTGGGGAGGTTGCTAGTGACCAAAACACCACAGTAGGAATATTTTGGTCGTAAACGTCCACGACCTTCTCACAGAGAAGGTCGCTATAGTCAGTTAACGACCCTCAACTTTTGACCTTCTATTTTTGGTTAAAAAAAGGTCGTAAATGAAAAACCACGACCTTTAAGTGACCAATAGTCAAGGTCACAAGTTGACATATTTCTTGTAGTGATAGTCGACTATTTGATTTTTCTTGGTTAGGAACCGTGTCCAGAATTGTCTGGCCGATTCCTCTGGCTGCTGGATTATGTGGCTTAGGTCATCGGCGTCTGGCGGTCGCACATAAGTGCCCTGGAAGTTTTCAAGGAACGCGGATTCTAGGTCCTCCCAGCAACTAATTGACTCTGTTGGCATGTTGTTAAGCCAATGCCGAGCTGGTCCTTTAAGCTTGAGCGGGAGGTATTTGATGGCGTGTAGATCATCACCATGGGCCATGTGGATATGAAGGAGATAATCCTAGATCCATACCGCGGGATCAGTTGTGCCATCGTATGATTCGATGTTTACGGGTTTAAAACCCTCGGGGATTTGATGGTCCATTACTTCATCTGTGAAGCATAGTGGGTGTGCGGCGCCCCTGTACTGGGCTATATCGTGACGCAGCTCGGATGAGCTTTGTCTGTTGTATTCGGCCTGGTCGTATTTATCATATCCGGCGTGACGGTTATCGTCACGTGATGTGGGGCGCCCACGCGATCCGTAGATCGATCTTGTTTGTCTTGCCTTATCCTCCGATATGTCTCGCAGGTCTGTTGCATTTCCCCGTGCTCTGGTATTCTTAGAGCGGCACCGGGGTGCGGCTTGGTTTGAGGGCCGAAAGGCCTCTCTGTCGCGGCCACGGGGTGGCCGGTCGGGCGCATCGTACGCTGGTGATGTAGGTTTAGTTGCTTCCTCCTATAGTTGGGGTAGCAGCCTGCACTTTGGGTAACTCTTGGAGGGGCGTTCAAGTTTATACTCTTCCGCCGCCAGGACTTCAGTCCATCTGTCGGCTAACAAGTCTTGGTCAGCTCTAAGCTGCTGCTGTTTTGTCTTGAGGCTGCTCTCCGTGGCCATAAGCCTGCGTTTGAAACGCTCTTGTTCGACGGGATCCTCTGGCACGACGAATTCGTCGTCGTCGAGGCTTGCCTCATCTTCGGAGGGAGGCATATAATTGTCGTCCTCGACCTCTTTGTCTGCCGCTCTCTCATGAGGGCTGGCGCCTTCGTCCTCCTGCGCTGAATCCTGCTGGAGGGGGTTGTCTTCGGCACTGTCCGGGGTGTTGATGTCTCTGGTGCCAGATTCGCTGTTTTTGCTTTGGCGGGATTTAGAGGGGCGCCGCTGACGTCGGCTCTTGGGTTGCTTCTTGGAGGGTCGTCCTCTGTTTTTTCATCGCCATCCCTTTCTTTGGGGGTGTCCACCATGTATATGTCATATGACGAGGTGGCCTTCCAGTGCCCTATAGGTGCTGGTTCT
The DNA here is from genome assembly GCF_018294505.1 of Triticum aestivum. NCBI lineage: Eukaryota > Viridiplantae > Streptophyta > Magnoliopsida > Poales > Poaceae > Triticum > Triticum aestivum. The sequence continues at coordinate 412,172,332 of NC_057795.1, forward strand.
TCATCGTCTCATTCATCGGCGTCCATACCGTTGATGTCTTCGGAGTCGAAGTCGATCATGTCAGTTAGATCGTCGACAGTGGCTACAAAGTGGTTGGTGGGTGGGTTTCGAATTTCTTCGTCGTCCGCATCCCAACCATGTTGACCATAGTTCGGCCAGGCCTCTCATGACAAAGAGAGAGACTTTAGTGAATTCAGGATGTCACCAAAGGGCGAGTGCTGAAAGACGTCCGCGGCGGTGAACTCCATGATTGGAGCCCAATCGGGTTCTATCGGAAGCGGTGCGGAAGATTCGGAGTCCGGAATGGAGTCCGGCACCTTGGAGTCACGGGCCTTGCAAAGGACTAGGCTGGTATTCGGCTCTATCGCCGTAGAGATTGCGGCTCCTGGGGCGGCGTCCAACCGACTGTCCCCGACTAGCGCAGCCGGCTCCGAGCTAGTGGTCAGAGCGAACACCTGAGCGGCGCTTTGGGCGCTGTCTGGCGGCAGAGCTAGATCGTGCCCATCGTGACAGTGCGGCGGGCTCGGCCGTGGCTCGAATCCGTCGAAGATCAAGTCCCCGCGGATGTCGGCCGTGTAGTTTAAGCTTCCAAACCTGACCTGATGGCCAGGGGCGTAGCTTTCGATCTGCTGCAGATGGCCAAGCGAATTGGCCTACAGTGGGAAGCCACCGAATACGAAGATCTGTCTGGGGAGAAAAGTCTCACCCTGGACCGCGTCGTGGTTGATGATCGAAGAAGCCACCGGGCCTAAAGGTGACGACACAGAGGAACTCTCAATGAAAGCACCAATGTCGGTGTCAAAACCGGCGGATCTCGGGTAGGGGGTCCCGAACTGTGCGTCTAGGCGGATGGTAACAGGAGACAAGGGACACGATGTTTTTACCCAGGTTCGGTCCCTCTCGATGGAGGTAAAATCCTACTCCTGCTTGATTAATATTGATGATATGGGTAGTACAAGAGTTGATCTACCACGAGATCAGAGAGGCTAAACCCTAGAAGCTAGCCTATGGTATGATTGTTGTTCGTCCTACAGACTAAAACTCTCCGGTTTATACAGACACCGGAGAGGGCTAGGGTTACACAAAGTCGGTTACAATGGGAGGAGATCTTCATATCATATCGCCAAGCTTGCCTTCCACGCCAAGGAAAGTCCCATCCGGACACGGGACGAAGTCTTCAATCTTGTATCTTCATAGTCCGGGAGTCCGGCCAAAGGTCATAGTCCGGCCATCCGGACACCCCTAATCCAGGACTCCCTCAAGCACCCCTAAAAGCAACGAATTCTTCTATTTGTTCCACATCATAGTAACCATATATACCATTAGCATAAGAAGCCAAGGTTTTATTATCATTAAATTTACGTGAAAAGGGAAGGTGTGGAGCCTTCATCCTAACACTACTGGCCGTTTGATATCATCTACATTCCAGCAGATGTTACTACATGTACAATCTAGAAGATCCATGGTTGAACTTAAGCATAATGCACAAACCTCAAAACACAAGCACTTATCCTTTGTTCTAGAATCTACCGTATCATAATTTCCCCAAAAAATTCTACATGAATTGCGATTATTTATTTTTACTTTATGCTTTACAACACACAATTCCATGAATCTTAAAATAGATTAGCTTTTTTATAAAAACTAATGGATTTTGAATGAGATGAACTATAAGAATTAAATGAACATCTGCATCATGCATATATGACCAACGCTTACATGCTATACTATGGTATTTATTTATAATTTGGTTGCCAAATCTCATGCATGCAATACATGTGTACCTTACTAGTCTAAATGGTGTTTGTGTGTGTGTCGTGCCTCTTAAACACATTGTACATAGTATCATACATGGTTTAGATTCCGAACATCCAACTAGAGCATACATGTACTATGATTTGAATTCAATATAAAATGGATACATATATTTGAATTTGAGATCGTATGTACATGTAGTTCGTATTTATATAGTAATTTACTACTCCTATATTCATGTCATGTGTTCTCAAGATAATATTTAGATGGTTGTAAAACTAACCCGAGTACAATCCCATTTGTCGTGGAATTGTCACATCAGATGTCCTATTGTGAGGACTTAGTCGTGGAGCCATCGCAACGAGATTAGCTGAAAGGGGTTAAATCGGACAAAGGACATGGGGAGTTTATACTGGTTCGGCCCCTTGCAGTGAAGGTAAAAGCCTATGATCCAGTTGAGGTGGAATTGCTAGGGTTTTGATAACCAGGGAGCGAATACGCGTAACTTGGTTCTCGATTTGTTGTTTCTTGTCCCTAAACCACCACCGGGTCATCCCTTTATATACACAGGTTGACGCCCGTCGGTCTACAGAATCCCGAGGCCGGTTCATAAACGTATTTGGCTTGGTATCTATTCTTTCCTACCTTACATTACAAGTTACACGCCTATGGCGGTTTATGTCTATGGGCCCTATCCCGCCTCTGGGCTTTGGGCTTCCTTGTTAAGTTTCCTTCATAAGTCGTTGTCTTCTATAACTTCATGGGCTTCAATATTGGTTACCTCTCTGAGGATAAACCGGCCCCTCCTGGGCGGCTTATACCCACCAGTTATATCCCCAACATCAGGCCCCAGGTTGATTTGAACTTATTCACATCAATCTTCAACACTTAGAAAAAATCCCTCCTTCATTTCCTTCGTAAGATTTTCATAATTCGCCATGATGTCATCCTCTGAAACCATGATAACTTATCGTGACATTACTTGCCATTAACTCTTCACAGAACCTAAATCTTTTAAAGTATCCTCTTTTCATTGATGCATCTCCGAAAATCGAGGCGCGTGCACGCCTGCAGCCCCGCTTTTTTGGCCTCCTCGATCCCCACGTCTGTCCTTTATCCATTCACCTTATAAATAGAACCGGAAGGTCCCTTTATCTATTTCCCCTCTGTGCCTCTTCGTCATCCTTGAGCCGGCCGAGCCTTCAAGCTCTGCCGCCGCTGTCGACCTTCAACCGCTGCACCAACCTTGGCTGCTGCATCAACCTGAGTGCACCAGAATTCGTCCGTGCATCTGCGCTGTTCATCAGCTTCAGTAAGTCTCCACTTTCTCTTACTCTAGATATATATTAGGGTTTTCCTCGAGTTCCTTGGTAGTTCATCTTCGTTCTTCTCTGCTTCCCTTGTCTTGTAGCTTTTGATGCAAGGCCTAGCACCTATCATGCGCGGTGTTGAGCTTAACACTCATTTTCATTACTAAAAGGCCTCCCCTTTTGCGAGAAATCCCATCTGAATCCATGAACTGCTCCGCTGTCACCACTTAGGTTTTCAGAATTTCCTTCATTTCCGAACTGCCATAGATCCAAAACTATAGCAACAATCTGTAAAATCTGTTTTCGCAACACTTAGCAATTTTTCACTCATAGATCTGAAAATTGACAGATGTGCGGATAGTTTAACATTTGAATCATAACCCGCCAGGTACCATTAGTCCCCTCTTAAACCGCCAACTGCTTATCTCTGCAAGCTGATAATGTACATCTCTAGTTTATAACACTTCCATGCTTGAATACTTCCCTCCCCTTTACTTTTAACAGTTGATCATGATTTCTTAAACCGGCACCAAAAACTTCCTTCAGGTCTTGTTTAACAAATGGCCAAACAATTTTACGCTTGCAACTGGGTTCCTTCCCGAGTTACGGAAGAGCAGCTGAACGGGTGCGTTGCAACCGGCGCTTTAGCAAAAAAAGAAGTCATCCACTGGAGAGCCCCGGTCCAGAGAATATTCCTGAACCCAAGGATGGGGAGGTGATTGTTTTTACTGATCATCTGGGTTGAGGGTTTAGCCCTCCCGGATCAAAATTCTTTCGTGACGTGCTTGCTAGCTTCCAACTCCGCCCTCAAGATATTGGACCGAACTCCATGTCCAATATTTGCAATTTTCAAGTGTTTTGCGAGGCTTATCTGCAAGAAGAACCTACTGTTGAATTATTCAGAGACTTCTTTTACTTAAACCGCCGTACTGAATTTATGGATGGGCCCAATACTGAACTTGGCAGAGTTTTAATTCAGAAAAGGAAAGATGTCAGTTTCCTCATGCCAAGCATCATAGCCACCCCAAAGACTGGAATCAGACTTGGTTTTATTGTTGAGACACAGCTCCAGCTAATGAAAATCCTCTGCCGAGTTATCGTGCTCACCGGCTTACCAATACACATCCATTTCCCAAACAACCCACTGCAAAGGAACGAGCCAAGTATGCGCCACAGCTTTCAAAGCTCCGAGCCTTTATGGCGAATGGTTTACCTGGCGTTGACTTTGTCCGTTGTTGGGTCTCTTGGAGTATCTTGCCCTTAAGTCGTCGCCCCGATTTAATGTGCGAGTACACAGGGGATGTCAAAGACCCTCAGCAGCACATTGATATTTAGCTAACTGACGAGGAGATTACTGAATCTGTCAAGAAGATGCTGGATGAACCGGTATCTGAGTGCAGCAAGACAGGGCTTAGTCCTTTCTGTGTTTCCAATAAACTGCCAGCTGTAAGAATTGCATCATTCTTGTCTTAATCTGACCCCTTTTAAATATTTCTTTATAACTTTTTGTCCATCTTTGCAGGGTGATGATCCATTCTGGAAGAAGAAGCCGCAGGGTAAACCGGCGAAAACGCCTCGCATTAAGACCAAAGTTACAAAGAAACCTGCAAAGAAGAAAACTGCTGAATCCCCTCAGCTGAACAATGATGAAGACCTTGATGATCTAGAATCAGAGCTAGAACTTGATTCTCTTGGTTCTTTTTGCATACACTTCATTGACAGTGATCAATATCAGGATGATGCGGAGGCTAGCCGTGTTGGTGATGTAGAGGTAATTACTCTTTCTTCCAACTCAGATCCTCTGCCAACACCGTAAACCCGTCAAGCAGTCCGGAAAGTAAGATTTTCACACCCTCTAGCTTATTTGGATCCGCACTTTCTTTTGAAGACACAACAACATGAAGCTCGCCGCACAACCCGGCATAGCGGCCAAGTGGTTACTTCCTCCAGTTTACCGAACACTACGGTTCGTAAACACCGCCAAGAGGTCTCTTATACTTCTGATACACCTTGTCCTAGGGCGGGTTATTTCCGATATCCTCTTAATCCGTCTGACTCGAATTACCAGGGAACCTCCCATTCATCTTCTGGCGAATCAACAGGGACGAAGCTTCCAACCCTCAAAACGGTTCCGGGGTGAGAAGATTTTACTAACCCGTCATACCTTTATATTTTTGATCCTTGCACTGTTCTGATACATACTTATTATGTTCCAGGGCCAAAGCCAGAGCCAGAAAGAAGGCCAAAGTGAACAAACCGGATGAAGACCCCATTCGGGATGAAACGGAAAAGACTCCTGAACCGTCACACCCAGATGTTGACAATACTCCTGATGGCCCGTCATTGCCGGATCAAGCGACTGAAGCTGAGCACATGAATATTGATCCATCGGCTCATGCTGATGATCCGCCAAGCCCGGCTAAAGGGGCTGATGACGATGTTGTCGTTACTGGCATTGGTTACACCTCCCTGGCAACCCCATAGCCTTGTCCAAACACAACGCCAAAGAGGAAAAAACTGCTGTTGATAAGGGCAAGTGGAAGGCAGATTTGGACAGCTACGCTCACCTCAGCGCCCAAGACATTCATTCTGGGAATTTGAACCATCTGTACACAAACCGTGACTACGAAGCCGGTTTAGTGAACATGATGAAGGAGTGATATGAGGTAAATCCTATTGAACTCTTCATAAGTATTCTTTCCTTCTGATCTATTTATAATATCAACTCCAGTAGCCCCCAAGGGCCGGTTTGGCAATACCCATTAAAACCGGGACTTCGTAAAATAATCATTCTTCAACTTTGCCTGTGTAGCCCTCAAAGGCCGGTTTATCTCTTCAAGATGAACCGGGACTTCATGTTGTAAGGCTCATACTTCTTGTTGAATACCTTTGGAAACCGGTTTATCATCAAAGAAAAAATCCACAACTTTATACTTGATCAAGTAGGCATTAGCCCCCAAGTGCCAAGATTAATACTTGTATTGAGCTTTGGGACTTTGCCATATTGTTGATAAGAAGCGATAGGCATTAGCCCCCAAGTGCCAAGTGTATAACTTGTTATGTGCTTGGGACTTTAAAATTTGTTCTGTGAACTCATAAAATACCTCTTGCAGAAACCAGCAAGCAGAATATCAAATCATCGACCTTGAGGAGAATATCAAGACCCAGCAAGCAGAAACTTGCAAGGCGAAGGAGGAGCTGACTGGCGCTTTAGCAGCCGTGGAACAATTGAAGGAAAGCTTCAAGAATGAGCGTCTAGGCTGGGATGCAGAAAAAACAAATTTGCTGAAGAAAGCTGAAGATACTGACGCAGCCCTTAAACCGGTGGCGAAAGAGTTAACCGGTTTGAAACAACAAATAAATACGATGACTGCTACTGTCTTTGGTAAATAACTTCTTCACAACCTTCGAAATCTCATTACTCCATAAACCGCCAGTTTACCGATGTCTGTGATGATACAGGATCTCGCATTACACATCTGTGCTCTGATATGCAGAAGAAATTGAAAGTTGCCTATACACTGATAGAGCAACTGTATACCGGCGGACAACGGATTATTTGCACAACTTCTTACAATAAACTGCCCTCAATTTTGATCAAGGATACTTTAGAGAGGCTGTCGATGATGCTCGCCTGGTTTGAAGAGCTAAAACGATCAGCTACAAGGGTCGGTGCTCTTACCACACTGACCCGTGCTAAAGCATGGATATCTGATCTTGATCCGACTGACATAGGGAATGGCTATCCAAGCATCAAGGAAGACGGATCAGAATTTGATAATGAAGATCTTTGGGCTTTGACAAGGGAGATGCGCCTGTTGGCTAGTAAGTTGGCTGAAGAGACCGATCTTTCGTTTTATCAATCGATTTATGATTCCCACAACAAGAGGGTCAATGCGCTGAGCTACAAAACTCCCACTCTTATTCCGCCAATTCGTAAGCATACTTATGCCTCTGAAGTTGACCCCTCCAATCTTATAAGTGATGAATCTATGTTCAGAGCCTTAACTGGGATCGATTGGTCAACCACTGACTTCCAGCCACTAGATAGAGAGGAGGAGGATGAACCGGCGCAATATGATCCGCAACCGTCAAGCCAGCCCACCGCTGATGCATAAACCGGAGGCCGGTTTAACTTCTTCGTTTTGCAAGACTTATTCTTTTGGGCATGAAAATGCCGTGTAATAGGCTAGTTGAAAACTTCTTGGATCTGATGTGCCATCGTGCACATTGCATGACACTGTAAATCCGCCATGCTATGATAATGCTATGTTTGCTCATGATACTTTGTTTTTTTGTATAATCTATTCCTGCATATAACAGATAAGTTGCGTCTTGGCGGTTTACCGCTAGACGGGTTATCATGCCCAACAACATAGTTTATAACTGATGTAGGACTGAAAATAACAATATACGACATACCTGTGATATGTGTTCACTGCTAATTTAGCAAGCTAGTGTAATAAGTTTATTTCCGGTGTAATAAACATCGGATTACCTTCCTTTCATACTAGTGACTTATAATCAGAAACCAGGCCGGGTTAATAAACACCGGTTTAGCACCATATATACGACTCATGAAGCTTTATAATCCTTACTTAGTTTTCAACCATGTAATTTTTTGTGTCATAAGAGAAAAAATTACAAAAAGACATTCAAAGCAAAATCAATAGAAAAAATTCAAGGCTTTCATAGGTCGCCGAGCCAAAATATCTTCTTCACTGAAACTAGTATTAACCACTAGAAGGTGCGCGCTTTCTGTGAGCTGGCACTCACACTACCACTTCGACATTTTAACCCGGATAAGTTCAGTTCTTATTTAAAGATAGACTTATCAGGAATACGCGGCGTCAGAGTACATCAAGCATCACAGGCCGAATTATCCAAGTTTCAAGGAAGGCGGCTGTAACAGCCTGAGCTTCTCCTTGGTATCCGTAAACCGTGCCCTCTCATGACGAAACGACTTTTTAACCTTAACAAGTTCAGGGTCTTTGCTCGAAAAAGATTGACTGTTAAGAGTTTGCCGGGTCAATCAGGATTACCTGATGGAGAAGCTTCCGGAATACAGGCAATATGACCCGGGGTTTTAGGTGAATACACCTGGCTTCTGAGCCTGTCTTTTATAGCCTATCACAAGGGTTATAGCCACTTTTGTTCTTTAGAACCAAAAGAGCCCCCAAGCAATATTTTGAGCTGTGCTCAAGGGGTACCTATGTTTGAGTTGTACTTTTACAACAGACTCTCTTTGGTCCCCATTACATGGGTTGCAAGCCCCCAAGTTTATTTTGTGGCCAATAAACCGAATCAAAGGGTAATAATAACATCACATTATAAAGCGGAAAACCCAAAAACTCATTGAAGAGAAAAGCGATAGAGGCCCTGCTTTAGCAGGCATGCCAGTTTATTATATTGATCATAATATATACATTGTCAAAATATGTACATCAGAAGATCATATGGCTCAGGTGTAATAAGGCCGAAGATGAGCAATATTCCACGACATGCGGGTCTCCTCCTCCAGTTTGTGTGAGTCTTTGTGCTCTCGAACATCGATAAGGTAGTATGACCCGTTGTTCAGATTCTTGCTGACCACAAAGGGTCCTTCCCAAGGTGGGGATAACTTGTGCATATCGGTCTGATCCTGGATAAGCCGGAGCACTAAGTCGCCTTCTTGAAAAGCTCTGGTTTTAACCCGGCGGCTGTGGTAATGCCGCAGATCTTGCTGATAAATCACCGAACGAGCTGCCACTGTGTCCTGTTTTTCATCTAATAGGTCCAATGCGTCTTGGCGTGCTTGTTCGTTGTCCACTTCAACATAAGCTGCCACCCGAGGCAAGTCATGGCGAATGTCAATGAGGAGAACTGCTTCTGCCCGTAAACCATGAAGAAAGGCATATAACCCGTAGATCTATTGGGGGTGGTATTAATGCTCCACAATATGGAAGGCAACTCTTCCACCCAACAACCCGGCGTCCTCTGCAAAGGAACCATAAGCCGAGGCTTGATGCCTTTCAGGATTTCTTGATTAGCTCTCTCATCTTGACCATTAGACTAGGGGTGAGCCACTGATGACACATCAAGCCGGATGTGCTCACGTTGATAAAAGTCTTTCATAGCACCCATGGAGAGGTTCGTGGCATTATCTGTTATGATGTTGTGTGGAAAACCAAAGCGGAAAATCGCCTTCTTCATGAATTGAACCGTCGTAGCTGCATCACACTTGCTGACTGGCTCCGCCTCTATCCATTTAGTGAATTTATCAACTGCCACCAAAAGGTGGGTCTTCTTATCCTTGGACCTCTTAAAAGGCCCTACTATATCAAGCCCCCAAGTTGCAAATGACCAAGTGATTGGAATCATCCTCAACTCTTGAGCTGGAACATGGGCTCGACGCGAAAACTTCTGACATCCGTCACATTTCCTAACCAAGTCCTCAACATCAGCATGAGCCGTTAGCCAATAGAAACCGTGTCGGAAAGCTTTAGCCACAAGGGATTTTGCACAAGCATGATGACCACAATCCCCTTTGTGGATTTCACGCAAAATCTCACAGCCTTCTTTAGGAGGAACACAACGCTGAAACGCCCCCGAGACACTGCAGTGATGTAACTCGCCGTTGACAACAGTCATGGACTTGGACCGCTGGATTATCTGCCTGGCCAAAACTTCATCCTCGGGTAACTCGCCCCTGGTCATATACGCCAAATATGGCACCATCCAATCAGGGGTAACCTGAAGAATCGCCACCAATTGAGCCTCCGGATCAGGAACAACTAGATCATCCTCTGTAGGCAACTTGACCGACGGGTTATGCAAAATGTCAAGAAAGACATTGGGCGGCACTGGTTTACACTGAGACTCCAGCCGTCTTAAAGCGTCTACCGCTTCATTTTTGCGCCGATGAATGTGCTCAACCTGGTAACCCTTGAAGTGACCAGCAATAACATCCACCTCACATTGATAAGCCACCATGAGTGGATCCTTAGAATCCCAAGTACCAGAGACTTGCTGAGCCACCAAATCGGAGTCCCCAAAGCATCATACCCAGATTAAGTTCATTTCCTTAGCCACCCGAAGACCGTGGAGCAAGGCCTCATACTCAGCTGCACTGTTAGTACAAGGAAAATTAAGCATAGAACATAACAAAATTTGTCACCTCGAGGGAAGTAAGAACAACTCCAGCCCCCAAGCCCTCCAATTGTCTGGACCCGTCGAAGTGAATAGTCAAGTATGTGTTATCCGGCTTATCCTCCGGTGCGTGCAACTCTGTCCAGTCATTGATGAAGTCCACGAGCGCTTGGGACTTGATAGCCGTACGAGGCATATATTTTAACCCATGAGGTCCAAGATCAATAGCCTACTTAGCAACTCGGCCAGTTGCCTCCCTATTTTGGATGATATCTTCCAAAGGAGCAGAACTGACCACAGTGATGGGATGGCCCTGAAAGTATTGCTTAAGCTTCTGGCTCGCCATAAAAACTCCATACACAAGCTTCTGCCAATGTGGATATCTCTGCTTGGACTCAATAAGCACATCACTGATATAATAAACCGGCCGCTGAACCGGATACTCCTTACCTGCCTCTTTGCGCTCCACCATGATAGCCACACTGACAGCCCGGGCGTTAGCAGCCACATATAACAGCAATGGTTCGTTATCAACGGGGGCAGCAAGAACAGGTGGCTCGGCTAACTGCTTCTTCAAGCTCTCCAACACCGCATCATCAGCATCACTCTAGAGAAAGTTGTGTGTCTTTTTCATCATCTGGTATAAAGGGATAGCTTTCTCTCCCAACCGGCTGATAAACCGGCTCAGCGCCACGTTACGACCCACCACACGTTGTACATCGTTGATACACGCCGGTTTAGCCAGAGAAGTGATGGCCTTGATCTTCTCCGGATTAGCTTCAATTCCCCTGTAAGACACCAAAAAACGCAAGAGTTTGACTGCCGGTACACTAAAGATGCACTTGGCCGGGTTAAGCACCATTTTATAAACCCGGAGGTTATCAAAGGTTTCCTTCAAATCATCTATCAATGTCTCCTTCTTCCTGGACTTCACCACAATATCGTCCACATAAGCATGAACATTGCACCCAATCTGCTTGTGAAGGCAATTTTGCACGCATCGCTGACAAGTCGCCTGGGCACTCTTGAGCCCGAAAGGCATAGACGTATAACAGAAGGCTCCAAAGGCAGTTATAAAAGCTGTTTTCTCCTGGTCCTTAACTGCCATCTTGATCTGATGATAACCAGAATAAGCGTCCAAAAAACTCAACCGCTCACAACCCGCCGTAGCATCAATAATCTGATCAATACGAGGGAGAGCAAAAGGATCAGCTGGACAAGCCTTGTTCAAATCCGTGTAATCCACACACATGCGCCAAGTGCCATTCTTCTTAAGCACCGGCACCAGGTTAGCCAGCCACTCAGGATGAAAAACCTCAATGATAAACCCAGCCGCCAAAAGCTGGGCTACCTCCTCACCAATGGCCTTGCGCCTTTATTCATTGAAGCGGCAAAGAAACTGCTTGACTGTTTTAAACTTGGGATCAATACTGAGAGTGTGCTCAGCGAGTTCCCTCGGTACACATGACATGTCAAAAGGTTTCCATGCAAAGATGTCCCGATTCTCATGGATGAACTCGATGAGCGCGCTTCCCTATTTTGGATCCAGGTTAGTACTGATGCTAAACTGCTTGGATGAATCGCCAGGAACAAAATCAACCAATTTAGTCTCATCAGCTGGTTTAAACTTCAAGGCCAGATCATGCTCTGTAGTTGGCTTTTTCAAAGATGTCATATCCGACGGATCAACATTGTCCTTATAAAATTTTAACTCCTCAGTTGCGCAAACCGACTCGGCGTAAGCTGCATCGCCCTCTTCACAGTCCAAAGCTATCTTCTGGCTCCCATGTACTGTGATGGTCCCATGATGACCCGGCATCTTGAGCTACAAATAAACATAACAGGGTCGAGCCATGAACTTAGCATAGGAAACCCTACCTAAACTAGACCAACCCTAAAACCTAGGGAGCCTATCCGGTCGGGCCGCCGCCGCCTCCCACCTCGGGATCCCTCCAAATCCCATCTGGACAATCCTCTCGTGCAACCACTTCCAGCCAACCAACCCTTGCAGCCCCCACCATCGATCTGGACCATCCGATCTAGATCGAATGGCCCTCATCATCCCAGTTCATCCCACCGAGGTCCTAGATCCAGCTGCCCCGCAAGGCTTGAGCGCCTCATTCCCTCCTTCCGTGCCTCGATCCAGTATGGATTGAAAGTAGCACTGCCCTGCACCAGCCTCCGGAGCGCCGTCCGTCCCGGCAACCTCGACGTTGAGCTCCAGTAGGAACTGCTTCACACGCCCCTATGCCCGCGAGCGTATGAGGCTGCGCCCTCCTCCTCGTCTAGCCCTCCACCTCGCCGGACCAGCAGATGAGCCTCGCACCGCCCCTACCTTCCCTTTCTTCCTCTCCCGTTTCTCTCTTCTCTCTTTCTCAATGCTCTCTCTATCTTTGTTGTAACAGGGAACAAAGCCGCCTTGTTCGTCGCCCTTGTTTTCACCCGCTAGGAGACCGACTGCAGCCTCCTTGACTCAAATCCTTGCCGTTGCCTTGCTCCGCCCTCGCCATCGTCCCACCGTGCCTGGATCCGCACCTCCCTTCGTTCCCTGCACCACCGCATCGCCAGAGCAGAAGCTCCATCCGCCGTCACGCCAAGTCCCGCCCATGCCTTTGTTCGAGAGGAGGATGCTGCAGTCGTGCTCGGTCGCTCATGTTGACCGCGACCTGCCCATCTCCTTCGCCTCTTAGGCCGCTAGCGACCTCCCCAATCCAGCCTGCTTGGGCCTCCTCCATCGACCGGGCCAAGAGCCCATGGTGAGGCCACCCCGACGATACCCCTTTATTTTTTTCCTCCTGTTGGCCCAGCAAGATTTGGCCCGATGCGTGTTTATTTCCTCTGGACGAATTTAGCTTTTATCCAGGATTTATAGACTTGCAGAAAAACCCTCATACTTCATGTATCTAATAACTCCAGAACAGTGCATCATATGTAAATAATTTATACATGTAAAATGCTTAGAATTTCATCTAGTTTCATACTATCCAACTTTCATCCATGTTTAAAATGTTTAACTTGTTGTTTGCTTTAATTTTCATAAATGCCATGTTAAAATGATTTATTTCATAACTAATTCACCATAGCTCCGAATTTAATAAACTTTATATGTAAATGGGGTAGAAAATTCCTAGTTTAACATGGTGCACTTTATTTTCCTGTTGAACAACAATAAAATATGGTTTAGGGCAGAACAATACCAAATTCGAATATTGCTCATGAGGATTTTCCGGAATTGTTGTTTGTTGTTTTGGGCCTCATTTAAACTTGCCTAAATAGTTAGTTTTATTATGCTTCACCCCTTGCCATGTTTAATAACATTTAATATTGTTGGGAACATAACCGAGAGAGAACTAAATAATTGATGTGGTGTTTCGGCAATATGCAACTCGTTGCATATTGAGCTTCACTTAATTTGTAGTATTGTTTGTGCACCTTGTCATGCCATGCATATTTAAATCAGACATGCATCATACTTGTTTGTGCATCATGCCATGTTTATGCTTGTGCATTTACTATGTTGTTTGCTTCTTTCTAGTGTTGCTTCTTAGTTCCGGTAACATTGCGATTGTGAGGATCCGTTTGACTATGTTGGTTCGTCTACTTCATGGATTCGGTCTTCCTTCTAGCGGAATCTCAGGCAAGATGACCATTACCCTCGATGTCACTTCTATCTTTGCTTCCTAGTTGCTTCGTTCTATTGCCATGCTGCGCTACCTATCAGTTGTTTACCATGCCTCCCATATTGCCATGTCAAGCCTCTAACACACCTTTCCTAGCAAACCGTTGTTTGGCTAAGTTACCGCTTTTGCTCAGCCCCTCTTATAGCATTGTTAGTTGCAGGTGAAGTTGAAGATTGCTCCTTGTTGGAACATGTTTATGTTGGGATATCACAATATCTCTTATTTAAATAATGCATCTATATACTTGGTAAAGGGTGGAAGGCTGGGCCTTATGCCTGGTGTTTTGTTCCACTCTTGCCGCCCTAGTTTCTGTCATACCGGTGTTATATTCCTTGATTTTGTGTTCCTTACGCGATCGGGTTTATGGGAACCCCTTGACAGTTCGCTTTGAGTAAAACTCCTCCAGCAAGGCCCAACATTGGTTTTCCATTTGCCTAACAACCTATAACCCTCCATTGGGGTCTACAACCCTAAGGGTCATCTTTATTTTAACCCCCCCGGGCCAGTGCTTCACTGAGTGTTGGTCCGAACTAGAGCCACTTGCAGCGCCACCCTGGGGAAACCTGAGGGTTGGTTTTAGCTGTACGTAGTGTTCATCCGGTGTGCTCTGAGATCGAGATATGTGCAGCTCCTATCGGGATTTGTTGGCACAGTCAGGCGGTCTTGCTGGTCTTGTTTTACCATTGTCGAAATGTCTTGTAACCGGGATTCCGAGGCTGATCGGGTCTTCCAGGGAGAAGGAATATCATTCGCTGATCGTGAAAGCTTGTGATGGGCTAAGTTGGGACACCCCTGCAGGGTATAAACTTTCGAATGCCGTGCCCGCGGTTATGTGGCAGATGGGAATTTGTTAATATCCGGTTGTAGAGAACTTGACACTTGACTTAATTAAAATGCATCAACCGTGTGTGTAGCCGTGATGGTCTCTTTTCGGCGGAGTCCTGGAAGTGAACAAGGTCTTTGTGTTATAATTGTGCATAAGTAGTTTCAGGATCACTTCTTGATCACTTCTAGCTTCTCGGCCGTTTGCGTTGCTTCTCTTCTCGCTCTTATTTGCATATGTTAGCCACCATATTTGATTATTGCTTGCTTCAACTCCACCTCATTAACACTTCCTACCCATAAGCTTAAATAGTCTTGATCTCATGTGATGCAACCGAGCTCAGTTGGGAGTTCGATGAGGACCTTGGTCGTTACTATGTTTCGTTTCTTGATGACCAGTAGTAGAGCCGAGTTGGGACGATCGGGGATCTAGCATTTGGGTTTATCTTCTTTTTATTTGGATTCGTCCGCAGTCGGACTATGTGTGTACTCTGAATGATGTATGATTTATTTAAGTACTTGTGAAGTGGCGATTGTAAGCCAACTCTTTATCACTTCCTTGTTCATTACATGGGATTGTGTGAAGATGACCCTTCTTGCGACAAAACGACAATGTGGTTATGCCTCTAAGGCGTGCTTCAACATGTGGGAGATATAGCAGCATCGTGGGTGTTACAAGTTGGTAATCAGAGCCATCCCCGGCTTAGGAGCCCCCTGCTTGATCGAATCGCTGACGTTGTTGAGTCTAGAACCAAAATGTTTTTAGTCTTAGGATTATATATATCTAAGAGTAGGATTCTTTTTACTCCTTAGCCCCTTCGTTGCTCTGGTGAGGTCTCTTGACGTAGATGTTTTGACTTTCCTCTCCTCAAATTTCACTAATTTTTTTTAGGATCACACGGGTATCTTGGGGTCATTCCGATAGTATTGTGAAGATAACATTGTTCTAGGTGCCTCCTGACATTTAAGGGTTGTGCCAGTGTCCTGGGGAGTTGAGCTCCGAGGTGTTGTCGTCACAATTTTATCGTTACAATTTTGGAATACCTGAGTTTTGCCAACATCGAAAATCTCTTTGATGCAGTTGTTGGTGAGATAACCTCGACGCCACCCAGTACTGGGGCGGGAGTTCGGGAGTATTGCCATAGCTAGTATAACGGATGCTTTTCGAAGGTTGAGGTACACGATTTTCGGAGTTTTCTTGGTTATGTGTTGACGGATGGATACAGCTGGATGTAGGGATTGTTAGTTTGGGTGAGTTATTTATTGCTTCCCCTGTATCCCCAACACCAGATTGCATAACCAGAAAGTTTCGGGAGTTTATAGGTGGGAATTCAAGTAGCTCCTAGAATATCTTTCCGACAGATGCATGATATGAGATTGGGGTTCGACGTCTAGTGGTCCGCCTATCCACGGTCGTTTTTACAGTGGTCTCACTGTGTCTTAAAGAGCCCTTTTGGCTATGATGGTTCAGGGACGTTTCGTATGTCATGTGCCTGCCTTGTACATGATGGTGCTGTACGATCGAGTCTGTGTGGGCCCCACCACGAGAACTTCAAACGAAATCTCTATCATATGTTTGTTTTCGGCTTATTCTGCAAGCCAAATCCTTTGTTTTGTTTTATTTGTGGTATTCGAGTTGCTTCGAAGTAAAATGTTGAATCCATACATTTCCTAAACGGTGTTCTCATATTGCTACGTGAATACTAATCCTTCTTGATCATCGAGGTCGTCATGTTAATTCTTTTCCAACCGGCGTGCTTCTCTTCAAGTGGATCCGATCATTTCAACATTTGCGAGATCAATTCTAAGTTTTCTCAACGGTATCCATTCCATCTTCCCAAGTTGCCTTTGTTTTCCCCGCCCTCCCACCCTTTTTCTTCAAGGACTCAGATTTCTTAATCATGTATCCTTTGTTTGTGAGAAGTCTCTTGATTTTTTTTCTTTCAATGTTCTTATCCGGTGATTTCCCATGAATATGCTCAATAGTTTCAAGTTCATCATCCTTCGTTGTTGTTTCTTCTCCGGTGGTTCTAATTCAAACTTTCAGTGTTGATCATATTCTTTTCCTCGTGTCAAATGCTTTCTCATCCGATGCACCTCTTAATCTTTCACTTCTCGCTATTCTTTTGTCCTGTAGTGCTCAAGATATCTCAGAAGATTCGTGTTTTCCATTTCTAATCCGTTCAAGCTATTTGGAGATTGTTATCTCATTCAAGCCATTTATTTCTACCGGTGCAATCTCTATTTCAAGCAATCCTTGAATGATGTTTCTTTCGAGTGGGCCCTAACCCACATGTCTTTTCCCAGGATATTACCTGACTCTTCTAATTTTCCCGGAGTTACTCTCAAATTCATTTTAAAGTTTGACGTAAGAATGAATTTCATTAGTCTGATGTTTTCCAAGATCGA
Source organism: Triticum aestivum (assembly GCF_018294505.1). NCBI lineage: Eukaryota > Viridiplantae > Streptophyta > Magnoliopsida > Poales > Poaceae > Triticum > Triticum aestivum. Next base: position 412,189,436 of record NC_057795.1, read on the forward strand.
TTTGAAATTATTTTTCATTGTTGGTTCAACCTTTACTCTTTTCATTCTCCCGGAGTATCTCAACAATTCATGGTAGTGTTTCTCGACGTCATTCTCGGATTTTGAAGATCAAAGAAGAGTTCCTCTTAAATCCTTACCCGTTCTTCCAAAGATGTGCAGTTCAAGCTTGATACCATCCTCTCATAATTGTTTTCGATTGTGAGAATTCTTTTCACCCATCCGGAGCATTTCATGAGTTGTTCCCATTTTTTTCCTCCGAAGGCCATCATGGCATAATTCTTCATTCTCAGCGTGTAGCTATCGTTCTCCAAATCTTACCGGTGCATCATTCAAATAACCTCTAATCAGTTCATGGTCTCTTCGTTCTCATGTATCTAAATCCCCTGAAGTATCTTCATTCATTTTCCAATTCTTCCTGGTGAATTGTGCCTTTGCTACTTTCATTTTCAATTCTTATGGTGGTTCGTTCAAGATTTATATTCCTTTGTTATCGTATCAAATCATTCGTTCTTTCCAATCCTACCGGTGGCCCATTGAGTTTGTGCTATATCTCTCTTACCTTTCTACGAGAATAAGTAGTATGCCAAATCCGTTGCTTGTCATCAATTTAAATTGGTGAAGGATAGGCATAACGTAATTCTTATTATTGTTTCATACAAGTAATCTAGTTTCTTCTTTCCAGAGTTGTTCATCATGTCATTTTTCTCGGTTCGAGATGCTTCATCTTTTCTTTTCCGGAGTTGCATGTTTTCCGCATTATCTCGTCGCGAAGCTCCATCTAAATCATCGCAAGGCTTCACCCTGTGTTTTCAACTTCTCTTTCTTTTATCATCCTTTTATTACCGGAGTTCTTCATAAAGGCTCTACATGGTGGTTCATCAAGGATTCTTTTCATTCTCCAATTGTTCTTCAAGATTTCTCTTGAAGTTAAGATCAGCCAAGCTATACTCTAAAAATAAACATGGTGCTCAACACATGTTTTGTTTTGAGGAGCTCAAGTATTCTTCATCTTGCATTCCAAAGTGCAATTCTTTCTACCTTATCTTTTGAGGTGGTGTTATGTCACTCTTGACAATTTCCTTCATGTTTCATGATTCATATGTTGTCAAGAATGAGGTATTTTAAATCCATCAATCTCTTTGTTGGAGTTATCTTGGGATATATTTCACCTAAAGCCTTCCATTGAGAATGTTGCTATTTGTGGTGCTTATTATTGATCCAAGTTTTATCCTATCCTCTCACCGAAAGAAGTTTTCATCCCTTCGTTGATCTCAACCTATCATTGATTCGTTAGTGGCAGAATTTCACCTCAAGTTTTGAGATGTTTTTCATAAGCCCACTACAAGCTTATTCGTTTCATTGTTGGTTTTTCCAACAACCTCATTGTAACCTTATTGGAAGGGTGCTTTCCAAGCTCATTGTGGCAGAAGTTGGCAATTTCTTCTTCATTCTATTATCCCAATGATCTACTTCTATTCTTTCTTACGGAGGCATTGTGATGTTGCTCTTTTCACTCATCATCTCGAATTGTGAGGATCGTGTTCTTTTCGTGCTTATCCATTTAACCGAAGTGTTGTGTCATCTCTTCAAGTTCTTTTCATCTTATCAAGTCTTGCATCTCTTTTCAACCGGAGTGTTGTCTGAATTTGATCTTCCTTGTTCCTTGTTTATCTCGTTTCAACCAGAGTGGTTCCAATTCCTTCTTGTCCATTATACTCGTCATTCATAGCTTTGCAGCCTCCAAGGTTCACATGGTGTTCCTTCTTTCTATTCTCTATGGTGGTGCTCTCAATTGTGTTAAACTCTATTGTGTTCTCTCTTTCAACTTTTCAACCTCTCAAGGTTCTTTGGTTTCACTCATTGGTCAAAGAAGCAAGTTAGTTTTAACCTCTTCTCTTCCTCTTCCGTTTCTCTCTGGTGCCATCCTAGATCTCGGGACGAGATCCTCTTGTAGTGGTGGAGAGTTGTAACGCCCCGGATGTAACTTTCCATAATTGTACCTCCAACTCTTGCCATTTCCGGCTATGTGTTATGTTATTTCCTCCGTGGTTGGGTTTTTGTCTTTTATTTTGCATTTTGTTCATGTCATGCATCTCATCTCAAAGCATCATGCGCATTGTATCTGCATGTTTTCATAAAGCCTGCATCCGTTCGTAGTTGTCGCGTTCCCCCTTGCCTTCGTCGAAGCCGAGTCCAACCAGGTTTTCGATTCCCTCTTGTCTGACCGTTTGACCCTCTCTACACTTTGCTCAGACCCCCTCGTGTGCGCGTCCGAAACTCCCCCGGACCCGACCCGGATAGTCGTTACCGATGGGTCCCGATCATCTCCAAACATCTATAAAACATCTTCGTTTTATTCATTGGACCCCCTAGCCTATTTTTTCACATCCATCCGATTACGATCGGAGGGGCTAGATAGCCCCTACCCAATTCTTACTTGCTATATATAGCAGATGAAACCCTACCTAAACTAGACCAACCCTAAAACCTAGGGAGCCTGTCTGGTCGCGCCGCCGCCGCCTCCCACCTCGGGATCCCTCCAAATCCCATCTGCCCAATCCTCTCGCGCAGCCCACTTCTAGCCAACCAACCCATGCAGCGCCCACCGTCGATCTGGACCGTCTGATCCAGATCTAATGGCCCTCATCGTCCCAGTTCATCCCACCGAGGCCCTGGATCCAGCTGCCCCGCAAGGCCTGAGCGCCTCGTTCCCTCCTCACGTGCCTCGATCCAGTATGGATCGGAAGCAGCACCGTCCTGCGCCAGCCTCCATAGTGCCATCCTCCCCGGCAACCTCGACGTTGAGCTCTAGTAGGAACTACTTCACGCGCCCCTATGCTTGTGAGCGTACGAGGCTGCACCCTCCTTCTCGTCCAGCCCTCCACCTCGCCGGACTAGTAGATGAGCCTCGCACCGCCCCTACCTTCCCTTTCTTCCTCTCCCGTTTCTCTCTTCTCTCTTTCTCAATGCTATCTCTCTCTGTTGTAATAGGGAATCGAGCCGCCTTGTTTGTCGCCCTTGTTCCCCCCCCCCCAGGAGACCGACTGCAGCATCCTCGACCCGGATCCACGCTGTCGCCTTGCTCCGCCCTTGCCTTCGTCCTGTCGCGCCCGGATCCGCACCTTCCTTCGTTCCCTGCAACGCCGTGTCACCGGAGCAGGAGCTCCATCCGCCGTCGTGCCAAGTTCCGCTCCTGCCTCTGTTTGAGAGGAGGATGCTGCCCGGTCGCTCGCACTGACCGCGACCTACCCATCTCCTTCGCCTCTTAGGCCACCAATGACCTCCCCAATCCGGCCTGCTTGGGCCTCCTCCACCGACCGGGCCAAGAGCCCATGGTGAGGCCACCCCGCCGATGCCCCTTTATTTTTTTTCCTCCTGTTGGCCCAACAAGATTCGGCCCAATGCGTGTTTTTTCCTCTGGATGAATTTAGCTTTTATCCAGGATTTACAGACTTGCAGAAAAACCCTCATACTTCATGCATCTAATAACTCCAGAACCGTGTATTATATGTACATAATTTATACATGTAAAATGCTTAGAATTTCATCTAGTTTCATAATATCCAACTTTCATCCATGTTTAAAATGTCTAACTTGTTGTTTTCTTTAATTTGCATAAATGCCATGTTAAAATGATTTATTTCATAACTAATTGACCGTAGCTCCGAATTTAATAAACTTTATATGTAAATGGGGTAGAAAAATGCCTAGTTTAACATGGTGCACTTTATTTTCATGTTTAACAACAATAAAATATGGTCTAGGGCAGAACTGTACCAAATTCGAATATTGCTCATGAGGATTTTCCGGAATTGTTGTTTGTTGTTTCCGGCCTCATTTAAACTTGCCTAAATAGTTAGTTTTATTATGCTTCACCCCTTGCCATGTTTAATAACATTTAATATTGTTGGGTACATAACTGAGAGAGAACTAAATAATTGATGTTGTGTTTCAGCAATATGCAACTCGTTGGATATTGAGCTTCACTTAATTTGTAGTACTGTTTGTGCACCTTGTCATGCCATGCATATTTAAATTGGACATGCATCATACTTGTTTGTGCATCAAGCCATGTTTATGCTTGTGCATTTTTACCATGTTGTTTGCTTCTTTCCGGTGTTGCTTCTTAGTTCCGGCAACATTGCGATTGTGAGGATCCGTTCGACTACGTTGGTTCATCTACTTCATGGATTTGGTCTTCTTCCTAGCGGAATCTCAGGCAAGATGACCATTACCCTCGATATCACTTCTATCTTTGCTTCCTAGTTGCTTCGTTCTATGGCTATGCTGCGCTACCTATCACTTGTTTACCATGCCTCCCATATTGCCTTGTCAAGCCTCTAACCCACCTTTCCTAGCAAACCGTTGTTTGGCTAAGTTACCGCTTTTGCTCAGCCCCTCTTATAGCGTTGTTAGTTGCAGGTGAAGTTGAAGATTGCTTCATGTTGGAACATGTTTATGTTGGGATATCACAATATCTCTTATTTAATTAATGCATCTATATACTTGGTAAAGGGTGGAAGGCTCAGCCTTATGCCTGGTGTTTTGTTCCGCTCTCGCCGCCCTAGTTTCCGTCATACCGGTGTTATGTTCCTTGATTTTGTGTTCCTTACGCGGTCAGGTTTATGGGAACCCTTGAAAATTTGCTTTGAATAAAACTCCTCCAACAAGGCCCAACATTGGTTTTCCATTTGCCTAACAACCTGTAACCCTCCCTCGGGGTCTGCAGCCTCGAGGGTCATCTTTATTTTAACCCCCCCCCCCGGGCCAGTGCTTCTCTATGTGTTGGTCCGAACTAGAGCCACTTGCAGCGCCACCTCGGGGAAACTTGAGGGTTGGTTTTAGCTATACGTAGTGTTCATCCGGTGTGCCCTGAGAACGAGATATGTGCAGCTCCTATCGGGATTTGTCGGCACAGTCAGGCGGTCTTGCTGGTCTTGTTTTACCATTGTTGAAATGTCTTGTAACCAGGATTCCGAGGCTGATCGGGTCTTCACGGGAGAAGGAATATCCTTCTCTGATCATGAGAGCTTGTGATGGGCTAAGTTGGGACACCCCTGCAAGGTATAAACTTTTGAAAGTTGTGCCCGCGGTTATGTGCCAGTTGGGAATTTGTTAATATCCGATTGTAGAGAACTTGACACTTGACTTAATTAAAATACATCAACCGTGTGTGTAGCCGTGATGGTCTCTTTTCGGTGGAGTCCGGGAAGTGAACACGGTCTTTGTGTTATTGTTGTGCGTAAGTAGTTTCAGGATCACTTCTTGATCACTTCTAGCTTCTCGACCGTTTGCGTTGCTTCTCTTCTCACTCTTATTTGCGTATGTTAGCCACCATATTTGATTAGTGCTTGCTGCAACTCCACCTCATTACCACTTCCTACCCATAAGATTAAATAGTCTTGATCTCGCGGGGTTTGAGATTGCTGAGTCCTCGTGACTCACTAGATACTACCAAAACAGTTGCAGGTGCCGACGATACCAGTGCAGGTGATGCAACCGAGCTCAGTTGGGAGTTCGATGAGGACCTTGGTCATTACTATGTTTTGTTTCTTGATGATCAGTAGTGGAGCCCAGTTGGGATGATCGGGGATCTAGCATTTGGGGTTATCTTCTTTTTTATTTGGATTAGTCCGTATTCGGACTATGTGTGTACTCTGAATGATGTATGATTTATTTAAGTACTTGTGGAGTGCCTATTGTAAGCCAACTCTTTATCCCTTTCTTGTTCATTACATGGGATTGTGTGAAGATGACCCTTCTTGCGACAAAACCACAATGCGGTTATGCCTCTAAGTCGTGCTTCAACACGTGGGAGATATAGCCGCATCATGGGTGTTACACTTCTGGTCACGCTTGCATAAGCTAGTGGTGAAGACATGATACTGCCCATTGTTCAACTGCTTCGGGTGGCTCTGATAACCCGACTGTTGCTGATTTCCCTGATTATTCTTCTGGTTGTAACCATCCTAGTTGTTTTGATTGCTCGGATTACCTTGGAATCCCGAGCTTGAACCACCTCCACCATAACCCGGTCAGTGGAAACCGGATCCTGAACCGCCGCCCGGTCCTTGACCATCTTGGTAAAAATTCGAATCTTTGAACTCCTTCATGATGAGGCAATCTTTCCAGAGGTGTTCGGACGACCTTTCCTTCGTTGTGTGTCTTGGGCAGGGCTGGTTTAATAGATGCCCAAGATTGATGCCTGACGGTCCGGTCTGTGGGGGCGGTTTATCCTTATGGCGCTGACTATTATTCTACGCATTGGTGTTAGACAAAAAGTCAAAATTATTCTCGGCCTTGCGCTTACCATTGCCTCCTTGACTTGCCGGATTAAGCTACTGCCCCTTGGTGTTGCTGCTCCTCTTTCCCTTCCCCGGCTTTTCATCATCAGACTCGCGGTCCTTGGTACCATCAGAGTCAGCGTACTTAACCAAGGCCGCCATTAGTGTCCCCATGTCATTACAATGACGTTTAAGCCACCCCAGTTTCTGCTTCAGGGGCTTGAAACAATAATTGCCTTCTAACATCAAGACCGCTGAATCGGCATTGATACGATCCGACGAGTGCAGAATCGCTGAGACCCGGCGCACCCAATGAGTTGTCGATTCACCTTCTTCTTGGACACATGAGTCTAAGTCCACAATTGACATGGGCTGCTCGCATGTGTCTTTAAAATTCTAGATAAACCGGGCCTTTAACTCGGCCCATGATCCGATGGAGTTAGCTGGGAGCTCCTTTAACCAAGTCCGGGCCGTCCCTTCCATCATCAGGGGGAAATACTTAGCACACGCAGCTTCACTAACATCCAGCAATTCCATGGCCATCTAATAACTCTCAATCCACGCCTCAGGAGATAAATCAGCTGTTTAGTTAGGCACCTTGCGAGGACCCTTGAAATCCTTGGGAAAACGCTCATCGCGTAAGGCCGGGCACTAAACACGGTACACCCAAATTTCTAAAGGTCACACCTGGCTCCACTGAAGTTGTTGCACGAACCGGCATAGGCTGACATGCCGCATACTGCGCAGCTAACTCGGCTTCTCGGCGCGCTCTGCCCTGGTCCACTATGTTCTGAGCATCAGCTCCCCTCCTACCGGGTGAGGCCCATGGGGCGGATTATGGTTCCGCCCACTGCTTGACACGACCGGTTCTTCAATATGCGTGCTATAACTCCGGCTCGGGCGAGGTGTGGAATGAATCATGTCTCGACTATACGAATAAGCCTGCTGCTGAACCAAAGCCATTTGAAGGAGATCTCTGGCCTGCCATATCTCAATCACTGCTGGAGACTCGCCATCCATTGGAATATCTGCCAATCGCAACACCGCAGTGATCATGTTATCCGAAGGGGTAGAAAAATGACCCGATGGTTCTGTCGAGGCGGGTCTGTCGTCCATGGCTGATCTGGCGCTCCTGTCCCAGGTGCTTCAACCCGGTTTACCGCTGGCAGGTTACTGGTTCCCGCTCCTGGCGTGTTAAAGAGATTCCTTGCTTCATAAACCGGTTGTAGATGAGACCGATGCCTCTTCCTCATCACGTCGTTTGAAGCATTCTGATCCAGCAGGAGCCGGTAAGATTCCGACTGAATCCGCTGTGCCTGAGCATCCAAAGCGGCCTGCTCCTCAGCCATCTTGGCTTCCTCAGCCGCCATGTCCTCCTTGGCCTGAGCTATCCGATCTCGCAGTTTCGTGACCTTTGTGTTATGTTGATCTCGATTATCCGGGTTAACCTCTGTGGTCAACAATTTCGTCATGGCGTCCAATAAACCAGACAAGACTTGAGTCGGCGGGCGCGCAAGGCCTCTTGCCCCGGCTGCCATTGCCGTTGCCGATCCGAAAATTATTACCACCGCAGCTGAGGAGTGCTGCGCGGGCTGTGTACCGGCCATGAAGATCGCAACCCGGTTTGGGAGTTCTAGGGGGTCCGGAATACTATCGCCATCGGAACAACCCCCAAACCGGCCATTTGGCAGTTGGTACAGTGACTCGGTCTCACTCGTGGATGATTCGCCATCTGAATAGATGACCGTTTCACTGTCAGATACCGGTTCAGATTCTGCACCATTGATGAATCCTACGAAAGCACGCTTCATGGCGGGTTGAACTCGGGCGGGTCTTGCACGCTGAGCCGTATCGATGAGGTCCGCACAGATGTCCGGCTTAGGGCCCGGTTCACCGATCTTGCCAATGAAGACATGAATTTCTCCGAAGGGGACCGTGTACCCGTACTCGATTGAGCCGGCGTCAGGGCCCCAGCCTGCATCGTCGATGTAGAGCTTGCCGCGATGACTCTTGGTCATCCGGCCCACTGCGTATCCCTTGAGTCCTTTGAAATTGCCCTCTAATAACTTGATACCATCGTGTGATAGCCCCACGGTGGGCGCCAACTGTCGTGGAATTGTCACGTCAGATGTCCTAGTGTGAGGACTCGTGGAGCCATCGCAACGAGATTAGCTTAAAGGGGTTAAACCGGACAAAGGACATGGGGAGTTTATATTGGGTCGGCCCCTTGCGGTGAAGGTAAAAGCCTATGATCCAGTTGAGGTGGAATTGCTAGGGTTTCGATAACCAGGGAGCGAATACGCGTAACCTGGCTCTCGAGTTGTTATTTCTTGTCCCCAAACCGCCGCCAGGTCGTCCCTTTATATACATAGGTTGACGTCTGTCGGTCTACAGAATCCCGAGGCTGATACATAAACATGTCCGGCACGGTATCTATTCTTTCCTACCTTACATTACAAGTTACACGCCTATGGCGGTTTATGTCCATGGGCCCTACCCTGCCTCTGGGCTTTGGGCTTCCTTGTTAAGTTTCCTTCATAAGTTGCCGTATTCTATAACTTCATCGGCTTCAATATTGGTAACCTCTCTGAGAATAAACCGGCCCCTCCTGGGTGGTTTATACCCACCAGTTATATCCCCAACACCATTCAAACAGGGAAAATGTACTCAAATTTAGTCCATATGCTAGACAACACGAATTGTTTTTTTATTGTTGAGGGAACTGCAAATTGATTTGGTATTATATACGTTATGTTTGTTACCCCAATTTTTTTATTTTTTTTGTTGTTGTATTTGAATGCATTTCTAGTAATATAGTAAAACATGACATGGCTCTCTCTCTAGTGATGAGGTGTGAATTGTCTTTTTTTGTACACGTTAAGCTTGTTCTCCCGAAATTTCAAGCCGCACCTTGTTCTGCCGAAGTTCAAGCTAGCATCTCTGTCTATCGTGCTGCAAAACTCCCGCCTCTTCAACCCGTGCCTTGTTACCCCGAAATATTTAAGATATATCTTTGTCTCGTTGTGCTTCAAAAACTCCCTCCATCTCAACCCGCGCCTTGCTACCCCAAAATTACAACGCGCACGGAAACTCCCACCTCCTGCGAAAACCTGAAATGCAAAATGCACGTGATACCCCTGAACTGAAAGAACCGCCTAGCTCAAATCGATGGGGGGGTACTTTCGTAACTTACCCCATATTTCGGACAAGCACGTCCCTAAGCCATGGTTCCCCCTCCCATACCATCCGCCCACCCATTCATACACCGAGGCCACGAAAACCCGCGAAACCCCACACCCTCCTTTGTCCGCCACCCAGCCGGAGCCTCTTCCCTGACGACGTCGTCCATGGTAACACCTCGACATCCCTCACCCATTGCACTGATGAGGATCCGTCGTTGATCTCGTCGTCCTACCGGTTCTGCCACCCTGTCCTCCACCTCCAAGGAGCTGGCCTAATGTTCCCCTTGTATTTCGTGCCACCTCCATTCCCACACTGTCGTCTTCACCTGCACCACTGGAAGAGCAGCATCGTCACCAATTCCTCATATGAAGCTGAGGCCTAATCGACACCACCAAAGAGGTTCTACACTAATCGTCGTATTTTCTGCTTGATTCGATCTCAAGGTGCTGCCGGCGCTCGGTCCTGAGCCGACATGGCGCAGCTCCATCCATCACAGCATCGCCGGCCACTTCCTCCGCGACATCGCTCCATCGGTGGTGACGTCCACATCAGTAGGATCTGCTGCTGCTTTCGCTCTCGCTCGCACTGCTGCTCTACTCTTGCTCTCGGTCCCTTGCCTGGTCTGCTCTTGCTCTTGCTTGCGTTGCTGCTCTCGCTCTTGCTCTTGCTTGCGTTGCTGCTCTCGCTCTTGCTCTTTCTTGCGTTGTTGCTCTACTCTTGCAGGCGCTGCTGCGGCACGAGCAGCAGATCTTGCTCTCCCTCGAGCCCCTACAGCTGCTACACGATCAGCTACCCCAGCTCTCGCATGCAATCCTACTCCGGGCACTGCTGCTGCTACTGCTTTTCTACTACTAGTGCGTTCAGTTTCGACAGTAAAATTCAGTTTTGATAGCAAAATTCAGTTTCGACAGTTAAATTCAGTTTCAACGGTTACATTCAGTTTCGACAGTTAAGTTCAGAGATGAGCGCCTGATGTATTTTACATCTAGTACTTTGTGGTTATGTATTTTACGTCGTCTATTGGAGATGCTATTAGAATTCCACTCAGGTTAATATTGTCTCTCTTGTCCTGCTTCAACCTCGCCGTTGTACAACTCATCGGAGCTGCTCCAATGACAAAACCCTCCATCACAGCGGAGCAATACCCTGTGCTCCATCTCCATATGCCTAAGATCTTCTTCCCCTCCTCCGACAGCCAAATCATCCGGAGCATCCCCACCGACCAACCCAATCAAGCTGAGATCGACATGGCTTTGCCAAAGAGGTTGTACACTTGTTGCATCGCTTTTTTACTCTAGATGTTATATATATTGTCCACTAAGCACACGTAGTAACGTGAAATACGATTGGCCTCTCCCACTATATGACAAGCAGTGAGGTACCAGGAAACTTAGCTATCCGTGGTGGACTCTCATGAACGCCATCATTATTTATCTCTGCGCGTTTGAGCTGTGCATTTTTAGATGAGCCTGGGAGTTGAGCTAGTAGGGTAGTGGCCTGGGTCCAAAGTAGTATAAGTAGCACAAAAACGTTTTTTGGGTGTAGGCTTTTCCCTGCTCAAGCTTGCCAACTAGAATTGCCAGTGCTTGAAAGGAAAAGTGAAGGAAAAACATAGAAATTGGAAAGTTTCCTATGTTACTCTATTCATGCATTTGGTTCAAAGGAATGGAGCAAAGGAAAACAGTAGGATTTGTTCCTTTAGTGTCTCCATGAAAGAAAAACCGTAGGAATTTTAATATCCACTTGTCCTCCTTTTCAAAATCCTATTAATGAAGAACAAGACTAAGAGATAGTAGCATAATAGCATTATAATCGTATATTTTCTTGTGGTTTGACTTAATCTCACCATGCTTCTTTGCATCATGTGATCTTCCAATTCTTGTGAACCAAACACCCAGATTGACAAAAATTCTGTTTTTTTAATTCTCTGTTTTGCACGTGCATTCCTATCCTATTCCTGTGTATATCCTATCCCTGCATTGTTAGAATCCTCAAATTCAAACAAGCCCTCACAATTATTTCTATTACAGATATGTGTCAAAGAAAACCTTATTTCGTTTGTCCCACTCTTGCTGCGCTGTGTTCCACCCCAGCTCAGCTGCTCCAATGATGGAAGGGTTCACCACAGCAGGGATCCACCCCCCGGACTGTCTTTCGCCACCTCAGATCTTCTTCCCCACCAACGGCAGCCACGACAACTACATTACCATCATCAACTGAGTAGATGACCTTGAGGACTACATGGGTCCGCAAGAGAGGTCACACTCTTTCATGTCTGCTTACATTATGCATCACTTAATATGATGACCTGCTACTTTATCGTCATGTTCACTGATTAGACTCCGAGTCAGGTCCAAACTAATGCTCAAACTTGAGTTTTTAAATGATTGTGGTGTACATATTGGGGTAGTAATCAATACTATATGTCTACTATCTGGTTAATCTCGGGTGTCTACTATGAGTTTCGTGTTGGGTGGAAACAAACATTAAAGGAGCCATTATTTGTATTTTTTTAACTAAAGCTATTATTTGCCTACTATCATTGGTTTTGGATCTATTCACAGTTAGCTACAATCACTCTGGATTTGTGCATGCACTCCTTACATAATCTCACTATGTTTTATTCCTATGCATGTCAGTTATTGTACACAATGGTACTGAACATGTAGAGCAAAATAGGTGAGCTTTGCGTGGCAATAAAATTTCATGCAGACGTCGATCCATGGTCAGTGAAAAAGCAACCTCATCCCCCCATTCTAGATTGTAATCAAGAGGAAGATAACATTTTAGAGGGAGTAGACCACTCCTATTTACCCCCTCAGGTCTTTTGCTCTAACTTGGTATGCAGATGTTGGTCATATCATGCATATGGTGCCTTGCATTGCTTACTTTATACATAAAATATGTCATCTGCTTAGTTTAGACATGCATTGTGTCAATGCCATCTGTTTAGTTTCTATATCATATATGTGAATCATGCAATGCCATCTTGTTTAGCCAGGCATCATATATGTGAATTTTACAATGCCACCCTAGTTAGCCAGTCATTTTATATGTGAATTATATCATGTCACCATTTTTTATTACGCATTAAATTTGTCAACAATTTTAGTACATTCAATTACTCTTCATGTGCATCAGCCATTTGACACGGTCATGAAAAAAATCTAGAGTGGAAACAAGGTCTCTAGAACAAACAATGCTATCTGATGAAGCGCATGTCTTGTTGGTTGCGGATAGCTCCTCGGAAGAGGATTCAGAGATAGATGACCAGTCCTATCCCCCCCCCCCCGATGTGCATGCTCTAACTTGGCAGGGTTATATTGCTCATATTGTGCATATGGTGTCTTGCATTGGCATGTCATTTGCTTAGTTCAGACATGCTTTGTGTGAATGCCACATGTTTAGTGTCTAATTACCATGTATGTGAATTTTGCAATGCCATCTTGCTGCAAGACATTATATATGTGAATTATGCAATACTATCTTGTTGCAAGGCATTATGTATGTGAATTATGCAATGCCATGCTATTTAGCCAAGCATCATATTTGTGAATTATATCATGCCGACAATGTTTCCAGTGGGAGTTTCCGGCCTTTTTTGTATTACTCATTGCATTTGTCGACAATGTTTGTATATTCAACTGCTCTTCCTGTGCATCAGCCATTTGAATTGGTGATGGAGAAATATGGAGTGAAAACAAGGTCTTTAGAGCAGACAGTGCTACCTGCTGAAGCAGATATCTTGCTGGTCACAGATAGCTCCTCAGAGGAGGATTCAGAGGTAGATGACAAGTCCTATTATCCTCCTGAGGTGTATGCTCAAACTTGGCAGGGCTATATTACTCATATCATGCATATGTTGTCTTGCAATGCTTACTTTTTACATCATATACACAATATTGAATGCCATCTCCTGACTTGACACATCATATATGTGATTGCCCTCTACTCACTTGCTTAGTATATAAATCATATATTTGAATTATATCATGCAATGATGTTTACATAGACAGCATGTATCTTAATTATGGCATGCCAACCCATTTTCTAAAGACATAACATAGTTATATCATCTCATCATGTTTATATAGTCATTGTTTTTGAATTATGTCATTCTATCCGTGAATTATATCATGCCATCATGTTTCCATCGACGGCATGTTTGTGAATTATGGCATGCCAACCACTTTAATAGACACATTGTAAAGTTATATCATGTCATCTTGTTTACATAGTCATCATATTTTAAGGTATGTCATTCTATCCTGTTTAGTTAGTCATCATACACGTGAAATTGTGTCATGCTATCCTATTTAATTAGCCATCATATATGTGAAATTATGTCATGCTATTCTGTTTGGTTAGACAACATAAATGTGAATTATTTCATGCCCTATTTTCTTCCCTACTATCCATTGCACCTGTCTATCTTACAATACGTGTGCATTCAATTACTTTTTTTGTTTATTAGCCATTTGAATTGGAGGTGGTGATGGCAGAATCTTTGGGAGTAAAAACACGGTCTTCAGAAAACTTCGTGCTACCTGTCGATGCTGATAGAACCACAGTTGTACTTGCCCAAGAACCAGCCCCACCACACATAACCCAGAATCACGCAGATTGTACCCCTACCCAGTTGGACAGAGAACCAGCTACACCCATTCTAACTCCAACCCCATGTGACAGCCCGTTTTTTGGCCCTTTTCTTTTTCTTTTTGCTTCATTTGATTTTTGCCCTGATATTAATTTTGGAGTGGTTCTGTGGCCTTGCCACTTGGGAAATCATCCTCATTCCTTCTCCCAAGTGGTAACCCATGCTCAAACTCATCCCAATACCATGCCATTTCCATCCTATCCCAAATCACAATATTCTTTTATTGGGAATATTCCTTTTCTATTAAAGGAATAACCTCATTTACCCTAGGTTGTGAAGCAACCTATATTTCTATTCATCCAAAAATTCCCAAATAATTCTCATAAATTGTTTGGGTCATATCTTGCTCAATTGTGACCAAATCCTTCCTTACCATGTTCAAAAATAATTCCCCAATATTCATTCTTCCATTATGTCCTGAATTGCATTTTGTGAAGGAAGTGCCATTTATCCTATCTTGTTTGCTCCCAAACCTTTTGGGAATCCTTTGATGTCTAGATCATTGCCTCATGACAAAATTCAACTTCATTTCCCCAGCCAATCATCCTTAGTGATTTTTCAAAGTTTTTGTCAAACATAAGCCATTGTGAAGGAAGTACTAGCTAGGAGTATCCAAATGATTTAAAATTTTGCATGCCTCTTCATGCACTCATATCATTACCCTCCTCCAATTGCCTGCTCCATCCAATCATCAATGTGAGCACAACTTAAAATCTTTGTTTCTGGCAATATTTTCAGGTTGTGAAGCAGGTATATTTTATGTTGCTTCATTAATTCTGAGAACTTACCAGATCATGCTCCTATCCATATAACATCTCTCCACCAAATTTGGGACCATTTCATCAAGCCATTTTATCACCAATATTATTGCAAGGTTTTGGATAGAGAGGATGTTTGTGAAGGAAGTACCATTTTGGCAAGTCCATTTGGTATGAAATTTTTCCAGCATCTTCATATGGCCAAATAACCCTGCCTTGCCAAGTTGAAGCTTGAGTGGCTTTTCTATGTGAGTGCATCATCCAAATCTCATTTTTTGACCAATTATGCAGTTACAAAGCAACTATGTTCACTACAAAAAAAGACACATCCGTGAAATTTTGGGCCGAACGAAAAAAAATTATGTCATACTTATGACACTTCTATGACGATAATTGTGACAAAACCCGGTATCATCATAGATGTGGTGGGATCCTACTTCTATGACAAAAAATTATGACAGAAAATGGGCTTTTCGTCCTGGGCGGGCCGGAGACGCAGTTGCATGACATTCTTTGGGCCGTCCATGACGGAAAAAGCCGTGGTAGAAGTGAGGGCGAGGAAAATTTCAGGGAGTTCCCAGTTACGGTGGGTGGTTGGGGGCTGAGCGATGCACGTTTCTCTCGTAACATACACGCATGTGTGCGAGGCGTTGGGCTCTAACTGAACCCGAGCGAGGCACCGCCTAACTGAACCCGAGCGATTGCACTGCAGGCTACGCGTTACTGAACCCGAGCGATCGAGTGATTCCTTCGCTACTGCTGCTAACTGAAGCCGATCGATGCTGCCTCTAGATGAACAGTGAGTGCTGCAGGGGGGTTTGGATGAACAGTGAGCGTTACGGGGGGGGTTGGATGAACAGTGAGCGGTGGGGGTGGATGAAAAGGACCTCGTGGCATTGCCTCTGGATGAACAGGACCCCGATCGATCAAGACGGTTGGGGCTTGATGAATAGGACGACCCCGTGGAGGGCTGGATGAACAGTAGACGGTGGAGGGGTGGATGAACGGTAGCTGTCGGATTTCGGGTTCCGGCAGACCCTCTAGATTCAAACACTGGGGTGCGCGCGGAGGTTTCGCCCACTACCTACCTGCACCTCACCGCCTCGCTATGATCTAGCTATGAAAAGAACAACACAAGAGACACAGAGTTTATACTGGTTCACGCCACCATTGTGGTGTAATACCCTACTCCAGTGTGTGGTGTTGTGGATTGCCTCTTGGGCTGATGATGAACAATACAAGGAAGAACAGCCTCGCGAGGGGAGGGGTTCTTGCGTTGGTGGTTCTGGCTAAGGTTCGATTCGTCGATCCCCTGCCTTGAGAGTGGCTAGTCCTATTTGTAGGAAAAGGCCCTGGGCCTCTTCCCAAATATTGAGCGGGAAGGGCGCCAACAATTGGCCATTTTGAAGGGGAACATCTAGTACACTTATCCTGACTAAAGTTGGTCCTCGCCTGTCAAAGGCTCTGGTGGTGACGCCTTCCTAGGCTCCACGATGACTTCCTTCCTGCCGTTGCGATGGTCTTGGTCTTGTTGCACCGAAATGGATGCCTTTGCTTGATGCTCTCGCCTACGCTTGCTCCCTTTGCACCAAAGAGAAAAGAGAGGACACTGCGCGGGCTGGCGCCCGCCTGGCGCCCTTGGTCGTCATGGCTTACGTCATGGGCACCTCGTGAGGTGCCCCGCCTTAATCTCTCCGCCTCCTCGCGAGCCAGCCTGACGAGGCCGTGCCTGAGGAAGCTTCCTGTCGTCCACCCCATGAGGATTGGCCCCTTGCGAGGGTCTTGAGCTCCTGCTGATGAAGATGGGCCGTGCTGGGCCGCCCGTTGAGCCACGCCGTAGGCCGCAGGCAGGCAAGTCTAGGGACCCCCGTTCCCAGAACACCGACGGTAGCCCCCAGGCCCAAGGCGCGCCCGGACTTGGCTGAGCAGAGAAGCGAAGGGGCAAGTGCAAAGCGCCGCGGGCCCTAACAGCCTGCGGCCTTGGGCGCCGCGTGGCGGTTGATTGGACGTAGGTGGCTCCGCTCCCCCACGACGCCTCGGCAACTGCGCGAACTGACAAGTCCCTGCATGCAAAGCGGGTCATGATTACCTGTGATCGTGGAGGCCGGCGGTTCGCCTTCTCTGGCTATAAGTACGGGACGGCGCCTGCCCTTCCGGTCCATCCCGTCTTGCTTCTCTTTCTTCTTCATGGCTCCGCCCAAGAGGTTATCGGCCGTGGAGAAAGGGAAGGCCCGCCAGGCGGGGCCTGACCCTCCCCTGCCAAGGTGCGGTCGAGGCCGTCCCCGCAAACACCCTGCGACTCCCACGGTGGCTCCTCGCGACCGTGGAGGTGATCTCCCACGTGGTGACGGGCGGCAGGCCGCCACTTGGGGGCGCGCTATGGCCGTGCGACCCCCTAGGCCTCGCTCCCACTCGGCAGAGGTTCTGCCGGAGTTCGTTGTGTGGTCAGTGGAATCGGCCAGCACCCGGCTCCAACTTCCTCGCTCCCTCCTAGGTGAGCTTCCGGCTGGCGCCCCGGGCGGCCTCTGGCTTTAAGCGGACGGTTGCTGCAGCCGAGCCTCCTGGGCTTCGCTGGAGGTCTCTGCAGCCGGGAGCCTGGCCCTGACCCGCGGCTGGCAAACGTTTGCCCGCGCGTGTGCTCTGAGCCGGCGGTGCACCCTACACTTCAAGTTCGATGGCGATGCTACCCTCTACGTGAAGGTGTTCGAGGAAGGTGGTCGCCGCGCTGGGTGCTGCCCTGAGAACGACGATCATGGCCGTGGGTCCAGCCCCAGCGATGATGAAGACGACAGCGCGCGCGTGGTCAGCGGCGCTCGTGGTTCATCGAGCTTCGACGACACTTCTTCGGGCAGTGGCTCCTCCAGTGGTGGCCGCGATCAGCCTCCGTGCCGCCGCGCCTGCCTGGAGGGAGGTAGCGGGTCCGCCCGCCGTCGCGCCTCGGTGAAGCACGAGATGGAGTCCTCCTGAGCTCCGGAGGCAGTTCGAGTCTCCGCCGCGAGTTGGTGTCGGGCGAGTCGCGCCTGTTTTGTTATTTTTTCTTTTCCTACACAAAGAGACAGTAGTGTAGGGCCCCGCGAGGGTGTGCTTGGACTATTGATGTTAATTATCTTACTGCTTCCGCTATTCCGGTATTGTGCCTTTGTGCTGCACGTAGAAATTACTTAGCTCGGGGGTAGGCCTGTCGTGACCTTTGCTTCCCGAGGCCGAGGACTCATCGAACGCTTCGAGTCCTACGAGGGTTAGTCTGAAGAGGTAGCTCCCGGCCTCAGCTGCGGAGGCGACCGACCCAGGTCCTGTGTTCGTGTCACAGTGCCCGTGGGGCACAGACTGGAGGGGTGCTCCTGTAGTGGACCCGGGTAGGGAAGCCTTGAACGATAAGGGCGGAAAACACTCGTGAGGGTGCCCGCGTTGCTCCCTCGTGAGACTTGCGCGAGAGAAATCGGGGCAGGGGAGCGAAAAAGGCAAAGAGTCACAAGTAGGGCTGGAATTCGAGTCGAGTCGAGCCAGCTCGGCTCGACTCGCTAGAGCTCGTTTCATTAACGAGCTAGCTCGACTGGACTCGTTACTATAACGAGCTCAAACCCAAGATTGGCTCGACTCGTATAACTCGCGAACTGACTCGTTTAGCTTGTTAAGCTCGTTTAAGATATAAACATAAAGCCCTCAAATATGATAAAAATGATTATGTATATATTAAACATATATATCACTAAACAATTGTGATTTTCTTATAACACATGAGTCTCCTAGGAGGCTAGGCCTTCAACTGCTCGGCCTTGGGTTGTGCGCCCGGGACGTAGGTTGTTTAGTGGCTGACCTTTTTTTGTATTGGGAGTGGCTGATCTATTGTATCGAGCCTATAGAGTTACACGAGTACTGGTGAGATTGGCTCATTTAACTTGGTTTATAAACGATCTTAAACTAAAGCTCGGCTCGACTCGTTATTCTTCGAGTTCGAGTCGATTCGAGCCGAGTCACGAGCTACTTGTTTAGCTCGCGACTTTCGAGCTTTTTTTCCAGCCCTAGTCACAAGCCAAAGACAACAACAACTTCAATAAAACCTCGAACAGGGACAAACAAGCCAACTGCAGAAAGCAAATGAGAAAAGCCGCGTCCGGCACCTAATCTAGTCTTTGACGTCTTCTCACCAGCGCGGAGCTAAGTGCTGCCACTGGCGTGGGAGGGAGCCCCAGGGCCTGAGGCCGGCGCTCCTGAGACTCCGGGGCGTGTACAGCCCCAACTCATTATTACGTGAGAGTGTCACGGGGGCGAGCTTCACAGGCATTGGCCTTCTTCACAGGCTCCGGGCCTTTCTCGGGAAGATAAACTTCACAGGCGTTTGCCTTCTTCACAGGCTCTGGGCCTTTTCCAAAACGCAACATTTTCATAGGCGTTCGCCTTCTTCACAAGCTCTGGGCCTTTTCCAAAACGCAACAGCTTCACAGGCGTTCGCCTTCTTCACAGGCTCTGGGCCTTTTGCAAAGCGCAACAGCTTCACAGGCGTTCGCGTTGTTCACAGGCTCTGGGCCTTTTCCAAAACGCAACAGCTTCACAGGCGTTCGCCTTCTTCACAGGCTCTGGGCCTTTTCCAAAACACAACAGCTTCACAGGCGTTCGCCTTCTTCACAGGCTCTGGGCCTTTTCAAGGGTAAAATCTCCGGAGGTGCTGGATGTTCCACACATTCTGGATGGGTACCCCCTCCTGAGTCTCCAAGTGCGCGGAGCCGGGCCTGGAAACATGAACAACCTTGAACGGGCCCTCCCACATGGGAGAGAGCTTATGCAGTCCCTCCCTGGAGAGAACCCGCCTGAGCATGAGGTCCCCTACCTCGAGAGTTCTGGGGCGGATGTTGTGGCAGTGGTATCACCGCAGCGCTTGTTGGTATCTTGCTGCTCGAAGTGCAGGTTCCCGACGACGCTCCTCCCCCAGCACGAGGCCCGTCCCTCGCATGGCATCCTGCTGCGCCTCGTCGAACGCCAGGACCCGTGCGGAATGACGTTTGACCTCGTGAGGGACGACCGCTTCAGCTCCATAGAACAGGAAGAATGGGGTCTCGCCAGTTGGCTTGGTCGCGGTCGTGCGGATGGACCACAACACGGACTGAAGCTCGTCGTACAAACCTCGGCCACAGGCCTCCAACTTCTTCTTGAATGTCCTGGTCTTGAGGCCTCTCAGGACCTCCACATTAGCCCGCTCGGCCTGACCGTTGCTTCGGGGGTGCGCCATTGAAGCATAGCATATCTACATTCCAAGGTTAGCACAGTATATTTTGAAGAGGTTACTAGTGAACTGGGAACCGTTGTCGGTGATGATGCGGTTCGGCGCCCTGAACCGGCTCACGATGCCCTTGATGAACTTGACTGCAGAACTTGCGGGGATGGTGCGGACGGCTTCCACTTCAGCCCACTTAGTGAACTTGTCCACGGCAACGTAGAGGTAGCGATAGCCCCCTGGCGCCCGAGGAAATGGGCCCAGGATATCCAGCCCCCAGACTGCGAATGGCCATGAGAGGGGTATAGTTTGCAGACCTCCAGCCGGCTGATGTATCTGCTTGGCATGGAATTGGCAGGCCTCACAAGCCTTCACCAGTTCGATGGCATCATTGAGTGCAGTGGGCCAATAGAATCCGCTGCGGAACGCCTTGCCAATGAGGGTCTACGACGATGAATGATGCCCACAGTCTCCACCGTGTATGTCCGCCAGCAGTTCCTTCCCTTCCTCCCTGGAGATGCAGCGCAGGGACACATCATTCGGTCGCCTCCGGTAGAGCTCTCCATCCCTAATGTAGTATGTTGTGGCCTGCCGCGCCACTCGCTCTGCTTCCTCCTCCTTCTCTGGCAAGGTCCCTTGCATCAAATAGCTCCGGAGCTCCGTGATCCAGCACCCCTCCTGAGTTTCCGTCGTCAAGAGCAGACACGCCCCTGAGGCCGGGCCGCAGACCGGGGCTCCCGAGGCTGGCGGCTGGGGGAGCTCCTCCCGAGGCTGCACCGCGCTTGACAACGATGGTGTGGCCGAGGGCTTGAAGAGCCGCTCCTCGAAGACGCTAGGCTCCTGAGGTAGCCGCCTGGATGCATGTTTGGCAATGTCATCGGCCTCTTGATTGGTGCCACGGGGCACATGCTGCAACTCTAGCCCCCAGAACTGCTTCTCCATCCTACAGACCTCGCAAGGTAGGCTTCCATGTGCTCATCCCTCCACTCGTATACTTTGTTGGAGAAGTTGACGAGGAGTTGTGAATCGCCCTTGATGGTAAGGCGCTTCACTCCTAGGGCGGCCGCGGCCTTCAGGCCTGCTATTAAGCCTTCATATTCTACTATGTTGTTGGAGACCTTTTCTATGTGCTGGAAACAGAGCTGCACGGCGTAGTAGAGCTTGTCTTGAGTAGGAGATATAAGCACCGCACCAGCCCTCGCGCCGTGCCTGGAGAACGCCCCGTCAAAGTACATGACCCAACTGCCCGGTGCCTCACTTCCCGGGGAGAGGGATCGATCCCCATCAGCCTTGAGGCCTGGCGCCTCCATCAATGAGAGTCCTGGTGACGGCCACCTGGCAGATGGTGGGGGTGCACAGCATCGGGAGCGTGCCCGAGCAGGCTGAGTTGGAGGGGTGGTCCTCCGAGCTGAAGGCCAGATCAGCCTTGGGCGCCGACCGACCTGAGGGAGCCCCCTGCCACGTGGAGGCAGCGCTGACCTGGCGGACGAATGGCTTGACGTGGCGGCCCGAAGGTGGCGCCTGCGAGCCGCCCAGGAGGGCCGCGATGACCGGGGGCGCCGGCGCAGCGTGCTGGGCGAGGAAGAGGTTGCGTAGCTCTTCCCAAGGTGCCACGGAATCCACCGATAACTTGTCCGGCCACCGCACCTGTCGCAAGGCTGGGGCCAAGGCTCGGAGCCCCCTGGCCCCCGCACTAGCGCTAACGACCGGAGCAGGCGGCGCGCCGCTCATCGCAGGGTGAGTCACGGTGTCGGCTGAGAGCGGGTCGGCGGAAGGAAAAGCTCCGGCGCACCCCCTACCTGGTGCGCCAAATGTCGGATTTCGGGTTCCGGCAGACCCTCTGGATTCGAACACTCGGGTGCGTGCGGAGGTTTCGCCCACTACCTACCTGCACCTCACCGCCTCACTATGATCTAGCTACGAAAGGAACAACACAAGAGACACAGAGTTTATACTGGTTCACGCCACCATTGTGGTGTAATACCCTACTCTAGTGTGTGGTGTGGTGGATTGCCTCTTGGGCTGATGATGAACAATACAAGGAAGAACAGCCTCGCGAGAGGAGGGGTTCTTGCGTTGGTGGTTCTGGCTAAGGTTCGATTCGTCGATCCCCTGCCTTGAGAGTGGCTAGTCCTATTTGTAGGCAAAGGCACTGGGCCTCTTCCCAAATATTGAGCGGGAAGGGCGCCAACAATTGGCCATTTTGAAGGGGAACATCTAGTACACTTATCCTGACTAAAGTTGGTCCTCGCCTGTCAAAGGCTCTGGTGGTGACGCCTTCCTGGGCTCCACGATGACTTCCTTCCTGCCGTTGCGACGGTCTTGGTCTTATTGCACCGAAATGGATGCCTTTGCTTGATGCTCTCACCTGCGCTTGCTCCCTTTGCACCAAAGATGAAAGGGAGAACACTGCACGGGCTGGCACCCGCCTGGCGCCCCTGGTCGTCATGGCTTGCATCATGGGCACCTCGTGAGGTACCCCGCCTTAATCTCTCCGCCTCCTCACGAGCCAGCCTGACGACGCCGTGCCTGAGGAAGCTTCCTGTTGTCCACCCCGTGAGGCTTGGCCCCTCGCGAAGGTCTTGAGCTCGTGGTGATGAAGATGGGTCGTGCTGGGCCGCCCCTTGAGCCACGCCGCAGGCCGCAGGCAGGCAAGTCTGGGGACCCCCGTTCCCAGAACACCGACAGTAGCCCGTGGAGGGGTGGTTGAACAGGAGCCCGTGGAGAGGGGTGGTTGAACATGAGCCCGTGGAGAGGGGTGGTTGAACAGTAGCCAGTGGAGTAGCGCACGGTGGAGGCTGGATGAACATGAGCCCGTGGAGGCTGGAGGAGCTCGACGGTGGATGAACCGTAGCCCATGGAGGCTGGAGGAGGTCCACGGTGGAGATGAACAGTATCCCGTGGAGTCCCATTTTGCGGTACGCCACGCCCCTCCCAATGAACAGGACCCCCGTTTCGACCGTAGCGCTCCAGCACAAGTCCATTTCTTCTTTTTTGCGGTACGCCACACCCCTCCCGATCACAGGACCCCATTTCGACCGTAGGAGGTCCAACACAAGTTCGTTTCCTCCATTTTTCGGTACGCCAGACCCCTCCCGATGAATAGGATCCCGTTTCAAACATGGTTGGTCAAACACAAGGCCGTTTCCTTCGTTCTGTGGTACGACATGCCTCATTTCCATTGCCTGTTCCATCCAAGCCCTCCCAATGAACACGATGATGCATTCCGTTCCAACCCAGCCGGCTGGCTCCCCATGAACACGACGACGATGTTGTTTCTCTGTTCCGACCCAGCCATGTACACGAGCCCTGATCATACGTATATATGCGCGAGTAGGCGTTCGAGACCCCGCCCGTATGTATGTGTGTGGCCGTATTTTCTTTCTTGCACACTAGCCATTGTACGTACGTGTAATGTGCACGCCTCTACTATGACACGTGCGCGCCTCTACATCCACCAGTATGTACGTACATGTTCGCGACCAGAATGACAACGCTACGTATGCTTCGACCAGGTGGGTCCCGACTGTCAGGCACTTCCTTGCGTGCGAAGATGTAGATGGTGGGTCCCAGCAGTCAGGGGGGAGAATATTTTTTTTATTTTTTGCCCGGACGCACTTCCTTGCGTGCGAAGATGTAGCTGGTGGGTCCCAGCAGTCAGGGGGGTGAATCATTTTTTTCGGACGCACTCCCTTGCGTGCGAAGATGTAGCTGGTGGGTCCCAGCAGTCAGGGGGCAAACGTTTTTTTCGCGAAATACGGTGGCCCGTCCGGTGGGTCCCTACTGTCAGGTGGAGGAATCATTATTTTCTGCGTAATAAGGAGGCACTTCCTTGCTGCGGCCATGGACCCAGCTGTCAGCCTCTCCACGTATAGTCCACGTCCGATGGAAGTCGTTCCTTGACCATGTTGACCACGCTGCGCCGAGAGCACCAGGGCGGTGGACGATGGCGAGGCCTGGGAAGGGGATGACGTGGAGCCGGGGAAGACGCGCCAGTGGATGCCCACGTGTAGAGGAGTATGATGATTCACTCGTTCGGCTGCGGTGTGAGGCTGCCGTCGTCGCAGAATAACAGGGGGTGTGGGTGAGTAGAGGGATGTCCTGGCCAGCGGTGGGAGTAGTAGGGGCGATGAGGCCTCCGCGGCATCACAGCCGGCCATGGGAGGCAGGAGCATGCAACACGACCGGCGCTGCTTTGGGCGGCTGGAGCAAGAAGACCAGACGTTGAAGACGCACTACGGCCGTTGGAGGGACATCGTACGGTCACTAGAGCTAGAATCGTTCATATATTGACTAAAGTTGACAAAGGCCTCCGTCCCAGTCAACTTAGTAGGCCCACAAGTCAGCCTCCCACCAAGGTGGGTCCCAGCTAGCAGGGGGTATTCATTTTTTTGTGCATAATAAGGAGGCACTTCCGATGGGTCCGAGCTGACAGCGGGGGGAACATTTTTTCGCGAAATACGGTGGCCCGTCCAGTGGGTCCCAGCAGTCAGGGGGAAATGTTTTTTTCGCGAAATACTGGTGGCCCGTCCAGCGGGTCCCTGCTATGAGGTGGAGGTATAATTATTTCCTGCGTAATAAGGAGGCACTTCCTTGCGGTTGTCGTGGACCCATCTGTCAGCCTCTCCATGTACAGTACTGTTCCGATGGAAGTCAGTCGTTGACCACATTGACCACGCCGCACCGAGAGCACCACGGCAGTGGACGACGGCGAGGCCTAGGAAGGGGACGACGCGGAGCCGGGGAAGACGCGGCAGTGGAAGCCCGCGCGGAGAGGAGTACGAGGGTTCACCGGTTCGGCTACGGTGTGAGGCTACCGTCGCCACAGAATAACAGGGGGTGTGGGTGACTAGAGGGGTGCCCTGGCCAGCGGTGGGAGTAGTAGGGGGCGCTGATGTAACACCCACGATGCGGCTATGTCTCCCACGTGTCGAATCACGACTTAGAGGCATAACCACATAGTGATTTTGTCGCAAGAAGAGTCATCTTCACACAATCCCATGTAATGAACAAGAATGGGATAAAGATAGTTGGCTTACAATCGCCACTTCACACAATACATAATTAAGATCATACATCATTCAAATACACTCATAGACCGGCTATGGTCAAATTCAAATGAAAAGAAGACAACCCCAAATGCTAGATCCCCGATCGTCCCGACTGGGCTCCTCTACTGATCATCTGGAAACGATACATAGTAACGACCAAGGGCCTCATCAAACTCCCACTTCAGCTCAGATGCGCCATCTGCGCTGGTATCCTCGGCACCTGCATCTGTTTTGGTACAATATGTGAGTCACGAGGACTCAGCAATCTCACACCCGCGAGATCAAGACTATTTAAGCTCATAGGTAGGAAAAAGGGTAATATGGTGGAGCTGCAGCAAGCACTAAGCATATATGGTGGCTAACATACGCAAGTGAGAACGAGAAGAGAAGCAACGCAACGGTCGAGAAGCTAGAAGCGATCAAGAAGTGATCCTGAAACTACTTACATCAAGCATAACTCAAACCATGTTCACTTCCCGGACTCCGCCGAGAAGAGACCATCACGGCTACACACATGGTTGATGCATTTTAATGAACTCAAGTGTCAAGTTATCTACAACCGGACATTAACAAATTCCCATCTGCCTCATAACCGCGGGCACGGCTTTCGAAAGATAATATACCCTGCAGGGGGGTCCCAACTTAGCCCATCACAAGCTCTCACGGTCAACGAAGGATATACCTTCTCCCGGGATCAGCCTCGGAATCCCGGTTCGCAAAACATTTCGACAATGGTAAAACAAGACCAGCAAAGCCGCCCGAAGTGCCGATAAATCCCGATAGGAGCTGCACATATCTCGTTCTCAGGGCACACCGGATGAGCCAGACGTTGGGTTGGCATAGACCCTGGTTGCCCAAGGGGCGCCGGGCATCGCTCAGGTTGGACCAACACTCGAAGGAGCACTGGCCTGGGGGGGGTAAATAAAGATGACCCTCGGGCTCGCGAAAACCCAAGGGAAAAAGGCTTAGGTGGCAAATGGTAAAACCAAGTTTGGGCCTTGCTGGAGGAGTTTTATTCAAAGCGAACTGTTAAGGGGGTCCCATAAATCACCCAACCGTGTAAGGAACGCAAAATCAAGGAACATAACACCGGTATGACGGAAACTAGGGCGGCAAGAGTGGAACAAGTCACCAGGCATAAGGCCGAGCCTTCCACCCTTTACCAAGTATATAAGGTGCATTAATTAAACAGGAGATATTGTGATATCCCAAAATATCCATGTTCCGACCAGGAACAAACTTCATCTTCACCTGCAACTAGCAACGCTATAAGAGGGGCTGAGCAAAAGCGGTGACATAGCCAAACAAAGGGTTTGCTAGGATAGGATGGTTAGAGGTTTGACATGGCAATAGGAAGGCATGATAAACAGTGCCAGGTAGAGCTAACATAGCGATAGAGCGAGTACTAGCAAGCAAAGATAGAAGTGATATCGAAGGTATGGTCATTTTGCCTGCAAGGTTCTCAGAGTTGTCGAAGGCTTGATCCTCGTAAGCGTTCTCAACAGGTTCCTCGTGCACGTACTCATCCCCCGGATCTACCCAAAGCAAGAACACAAGCAAAGGAACCACAATAAATCACGGTGCAATGCACAAGCAACATGATGCAATACATGTCATGATATGCGAGATGAGATATGCAATGCATATGCGTGCTTCGGAAGGAAAGATGATGAACAAGGCATCAACTTGGCAAACCGAGTATGCCGCTGGAAGGATGAGATGATTTCGGTTGAAATCGATATAAAGATCACCGGGAACGGATGCACGGTTTGCAAATGGCAAGCAAAACAAGAATGGCACAAAGCTGCGATTAACAGCACGAAGCTACTTAGCATGCAACAAGAAACTATGCTATAGCACCCCAACATAAAAACAAAACATATGGCAGTGATCTACAGGATAAGCTTAACAAAAGAGGAACACTGAGCTACGGCTAAATCACATCATAACAGGTTCAAACAAGCATGGTGAAAGTGCAAAAAATATCAGGTTGGACATGACATAAACAGCATCACGAAGCAATGTTCAGAGCAAGTTATCAACATGCTACAGGAACCTATAATAGCAAAAACAAGGCTTGGCATGAATCTACTCAAAGCATAGATCAAATGTCCCTTACTGACCATAAGCCAAAAAGGACAAGAAAATATGATGGCACCCATGTGAACATAGCAACTTTCGTTAACAGATTCAGCAAACAAAGCATGGCATTGACAGAATTACGAAGGCACCTTCGCGAGCTCGATGCACTCACTACAGAGCATCTCATGATAAACTAAGCATACATCCATCAAGAAGACATGTCATAGAAGCTATACATGGCAAGAACAACATCATAGCATACACGGATCAACTACAACAACCTTGGCAAAATTGAATAACATGTAAACAATCTGCCAGGAAACATTTTGAAATAAAAGTAGAGCACGAAAATGACATGCTAGACTACTCCATAATTTCAACCATGGGCATGGATGGATAGAGAATAACCATATGTTCAAAACACCCTTACTGAAGTATCTCAAGATATGCATGGATCTCTCTGTAGCAACATGTTTACATGGCATCAAAATATCAGCAGAACAGGGACTAAAATCAGCAATATCACTAAGCCTAGTTTGCATGCTTGTGCTAGTCACCACATTGATTACAAAAATACATGGCAAGTACCTCTGTAAAGAAGACATGACATAGTTCAACTCACATGTAGGGCTAAAGTACATAAGATGCACACATCAATCATGGAAAAAATGACAAAAGTGCATGTTCTGTTAAGAATCTGAAACTAACATTATGAAGCACTCTTCCAACAGCATTTCGGGCATCAAGATGAGCTCAAATGAAAATGATGCAATGATATGGAATGATGTACTCATCGGGTCGAACAATTCGGTATGCTACACGCCCAAAAAGGAGACACGGGTGCAAAGTTGTGGTGCGACGAACATGCAACAAAATTTACTGACACAAAAGACAGACGAATTTCGGGGGAGGAAGAAAGTCAACCCTAAGCCAGATCGGATCTGGGCGCGCGGAAGCCGAGGCGACGCCGGAGACGGGGCGGCGCGACTGCCGGAGGACGGGGGAGGACGGAGACGAGGCCGGGGCGGCCGAATCCGATAGAGGCCGGGTCGGCCGGATCCAGCGGAGGCCGGCGCGACGGCGCTGGCCGGAGCGC